>NC_045960.1:87712468-88081822 GCF_010909765.2 Amblyraja radiata
CTTATTTGATGAGTGTGGCAATGATGAACCAGACAGACTCAAGACATTAATAAGCTCCGTCTCTTCTGATGTATATGAGTACATAGAGGAATGTACAACTTATGACTCTGCTTTTGATGTACTAAGCAGACTCTTCGTTAAGACACCCAACGTGATATTCGCTCGACACCTCCTTGCTACTCGTAAACAAAAACCTGGTGAGTCACGATGAATTTTTACAAGAACTTCAAAGACTTAGCAAAGACTGCCTCCAAAGCAGTTACAGCTGATCAATATCGACAGGAACTTATTCGTGGCTCTTTTATCAATGGTTTGGCATAGTCTTTAATATGACAGAGACTATTAGAAAACAAAACCTTGGATTTACAGTCAGCTTACAATCAAGCTTACTCATTAGACTTGGCTCAGAAAAATTCCGATGCTTATGGCTCATCTAATGTGTATTCTGCTGCAACTACTACAAAAGAATCTCACTCAAGTACTAATATGGAGCAAGCTGAAACAATTTCTACTGATAAATGTGCCCCTGCTGCAGCATATAATTATTCAAAAAGGAAGTGTTACTTTTGCGGGGGTAATATTCATAAGAGAGAGATATGTCCTGCTCGAGAGGCAACTTGTAATAGTTGTGTCAAGAATGGACATTATTGTAGAATATGTATGTCCAAAGCAACTACTAAAAGTGTTACTGCTGCCATGTATACACCTTCTTTATGTGCAATTACAGCTGCATTTCCTCAGAGCTCGTCTCATGCAGCTACAACGGTATCCATCAATGGCCATACACTTAATGGACTACTTGGTTCTGGCAGTTCAGAAAGTTTTATAAGTGAACAAGTTGTGTCTGGACTAAATCTAACTATAATTCATTCAAATAGAGAAATCTCGATGGCTCTGACAACTCTCAATACTCAAATTATTGGATCTTGTATTGTAGACTTTATTCTGGACAAAACGAGTTATAAATCTGTATGTCTTGGTATTTTGAAAAATTTGTGTAGCGATATAATTCTAGGTCAGGATTTTCAGAAACTGCACAGATCACTTCAAATAATGTATGAAGGAACTATGCCTGATCTTGTATTGTCAAAGCCACCAGTATTGTGTGGTCTTTCTGTTGCATCTGTTGAATGTCCTTCATTATTCACTAATTTATCCTCTAAGTGCAAACTAATTACTACAAAATCAAGACATTTTAGTTAAGATGCTAGGAACTTTATCAACACAGAAGTAACTAATCTTTTACAAGAAGGTATCATAGAACCCAGCTCTTCGCCTTGGAGGGCACAAGTTGTCGTGGTTAAGGACCCCTTGGAGAGACATAGAAAGAGACTCTGCATTGATTACTCTCAAACTATAAACCAGTTCACGGAGCTTGATGCATATCCATTGCCTCGTATAGAAGAGATTATCAATACATTAGCTAGGTATAAGATATTCTCTGCTTTTGACATAAAGTGCTCACTACCAAATTCCTTTGAAAGAATCAGAGAAGAAATACACTGTGTTTGAAGCAAATGGGAAATTATACCACTACTGCAGAGTTCCTTTTGGTGTAACTATTGGCGTGGCTGTTTTTCAGAGAGAGGACAAACTTGTTGAACAGGAAAACCTTAAAGATACTTTCCTTTATCATGATAATATAACTATTGCAGGAAAAGACCAAGCTGAACATGATGAAAATAAGTTGCTTAAAGCTTAATTAATGTTAAGTAAATTATGAGTAGTGTACAGTTTCATCTCCCTCACAACAGTTTGTTTGCAGATGTAGAATCATTGATTGTTCCTGCAGTTACTCATACTGTTTTACTATATTTTCATTATATTATATTTTCAATTGCCCATTTAAATAGGTGAATTTGTGGTAAACCTGGGTATCAAATTAAGTTTGCATTCATTGCTTTTAATCACAAGGCTAAAAACATAGCACAGGAACCCACAATGTTTGTGCCAAACATGAATGCCAAGTTAAACTGATCTCACCTGCATGTACATGAACCATATGCCTATATAAAAGCATCTTAAACACCACCATCATATCTTCCATATGCCTATATAAAAGCATCTTAAACACCACCATCATATCTGCCTTCACCACCACCACCACCACCCTTGGCAATGGGTTCCAGGCCCCAACCGGGTATGAAAGTATCTTTTAAGAGACTTTTGGATGGGCACATGGCTATGCACGGAATGGTGGGTTATGGATTATGTACCAGCAGATAAGAGTTGTTCTTCGCATTAGGTTCGGCACAGACATGGTGGACCAATAGGCCTGTTCCGGTGCTGTACTGTTCTACGTTCTATCATGCCAGAATGGTATCGAACTTTAATTAGGCCACAGCTTGAAGACATAGAAAATAGGTGCAGGAGTAGGCCATTCAGCCCTTTGAGCCACAATGTACAATTTCCTCTAGAGCTCGAGGACAATTATCACCACACTCCCAGACGAATGTGAAAGGAACAATTTATCAGGATATTGTCAGTGCTGGACAGCTATGGTCTTCGGAGACTATGTAGGCTTGAGTTGCTTATCTGGAAAAATAAAGACTGAACGGAGAGTCTGTTGTAGTATATAAAACTATTGGAAGGCGAGACCGTATAAGTGGTAAGACTATTTCCCTGTGTGGATAAATCACATTCAGAAATGTGAGTTATTTCATCAAATTGGAGTTGAAAAATAAAATACTTCTGTAAATGGTGGGGTTTGGAAATCACTGCCTGTGAGCAGAAATCCGCATTACATTTCAAAAGGAGAACTTGAAAACACTTAATCGGTGGACAGTCCTATGGAATATGGAGCAAGTCAGTTAAAGTAAGTTAACTGAAAATTTATCTTTGGCCAGCATGAAAATGATGGGTCGAGTATCCTCCCACTGTCCCATAATTTTCTATGGTTTTAATAATAATAATAATAAATTTTATTTATGGGCACCTTTCAAGAGTCTCAAGGACACCTTACAAAAATTTAGCAAGTAGAGGAAAAACATGTAAGCGGAATGAAATCAATAGTAGAGACATGACTAGTACACAAATTAAAGACAGAATTCAATTCAAAACACAATATGAGGCAATTCAAGCGCAGATGAAAAGGGAGGGGGACGTGGGGCTAAGGATAGGCAGAGGTGAAGAGATGGGTCTTGAGGCTGGACTGGAAGATGGTGAGGGACACGGAATTGCGGATCAGTTGGGGGAGGGAGTTCCAGAGCCTGGGAGCTGCCCTGGAGAAGGCTCTGTCCCCAAAACTGCGGAGGTTGGACTTGTGGATGGAGAGGAGACCGTCTGATGTGGATCTGAGGGACCGTGAGGATTGGTAGGGGGAGATGAGGTCAGTGAGATATGGGGGGGGGGGGCCAGATGGTGGAGGGCTTTGTAGGTGAGGACCAGGATTTTGTAGGTGATCCGGTGGGAGATGGGAAGCCAAGTGAAGTTGTTTGAGGACTGGAGTGATGTGATGCCAGGATTTGGTGTGGGTGATGAGTCGGGCGGCTGCGTTCTGGACCAGTTGGAGTCGGTTGATGTAGGTGGAACTGATACCAAGGAGAAGTGAGTTGCAATAGTCCAGTCGTGAGGAGATGAAGGCATGGATGAGTCTTTCAGCAGCGGGAGGTGTGAGAGAGGGTCTGATTTTGGCGATGTTGCGGAGGTGAAAGAAGGAGGTTTTAATGACATGGCGGATGTGAGGCTCAAGGGAGAGGGTGGAATCAAAGATCACGCCAAGGTTGCGGGCCTGGGGAGATGGGGAGACAGTGGTGCCGTCGATGGTGAGAGTGGGGTTATTGATTTTGCTGAGTGTAATGGGTAGTTTTGCATTCCATGATGTTGACTTCACCCACTTATACTTTGTGAAAGTTTATAATTGGGGGTGTGTTCCTATCGCAGACCAAGACTGTTGCGCTTAGTGAAGATAGACACAAAATGCTGGAATAACTCAGCGGGTCAGGCAGCATCCCTGGAGAAAAGGAATAGGTGACGTTTTGGGTCGAGACACTCCCTCAGACTGAGAGGGTGCTCTCAGTCCTGTTCTCAGCCTGAGGAAGGGTCTCAACCAAAAATGGCACCTATTCCTTTTCTCCTGTCCCGCTGAGTTACTCCAGCATTTTGTGTCTATCTTCGGTATAAACAGCATCTGCAGTTCCTTCCTACACATGTTTTGTTTAGTCATAAGAGGATATGAAAGAACTCGTTATCTTCAAACCGGCTTTTCTACGAAATGATCCTGTGTTGGATTTTAACAATATGTTCCAAATGGTGGCACCTGATTTGAGCGGCAATAGTTGGTGATGTTGTGAACAAATTGTGTGGGAGAATGAATAATTCACTTCCTAATGGTAGATAGCTGGTTGAAAAGATTGGATTTGAAAACAAATCATTTCTTTTTGGGTAATAGGATCTGAGAGGGATGATGGAAAAGTGATGACTGAAAATAGTATTCTCGCTAAAATGTAACTCGTATAGCTGAGAAGCATTTGAAAGATAGTCTGGTGTGGTGAGGCGACTATCGAATGTCACAAGAGAGAGTTTGAAGATTGTGAATCTGACACTGAAATACTCTGTCAGGAAGGGATGTGAAATAATTCGAGTGAGGCCTGATCCCTATTCTGACAGAGGGCGCTGAGCCTCTGCAGCTTTGCAACACGGGCAAACATTTCACAATGAAATGCAAAGCCTATAAGCTACTAGTTCTCCTATTTACAAGGTCAAAGCTGCCACCTTTAACCAATGGTTCAGAATAAGAATTTACCTACAAACCAGGGATGGTGAAGCTTTTACTCTCACAGCCTTCTCTGCAAACTGCAATCAAGGGCTGAATTCTGTGGATTGAGGTGTTTTCCAAATCTTTCCAGTACCCCGGATGTTGTCGGCAGTGAGAGAGACACAAAGGAAACTTTGGCATTGAGGACAGTAGTGGACACGTATCATCCATTGGATTAAACTTACACTTGGGTTCTGAATATCAAATATGGGCTATCTGTCTGGCACAGATCAAAAGGTGTCTCAGCATTGTTCCTTTGGATGAAACATTAACCCAAGGGCTGTAATGTCCTCTTGCGCAGACATGAGAGATATCACGGCACCATTCTATGGACATCAGGAAATCAGACCATGGTCGCTGGCTAAAGGTTATCCAATGTATGGCAGTTATGCAAATTTCTAATCACAGTGACACTTGTTGGTCCTTTCTGTACACAAAGTCTTGTCTATAATTTTATTAAAACTCTCATCTTGGCCACTTCCGGACAATGTTGTAATTACATTTGCACAAAAACGCTACCTTATATCACTAGGATTTACTTACCGTTCTCCTCTGCTCCAACCCACCAAGTTTTGTTCCGATCGGTGAAATATTGGAAAAGATATGAAGGTTTAAAAAATCGTGAGATCAGCAGATTGGTCTTCTCGCCTGTCAGTCACCATGAAGGTAACGCCCTTTCCGGCACCCGCTGGAGAATAAAACCCCGGAGGCGGGGCTCAGTAAACAAGCCGTGCTGATTGAGTCTGCAAGAGTGGAGTCGGGAAAGCCGCTGTGTGGAGTCGGGAAAGCCGCTGTGTGGAGTCGGGAAAGCCATTGTGTGGTGCCGTGGCCGTTGAGTGGAGACCCTTCCCCCCACACACCCCTTCCCCCTCCCCTTCTCACCTTCCACTCCTCAACATACACACACCCCTTCCCCCCACCAACCCCTTTCCCCTCCCCCCCCACACAGGCCCCTCCCCCCCACACACCCACACAACCCCCTCCCTTCACAACCCCCCCTCCCCCCCCCACACCACACCGTCCCCCCCACATCGCCCTCACCCCCACACCTACCCCCTCCCCCCACACCACCCCATCCCCACCACCCCCCACACCACCCCTCCCCCACACCACCCCCTTCCTCCCCCACACCACCCCCTCCCCCCACACCAACCTCTCCCCCCACCACCCGCTCCACCCCACATCACCCTCTCCTCCCCAATACCAGCCCCTTCCCCACCCACACCACCGCTTTCCCCTCCCACACCACCCCCTTCCCCCCACACCACTCCGTGCTCCCCCTCCCCCACATTTTACAGATGCACCATAGAAAAAGTGCTGTTGGGTCCCAAACAGTTATGTTTTGAGAACAGCTCTGTCCAAAACTGCCAGAAATTGCTGAGAGTTAGAGATATAGCCCAGTCAATAGACAATAGACAATAGGTGCAGGAGTAGGCCATTTGGCCCTTCAAGCCAGCACCGCCATTCAATGTGATCATGGCTGATCATCCCCAATCAGTAACCCATTCCTGCCTTCTCCCCATATCCCCTGACTCCACTATTTTTAAGAACCCTATCTAGCTCTCTCTAGAAAGCATCCAATGAATCTGCCTCCACCGCCCGCTGAGACAGAGAATTCCACAGACTCACCACTCTCTGTGAGAAAAAGTGTTTCCTCGTCTCCGTTCTAAATGGCTAACTCCTTATTCTTAAACTGTGGCCCCCGGTTCTGGACTCCCCCAACATCGGGAACGTTTCCTGCTTCTAGCATGTCCAAACCCATAACAATCTTATATGTTTCAATGAGATCCACTCTCATCCTTCTAAACTCCAGAGTGTACAAGCCCAGCTGCTCCATTCTCTCAGCATATGACAGTCCCGCCATCCTGGGAATTAACCTTGTAAATCTACGCTGCACTCCCTCAATAGCAAGAATTTCCTTCCTCAAATTAGGGGAACAAAACTGCACACAATACTCCAGGTGTGGTCTCACTAGGGCTCTGTACAACTGCAGAAGGACCTCTTTGCTCCTATATTCGATTCCTCTTGTTATAAAGTCAAACATGCCATTCGCTTTCTTCACTGCCTGCTGTACCTGACAGATCCCATTGTACTTCCCCTTTTCTCAACTTGACGCCATTTAGATAGTAATCTGCCTTCCTGTTTTTGCTACCAAAGTGGATAACCTCACATTTATCCACATTAAACTTCATCTGCCATGCATCTGCATACTCCGCCAACCTGTCCAAGTCACCCTGCATTCTCATAGCATCCTCCTCACAGTTCACACTGCCACCCAGCTTTGTGTCATCTGCAAATTTGCTAATGTTACTCTGAATCCCTTTATCCAAATCATTGATGTATATTGTAAATAGCTGCGGTCCCAGCACCGAGCCCTGCGGTACCCCACTAGTCACTGCCTGCCATTCTGAAAGGGACCCGTTAATCCCTACTCTTTGTTTCCTGTCTGCCAACCACTTCTCTATCCATGTCAGCACTCTACCCCCAATACCATGTGCCCTAATTTTTCCCACTAATATCCTATGTGGGACCTTATCAAATGCTTTCTGAATGTCCAGGTACACTACATCCACTGGCTCTCCCTTGTCCATTTTCCTAGTTACATCTTCAAAAAATTCCAGAAGATTAGTCAAGCATGATTTCCCCTTCGTAAATCCATGCTGACTCGGACCGATCCTGTCTGAAGAAGGGTTTTGGCCCGAAACGTTGCCTATTTCCTTCGCTCCACAGATGCTGCTGCCCCCGCTGAGTTTCTCCAGCATTTTTGTGTAACTGCTATCCAAATGTTCGGCTATCTCGTCTTTTATAATTGACTCCAGCATTTCCCCACCACCGATGTCAGGCTAACTGGTCTATAATTCCCTGTCAATCACACAGACCAGACTTCCCACAATTGACTCCATGCTGCCTTGGAAAAGTTGCCAACCTATTGAAAGATTTGTCCCACCCCAGTCATTCCTTCTTCTCCCTGCTCCCATCCAGTAAAAGATACAGAAATTTGAAAGTGCCCAACATCAGACTCAGCTTCTTCCCCACTGTTATCTGGTTTCTGATTGGTCCTTTCATAAGCTAGGGTACGGTTCGATTCACTCCTACTCCATTGACATTGGACTTTGTCCAAAGAACTGATGCACCACAATGAGCTACAAGGCTGAGAACTGTATTCGGCACTCTGTATCTCCCCCTTTGCTCTACAATACAATACAAATTTATTGTCATTTGAGCCCCAGTGAGACTCAAACGAAATTTTGTTTCCACAGCCATACAAACAAAAACAATGTCCTACAGACATACACACAATTAAGTTCACACAAACATGTGAAGGCAAAGTCTTTTCTCTCCCCTGCTCTCCATGTCTCTCCCGATGTCGAAGCCCCAGGCGGGCGATGATAAGTCCCACGGCCATTTTAGGCCGTGCCGGGCGATTTGCGGCCCCGCTCCCGGTCTAGAAGTCTCGAAGTTGGAGCCCCTGGCGGGCGCTGTAATGTCCCACGGCCACGAAGCCGTGCCGGGTGATGTACGACCCCGCTCCGGGTCGTTCCAAACCCCGCGACACGGGCTGGAGAAGTCGCGTTGCGGGAGCTCCGGGAAGCGGTCTCTCTCTCCCCCCGGACCCGCGAGCTCCCGATGTCCCAGTCCACCGGACCTGCGGCTGCGTTGCTGGAGCCTCCGAGCCCCAGGAGTCGAGTCGCAGCAGCGAGTCACCACCGCTCCCCACGTTCCGAGGCCGGCCAGCCCCACGATGGTGAGTAGTCCGCACCTCCGCAGTCTCCCGAGCCCCCGGGTCGTTCAGGTTGGAGGCCGCTCCACGGTGCTAGGCCCCAACGACAACGGAGACCCGACAGGGAAAAGGTCGGGTCTCCCGGACAGGGAAGAGATTTCAAACAGTTTCCCCCGCCCCCCACATATACACATTTAAAAACCAGTATTAAAAAATACCAAACACTACATTTAACTAGACTAGTATTGTACTTGAGTTTCAACTGATTGTATGTATGAATGGTACACAGTATATGATCTTTTTTTAGATCTTGTAGCATGCAGAGCAATAATAAGCCTAAACAGTGAGTTGATCCCCACCAAACAGATGTACAGACCCCTTTATGAATACGATCAGCTATCTACATGAGATGAGCCTACCAATGTAGCCTTCCATTCAAAACATGCTTCAACTATTCCACCAAGTTGGCATCTCACATTAAAACACCAGTAGAGCTCAATAGGCTCTTCAATACTTGAAGGAGCTGTACCTACACGTCACTGTTAAAATTAATTGCCAATATTTGGTCATGATGCACTCATCATACACAATGTATTCTGTATGCCCTTGATTAACTTATGAGGTACTTTAAATTGCCATTACATATCTCAACACTGCAAAACAGCACCTATATTGATACACCCGAGTCAATATTTGTGTTGCTTAGGTACATTTAATGTCTAGATTTTTATTTCCAATTAGATTAATTTAGTCCAAAATGACACAAAACTCAGAAATTAGCTGCCAAGGGATAATTAAAGCAATGTTTTTTTACTGTCTGTTGAATTAGATTGAAAATTAATTCCTTTAGTGACGGAAAGGAGAGCCACATATTTGCTCATAATACTTTTAGCACAAGCAAGGCTACGCTGTAAATAAAATATTCAGATCCTTACTGTTTGCCTCAAGAATAAATTTAATTTTGAAACTCTGTGCAACATTGAGCCGTGATACGTAACACAGGACTCCGGGGTGGGAGATTGCAACCTTCACGTGGTCCGCCCTGTTTCAACAAATGCAATATACTAGAGCAACCTCCCTGAGGACCCTGAGGTGCAGACCATCAGGCCCAGGGGATTTATCATCCTTCAGTCCCATTAGCCTACCCAATACTATTTCTCGCCTAATGAAAACTTATTTATTTCTGTTCCTCTACCCCCTTAGATCCTCTGTCCTCCAGTACATCTGGGAGATTGTTTGTGTCTTCCTTAGTGAAGACAGATCCGAAGTACCTATTCAACTCTTCTGCCATTTCATTGTTACCCATTATAATTTCACCCGTGTCTGCCATCAAGGGACCCACATTTGACTTTTTCCCTTAACAGATCTAAAGAAGCTTTTACTGTCCTTCTTTATATTCCTGGCCAGCTTCCCTTCGTACTTCATCTTTTCAGCCCGTATTGCCCGTTTTGTTTCCTTCTGTTGCCCTATCAAAGTTTCCCAATCCTCTGGCTTCCGGCTACTTTTGCTGTGTCTTTTCTTTTAGTTTTATTCTATCCCTAACTTTTATTGTCAGCCACGGTTCCCTCCTACTCCCCTTAGAATCTTTCTTCCTTTTTGGAAGGAAATGATCCTGCGTCTTCTGGATTATGCCCAGAAATTCCTGCCATTGCTGTTCCACCGTCATTCCTGCTAGGATTCCTTTCCAGTCTACCTTGGCCAGCTCCTCTCTCATGCCTTCATAGTCCCCTTTGTTCAACTGCATCACTTGACACTTCCGATTTAACCTTCTCCTTCTCAAATTGCAGGTTAAAACTAATCATATTGTGATCACTACCTCCAAGCGGTTCCTTTACCTCAAGTTCTCTTATCAAATCTGGTTCATTAGACAACACTAAATCCAGAATTGCCTTTTCTCTGGTCGGCTCCATTACAAGCTGCTCTCAGAATCCATCTCAGAGGCACTCGACAAACTCTCTTTCTTGGGGTCATGAACCAACCTGATTTTCCCAGTCTACCTGCATATTGAAATCCCCCATCACCACAGTGACTTTACCTTTGTTACATGCCAGTTTTAACTCCTGCTGCAACTTAAGGGCCTGTCCCACTGTACGAGGTAATTCAAGAGCTCTTCCGAGTTTTAAAGAAATCTAATTTGTGGTAAGTACGTAGAATGTACGTAGCGGCTACGTCGGAGCTCGTGGATGTCTCGTAGCGGCTCGTAATGCTAACGGCAGGTACCCGGGAAACGTGGTAACTCGTGAAGTTTTTTTCAGCACTGTGAAAAATGTCCACGAGAGCCCCGAGTACCTACGAATGGCTATTACCGTAATTCTCCGAGTTCGAATCAGGGGAAACTCGGGAGATCTCTTGAATTACCTCGTAAAGTGGGACAGGCCCTTGACACCCTACATCCGGGCTACTATTTGGGGGTCTGTAGATAGCTCCAATTAGTGTCTTCTTGCCTTTACAATTCCTCAACTCAATCCACAGTGACTCTTCCTCGTCAGTTCCTATCTATGTCTTCCTTCGCAAGGGACTGAATTCCATCCCTCACCAGCAAAGCTACCCCCTCCCCTCCTCTGCCCAAGTTCAAGTTCAAGTGAGTTTATTGTCATGTGTCCCTGTATAGGACAATGAAATTCTTGCTTTGCTTCAGCACACAGAACATAGTAGGCATTTACTACAAAACAGATAAGTGTGCCCATATACCATAATATAAATATATACACACATGAATAAATAAACTGATAAAGTGCAAATAACAGATAATGGGTTATTAATAATCAGAGTTTTGTCCGAGTCAGGTTTAATAGCCTGATGGCTGTGGGGAAGTAGCTATTCCTGAACCTGGTTGTTGCAGTCTTCAGGCTCCTGTACCTTCTACCTGAAGGTAGCAGGGAGATGAGTGTGTGGCCAGGATGGTGTGGGTCTTTGATGATACTGCCAGCCTTTTTGAGGCAGCGACTGCGATAAATCCCCTCGATGCAAGGAAGGTCAGAGCCGATGATGGACTGGGCCATGTTTACTACTTTTTGTAGCCTTTTCCTCTCCAGGGCGCTCAAATTGCCGAACCAAGCCACGATGCAACCAGTCAGCATGCTCTCTACTGTTCACCTGTAGAAGTGAGAGAGATTCCTCCTTGACAAACCGACTCTCCGTAATCTTCTCAGGAAGTAGAGGCGCTGATGAGCTTTCTTGATAATTGCATTAGGACCAGGCAAGATCTTCAGAGATGTGCACGCCCAGGAATTTGAAGCTCTTGACCCTTTCAACCATATTGACCTATTGATATAAATGGGGCTGTGGGTTCCCCTCCTACTCCTTCCAAAGTCCACAATCAGTTCCTTGGTTTTGCTGGTGTTGAGGGCCAGGTTATTGCGTTGGCACCATATGGACAGTTGCTCGATCTCTCTTCTATGCTCTAACTCATCCCCATCAGTGATACGTGCCCACCTGCCTGTCCTTTCTATAGGATGTATAACCCTGAATATTAAGTTCCCAGGCCCGATCCTCCTGCAGCCACTTCTCAGTAATCCCCACAATATCATATCTACCAATCTCTAACTGAGCCTCATGCTCATCTACTTTACTTCTTATCCTACGCGCACACATATATATACATTACTTTTAATTCCTTACGCATCTCACCTTTCACATCGATCCCTATTACACTTGGCCATACTCTCCTATCCCTTTGTGAGCTTTCTTTCCCGTTAATTTTGGGGTAATTAACTATCCCTTTACTCTCTTTCCCTTTAACTCCGCCCTTGACTATCTCATTTGACACCCGCCCCCCCCCCATATTTAGTTTAAAACCACCTGTGTAGCAGTGGCAAACCTGCCTGCCAGAATGCTTATCCCCCACCTGTTAAGTGCAATCCGTCCCTTTTGTACAGTTCCCCCTTACTCCAAAACAGATCCCAGTGGTCTAAGAATCTAAATCCCTGCCCCCTGCACCAGTTCCTCATCCACACATTCAGGTCCTGTATCTCCCTGTTCCTGCTCTCTCCAGCACGAGGAACTGGAAGCAAACCGAAGATAGCCATTCTGGAGGTCCTGTTTTACAGCATTTTTCCGAGCTCTCTAAAGTCAAGCTGCAGAATATTCATCCTCTTCTTTTTTGACATTGTTTGTGCCAACATGCACTACCACTTGAGGATTTTCTGAACTCTGTCCGTGACATCCTGGATCCTGGCACCAGGGAGGCAGCACACCATCCTCGAATCCCGTCTATTGCCGCAGAAACCCCTGTCCGTACCTCTCCCAATGGAGTATCCAGCTACCACGGCGTTGCCTGACGTCGGCCTCTTTGGTTTTGGCTCAACAGCACTTTTTGCTTCGTAAGCCAGTCCGCCACTCAGTGTGTTAACTTCTTCTGTCCCGACAGCTTCTAAGTGGGTGAACCTGTTCACAAGAGGTACAACACCCGGGGACGTTTGCATACCATGCTTCCCTCCCTTTCTCACCGTCACCCACCTTCTCTCTTCCAGTACCTTACGTGTACCAATCTTACTGTAGGACTTGTCGAGGAACGACTCAGTTTCTCGTACGAACCTGAGGTCATCCACTGGCTTCTCCAGTTCCCCAACATGGTCCTTCAGCAGCTGTACCTGGATGCACTTCTCACATTTTTAGCAGGCAGAGGCACCAGTGGAGTCGTTGACCTCCCACATCCTGCAAGCGTCACACTGAATCGGCTTGCTTGACATTTCCTTCTTTCGTCTCAACCTCTCCAGCGTTTGGTGTGGTGTCCTCCCTCAGCCTCCTCGCCGAAGACTCATAACCCAAGACTCGCACTTTTCTCACAGTGCACTTCCCTCAACAGGGCCGAACCCAGACAGGGTCGCACCCCTTAAGCAAGTCTTGCTTGTATGAGATGCTAAATTGCCTAATTGTCCAATTTACCAATCTTCCAATCTAATTGTTCAGCCAATCCCCACACTCACTCCTAAACTTCCTTCCTCTGATGAGCTTGGAAGTATGTGCTTTGTCCGCCCTGCATTCAAAGACGCAAGAAGAAGATACCGGTCCCCCACTGGTTTTCCAGCAATTGATTGTCCAACACCTCCTTTAATCCAGACAAAATTACGAGAGCATTGCGTGTGGCGCACGCTCTATCGGGACGGAAAATTAACTTCCTCCATCCTGAGAGAGGTAATTGTTTAATTGTTTGATAATTGTGAATTCTTTATTTGTTTCTAACAGTCCATGGTGCTTTAGAGACATGGTGCTGGTTTCCAACGGGAACGGTGACAGACGCACCACACATCTCTGTCCTCCATTTCCTGCGGACTTCCGCCTCTCGAAGTATAGGATCTTGGTGTGTGTGCTTTATCATCATTCCTTACAATGCTATGTACGACAGTGATCACAACTTCTACATAAGTGTGGATGGCCGTTGGCTCGCTAGAAGCTCATCCGCCCTTTGACAGGTTTTGTTTTTGGTCCTGCTGGGGATTCACAGCCCCCTCCTCACCTGGCAAATCAGGTGGGGGAGACGGTTTAGTCGCCGACTATCCGACCATGGAGCAGGTAGCACGGGATTACATGGTACCCGTGGCAGGGGGAACTCCACCCGACCTGACCTGAAAAGACATGGGAGGGTTATAATTAGTGGGTCATAGGGATATTGTTGAATTATTATTATGTGACCTCTGTTGGACCGGCAAAATGGGAAATCCGGTAAGGCACTGGAACCAAGGGTGCCGGAAAATTGATGGTGTATCTGTAGAAAGCTATGCTTGACTAAAGATAGACATAAAAAGCTGGAGTAACTCAGCAGGGCAGGCAGCACCTCTGAAAAGAAAAAATGGGTGACGTTTCGGGTCGAGACCGTTCTTCAGAGTTCTGAATATGTTTTAAATATTGGGGCACATCTTCTGGTGTCCCAGAATCATTTCTTCCTGCCAGCTCCACCACTGAGGGCCGAGTGGGAAACTGCACATGTGGGAAGCCCAGCAGATAATAATGCAAGGCTCGGCCAACACAAGTGTTTGGTCACACTGTGGGAATGGCTTTGCCCATGTCCTCCATCTCACTGTTGGAGCATTCCCCATTATTGAATGTTTGTGAATGTGTTTGACATCTAAAATACGCATCACTTGCACGCCACATATTTCCTCATAATACTTTTAACACGAGCAAGGCAATATTCAAAATAGGTATCACAGCATGGTTTGGGAACAGCTCCATCCAAGAGAATTGCAGATACAGAGAATTGCAGATGCAGCCCAGACCATCATCACACAAACCAACCTCCCTTCCATTGACTTCATTCACACCTTACACTGCCTTGGCAAGGTCAGCAGCATAATCAAGGACAAGTCGCACCCTGGTCACTCCCTCTTCTCCCCTCACTCATGGAGCAAAATGTATAGAAGTGTAAGAACGCACACCTCCAGATTCAGGGACAGTTTCTTCCCATGCAACTGAACAGTCCTATCAACAACTAGAGTGCAGCCTGAGTTGCTAGCTACCTCATTGGAGACCTTCGGACTATCTTTGATCGGACTTTACCTCGCACTAAATGTTATACACGTCATTCCCTTTATCATGTATCTGTACACTGTGGTTGGCTTAATTGTAATTATGTATAGTCTTTCTGCTGACTGGTTAGTATATGTTGGTACAATTGACAATAAATTGAACTCAAACTCAATTCAAATATTATGAGTAAAACTGTTAATAAAGTTAAAATCATTATAAAAAATTGAAGTACCTGAATGCAGACACATTTGAAAATATTTAACTAACTGAATTAAATGAAATAAAATGCTCAGCTTACCTATCTCTCAACAGTTAATTTCTCCCACTGATTTACCTTGGCCTAGTATATTGATCCAGGTTTGGCCTGGGGTACACAACGGTAAGTATTCCCAGCCTGTGTGCAGACGTGGGTCTCTGCGAGTGCCTTCTATCGCCACAGTATACTTGTCCTAGAGTTGAAGATCTACCCTGCCAATGCGGTGGGAAGTGATACTGATGTTGAAGTGGCTCTCAAATAAATCAAACTGATGTAACCTCCATTGTGCTGCCATTTATTCAGTTAATTGCTTAATGATGAAGGAGTAAATGCAATGTAGCACAGTGATAGGCATAGCTGTCAATGCCTCCACAGCACACCAACATGCATTGTACACTATCACAATGATTTTTTCATTCCTCCGACAAGCAAGCTCATTTATTCTTGACCTTGTCACATTGCCTTCATGCATTGTCACCAAGCACAAAGCATTTGGAATACGTAAACGTCTAATGGGACCGAGCAGGGAGATGTTATTTGCCAATTTTAACTGCAATTTGATGTTTGGTGTGACCATGTGATTGACCTGGAGATTTACATATCTTTTGCATTTAATGGCCTAAAACTATTGAATAAAATAACAAGTTTTGCCTTCTGAAAGGTAAGTTAAAGATATGTTATCTAAATGGTGGCCGACTAGGAAAAGGGGAGATGCAGCGAGACCTGGGTGTCATGGTACACCAGTCATTGAAAGTAGGCATGCAGGTGCAGCAGGCAGTGAAGAAAGCGAATGGTATGTTAGCTTTCAGAGCAAAAGGATTTGAGTATAGGAGCAGGGAGGTTCTACTGCAGTTGTACAGGGTCTTGGTGAGACCACACCTGGAGTATTGCGTACAGTTTTGGTCACCAAATCTGAGGAAGGACATTATTGCCATAGAGGGAGTGCAGAGAAGGTTCACCAGACTGATTCCTGGGATGTCAGGACTGTCTTATGAAGAAAGACTGGATAGACGTGGTTTATACTCTCTAGAATTTAGGAGATTGAGAGGGGATCTTATAGTAACTTACAACATTCTTAAGAGGTTGGACAGGCTAGATGCAGGAAGATTGCTCCCGATGTTGGGGAAGTCCAGGACAAGGGGTCACAGCTTAAGGATAAGGGGGAAATCCTTTAAAACCGAGATGAGAAGAACTTTTTTCACACACAGAGTGGTGAATCTCTGGAACTCTCTGCCGCAGAGGGTAGTCGAGGCCAGTTCATTGGCTATATTTAAGAGGGAGTTAGATGTGGCCCTTGATGCAAAGGGGATCAGAGGGTATGGAGAGAAGGCAGGTACAGGATACTGAGTTGGATGATCAGCCATGATCATATTGAATGGCGGTGCAGGCTCGAAGGGCCGAATGGCCTACTCCTGCACCTAATTTCTATGTATCCAATTTTTTTTGGTAAATGCATTAGTATTGGATCACAATACACAAGCATTAAAATAGAATTACCGTAACTGCTTAATGCTTACAGTAAAATAATGATCATAAAATTGCTTTTAATATTTGCTAACATTGCTTGGAATTACTAGTGAAAATGAATTGGCTTAGCTCTCTAATTGTTAATGACTATTTCACTGACTATAAAGAATCAATGTAGTTATGATTCAACTGTTTATCATGAAAAATTCTGAATAAATATTCTTTGCAATAAGACAATTTACTTGCATTAGTTGACATTCTATTAAAATTCTTTATCTCTGCACAGATGAACAGGTCATTGCATCGTGAACTCAATTTATCCATGTCCCGAGAAACTATGTCAAACTTGACCAGTTCTGCTCTGAATGTAATACATAAGGAAATAAATACCTCACTACAAAACCCAAACTGCAAACTCAACTGAATTTTGAATGTCAAATTAAGATTATCACTTAAATCCTAGATTAGTTTTAGGAAAATCTCCCTGCATAACACACGTTCGGACTAAGTAGATTTGAAAAGGCCATAACCCTGGGAAAGAATAAAGGAAGAATTGTTTTCCCTGCAGCTGTCCCATAAGACAATACCAATCAGGTATGAGTGTGGCCTTAACAATTGGCCAAATGACCACAGGTGGAGTAGTCTTATATTGGTAAATTCCTTGCACCATTGACATCCACTGTGCAATGAACAACAAACATCTCTCAAAGGCTTTAACATCACAGGCACACTCCTCAAATAATATTTTTTCCCTTTGGTTCTTTCTAAGAAAAACTAAATGTAATGTCCAAATATGAGATAGGTACAGGACTAAATAATCTCTTCAGCATCATTAATGACGCAACTTATGACTACTTTGTTACATATTTTACATTAGATATAAAAAGAATAGCTCACTGGGGCAGCGTTTGTTGTTACATTCAAAACCTGCACGATAAATATAAAGATTAACTGCTGGGAATGAAAATAATACACACAAAGGCATGCGTTTTTCTCACACCAGCAGGACTGTTTTCGCAAACATTTCTTGCAGAATAGTGAAAATGAAGAAAGAAGTGGAAATCCAGAGAGTGGAAGTTATCTTTTAGTATTAAAATATTTATACACTGAGGATAACTCATGTCCATCCTATCGAGCAGGCTTAGCAGTAAGCCTCTCAAGTGGGAACAAAATTTGGAAACCACCCAAAGACAATAGGAGCAACATAAAATGTGTTTGAAATACAAAAAGCTATTTGAATTCAATAATATAAATGCCATTCAAAACATACTCAATTTGATTTTCGGTGACAGAAGCACTTGTCAGAACCTTAGGATACTCAGTGGATGAATACGATTTAATAGGTAGAGGCAGATAATTGAAATTAGATTGGCATGATCTTATTTATCAGTTCTCCTAGCTGCCATTGATATATTATTAAGAAATCAATCTTGTCCGCATAACAAAAAAGCAGACAGTACACATTTTTGTATATTCTTTAAATGAAAAATTATTTTTAGTTTAGTATAGTTTAGAGATACAGCGCGGAAACAGGCCCCTTGGGGCACCGAGTCCGCACCGACCAGTGATCCCCATACATTAGCACTATCCTACACATGCTAGGGACAAATTACACTTATACCAAGCCAATTAACCTACAACCCTGTATGTCTTTGTAGTGTGGGAGGAAACCGAAGATTTCGGAGAAAACCCTGGGAGAACCCTGGGTCAATGGGAGAAATTACAAACTCCGTATACGCAGCACCCTTGGTCAGGATCGAACTCGGGTCTCCGGCGCTGCAAGCGCTGTAAGGCAGTAACACTACTGTGGCGTCACCATACTGCCCTTGTGCACAACTTGGCGTTGATTTGTTCAAGCAGACTGTTTCAAATGCAACACCACTTTTTGGATTGCATTGTTGTTTATACTACTTCAATTTCTTTTAGGTGCACTGACTGAAATGGAAAAGAAGGAGGGGTATATCAGGTTTTGAATGAGTCACCTGAGATTTATAGGGGATATAGAAGAAAAATTAAGAAAGAGATTAGGTGAGCAAAATGGGGCCACTCACCTTGGCAAGTAATTTTAAGGAGAATCTCCTATAAGTATAAAAGATGATGTCTGGAATGGAGCGCTGCAGTTATAAAGAGAGATTGGATGGGTTGGGGTGAGTCTCAATGGTATGTAGGAGGCTGAGGGGTGATCTGATAATGGTTTATAAAATAATGAGAGGCATAAAAATGATAAGCAGTCAGAATCTTTTTCCCACGGCAGGAGATTTTAGGAGATTTTAGAACTAGAGTGCACAGGTTTAAGGTTGAAGGAAGAAATTTGAAGATGAATGAGAGGTAAGTTTGTTTCTTATACACAGATGGTGGTAGTTACATGGAATATGCTGCAAGAGGAGGTGCAGGAGGCAAATATATTGAAAAGGCAATTGGGCAGATACTTTGATAGAAAAAGTGAAGAGTGATGTGTTCCTAATATGGGCAAATGGAATAAGTATGATAAGTATCATGATAGGCTGTAAGGGGCCGATAATGTGCTGTGCATTTCTATGATTGAAAGTAAATATTTACACTACGAATAGACGTTGGCAGTGTCACATCAAGTATTGCTATCAATAGCTCCTCCCTTGAGCAATTGTAGATGTGACTGTACACCAGAAGTGTTTCTGGAATTTCAAAATGCAGTCTGTGATATCTGCATTGTGTTTTGTACATATTGTTCAGTTCGTGAGGCCTTTGGCAGGTAAGTTGTAGTTTTAGTTTTAGAGATACAGCACGGAAATAGGCCCTTCGGACCACCAAGTCCACACTGACCAGCGATACCCGCACATTAATACTATCCTGCACACACTAGGGACAATTTTACATTTTCACCGAAGCCAATTAACCAACAAACCTGTGCATCTTTGGAGTGTGGGAGGAAACCGAAGATCTTGGAGTCACGGGGAGAACTTTCAAACTCCGTACAGGCAGCATCCGTAGTCAGGATTGAAATTGGGTCTCCGGCACGGCAAGCGCTGTAAGGCAGCAATTCTACCGCTGCGCCACCGTGTCACAGTAAGGAGCAGATTTTAGCTGCAACGTCATACTGATGTCTCTTACACTGCTTTCTCGAGTTTCTCCTAGAATATATTGATTGAACATGGACTGGGTCTGTGAAGAGCCCTTCTCCCCATCCTCCACCCTATTCCAACAATGTCGCTGCCTAAACTCACCATGTTGTACCTTTCATACAAAATTCAAGAATCACGTTTCGAGAATGTGTATGAAGGCCTTTTTACTGACCAAATGACATTTACGTGAACCAGTCCTACCAAGATATGTTCCAGGAACAACCTAGATACCTAGAACCATTGAGGTACAACAGGCCATTCAGCCCAATTTGTCCAATCAGACCAAGTTGTCCAACCAAGCACTTGCCTACTCTTGGCCCATATACCTCCAGATTATTTCCATCAATAAAGTACAATTTATACAGCACAATTTGTAGAATGAGAAGACAAAACACGGACCTTTATAACTTAAATGCGCAACCATTTCTCCTACTATCTCGTCACCCTTTCTCCTTCCCCTTCCACCTATACCCTTTCTTCTGGCTTCACATTTCACAACTCTCCATCCTTACCTCACAGCCTTTTATCTTCTTCCCATCTCTGGTCTTTGTGCATCCATCTGCCAATCAACCCTCCCCCCTCCCCTCATGTGTATCCACTGATCATTTGACAGGTTTTGTCCCTCCCCCACTTCTCTTCCAGTATTCCCTCCTAAACTACATTCAGTCTGAAGAAGGGTCCTGACCCAAAATAGCCACCTATCCATGTTCTCCAGAATTGCTGCCAACCCCGCTGAGTTACTCGAGCATTTTCTGGTGGAAGGAGGAGAAGGAAGCGAGGAGACCTCATTGCCCCAGGAGATTTAAACCCCAATTGATCCTCACCAAGAGATAATATATGAGATGTTTGCTGTTTGACAGGGTGCGTTAATTGTAATCCGACAGCAGCACCTTTTGAGAGTCTGGTTGACATTATATGATGCAAGCTACCTTTTGTATGACACCAGCCCTCTCAATTAAGCATTTGAGGACTGTAAGCACTCAAAGGCATGGTTAGCACAACAACAAGTGTTCGTTAGGAGACAGCAAATAGTTGATATGCTGCGGACATCGGAAACAACATGTTCATGCTAATCTTGTGTCAGAAAATATTGATTTTAATTCCCGTTGTAGCAAAATTAGTATTGACATTGCGAACAAAGGAACTGACTCAGCTGAATCCATCTGTGGTCTATTTTTGGTTTACTTTTTGGAAATAAGCTTCCAGTCTGTTTCTCTCAGGCATTGTGCATTCCTGGCAGCCAGATTTGGAATTGCATGAATTTATCTCGAAAGTCTAAAGTAAAGTCTAGATCTGGAAACACTCTTATTTTTTTCAGATTTCGATCAAATGGTCAAAACGCACATTTCACCCATTCTTTGTTAAGTAATCCTGTCCAAAAATAGGTTATTGAGTTGAGTTTGAGTTGAGTTTAGTTTATTGTCATGTGTACCGAAGTACAGTGAAAAGCTATTCTTGCGTGTTAACCAGTCAGTGGAAAGACAACACATGATTACAATCGAGCCACACAGAGTGTACAGATAAATGATAAACGGAATAACGTGAATAATGTTTTGTGCAAGAGGTATGGTATATTTATTTTTGGAATTATTTTTGTTAAATGACAGGAGACCTAATTAGAACAGCATGAAGGAGTGAAATGGATGGTAATTTCCTCTTTATAATTCACAAATAAAAAAACGAGGTCCCAAAAAAATAACCTCTAATTCCAAATTTACTTGATGCAGAGAATTTATTCTAATACAGTGGAAAGTAAGCAAGTCAGATGACTCACTCGTTAATCTGCTTCTGGGTTTGCCCAAAACTGCCATTAACATATTCAAGAAGGCCACGATTGAAGGAAGTGTTCTCTCCAAAGATCCTATAGTTCTCGCTAGCTATCTGGCCTGTTTGGGTACCGTAGAATGGGGAGTGCACAGATTATGTCAGTATACTTCAATTTGGAAGGGCAGGGATTGATCAAGGATAGACAGCATGGCTTTATTTTGCAGGGAAAATCTTGCCTCACTAATCTGATTGAGTTCTTTGAGGTAGTAACAAAGGAGATTGGTGAAGGTAGGGTGGTAAACAGAAGAGGCAAGAAAGCGCAGATGCTGGAAACTTGAACAAAGACGCAGAGTGCTGAAGAAACTTGTGCCTGCGACCCAGGTTCGATCCTGACTACGGGTGCTGTCTTTACGGAGTTTGTACATTCTCCCTATGACGAGTGGGTTTTCCGATTTCTTCCCAGACTCCAAAGATGGACAGGTTTGTAGATTCATTGGCTTCAGTGAATTGTTCATATTGTGTAGGACAGTGCTAGTGCATGGGGTGATAGCTGGCCGGCACATACTCGGTGGGCCGAAGGGTCTGTTTCCTCGCTGCATCTCTAAAGTAAAGAATTCTGCAGGAATTGTGGTGCAATGGGCCAGAGAGTAACCTGGGCCAGAGAGACATGGATTAATCGTATGTCAATTTCCATGCCTGTTTTGCAAAGTTTATGTTGGTACACAGTACATAGTTTCTTGAAACTGTAATAGCAGGTGTTACAAATTGCAGAAGGCGTATGGTACATTGGCACATTGTCCTTCATCAGTCAGTGAATTGAATATACGTAGAAGTGAAGACTTTATGGTATCATTGTGCGGTGCGGGGCGGAGACGGTGCTCCGGTGGCTGAGGCGGCGGCGACCTGGATCCGGGGCTCGGCCGCGGGCCAGTGGATGACAATGTCGGGAGCTCGCAGGTCACAGGTTGATGCCTGTTTTCCGGAGCACCCGTTGCAACAGCTGCGTCCGCTGGACTGGAGGGTGGCAGCTTCGACCACCCCCGGGCCACGGAGCTTGAACCACGGGACTGACTTACCATTGCCCGATGGGGTATCGCCTCGGCACACAGGGAGAAGAGGAGGGAAGAGACAGTAACTCTAAGACTTTTGCCTCCATCACAGTGAGGAGGTGTTTGGTGAACTCACTGTGGTGGATGTTAATTTGTGTTTATTGTGTGTTGTTTATTATTACATGTATGGCTGCAGGCAACAGCATTTCGTTCAGACCGAAAGGTCTGAATGACAAATAAAGGATTCAATTCAATTCAAGACATTGCTAAGGCCACACTTGAAATATTGCGTTTAGTTTTGGTCACCCTGCTACAGGAAAGATGAAAGATGCCTTTAAACTGGAAAGGGTGCAGAGAGGATTTATGAGGATGTTGCAGTACTTGAGGACCTGAGCTATAGGGAAAGGTTGGGCAGGCTAGGACTTTATTCCTTTAAGCGCAGGAGGCTGAGCATATAGATGTGTATAAGATCATAAGGGGAATGTATAGGGTGAATGCAGTCTTTATTTCCCTGGGTAAGGGAATCACAAACTGGAGGGCATAGGTTTAGAGATTTAAAGATTTTAAAGGAGGGGAAAGATTTATTAGGGACCTGAGAGTCCGCCTATTCAGAGGGTGGTGGATATGTGGAACTATTGCCAGATGAAATAATTGAGGCAGGTGCAATAACAATTTAAAAGACAGTTGGACAGGTTCATGGACAGGAAAGGTTTAGAGGGATACGGGCCAAATGGCCCTTCATCTCAACTATCCATGCTGACCAAGATGCCCCTTGTAAGCTAGGGTGTTTTGATTGGCATGGATAAGTTGGGATGAAGAAAATGTTTCTATGCTGTCTAATACAGCTGGTGGATTTAATGAGTAATCTCTGGACCATTGCTAAGTCCCTGATGATAGAGTGGGGTACAGAACATAATGAGGTTCTCAGAGAGACAGTTGCATGGGGAATATACGTTTCTGAGCTAAAAAATGAGAGGGTAATTTTCTGGGTCGCAATCTGACAGTAGTTACAGAATGCAACTCATTTTCATATTGATTTTCATGAAGGAAAGCTGGTGAGGAGTGCTTCAGAGAAGTCATGCACCAAGGTGACAAATTAGGACGGGGACACAAGTAGAGACGCCAACTGTCCTAAGCTACATAATGGCATGTTTTATCAATTGCACGATGAGAGCTGTGGAGAACATTTGCAGAACCACTCCATAGAGTAGGCAGCTTACTATCTGATTCAAAGCACTATTAAAGATACACTTTTGAAAATAAAAAGATTGAATGTTTCTTTCACTTTAGCAATAGAGACTTACAGACTTTAGAAATACAGCACAGAAACAAGCCCTTCAGCCCACTGAGTTCAAGCCGACCAACAATCCCTGTTCTCTCGCACTGTCCTACACACTGGGGACAATTTACAATTTTTACCAAAGCCAATCAACATACAAACCTTTGGACTTTGGGAGGAAATCAAAGCACCTGGAGAAAACACACATGGTCACGGGGAGAATGTATAAACTCCGTGCAGACAGCATCCGTAATCAGGATCGAACCCAGGTCTCTGGCGCTGTAAGGCAGCAACTCTACCATTACGCCACTGTGTCACCCAGAACACTGCAATGTATCAACAGAGAGAAGTTCAGTCTATCAAGAAACACAGCATTTATCAAATGTACATTGAAAATTAATGATATTGCTCTTGCACCAATTCAACTGATTGATCATGTGATGGATGGGCAAATTAATTATAAAAAACGATTCTTTTTATCACTTCTTTCATGAATGTGATATTAATTATTTCATTAAGAACACTTTTGAGGCTAGAGTTAGATCATTGTACTTGCTTTGCATTCTTAATTATAACTTGTGAGCCTATCAGGTAGTGCACTGGGTCCAGGGAATCCATTTTTCACCACCATTTGACTTTTTCATGATGGTTTGTCCTGGAGAAAATGAACCATGAAAACTTTAGTCATTAAAATACAATCAGGATATTTGATGATGCTTCATTACCAATCCGATAATTAAAGACCTGAAGTGATTTAGCTTCATGAGTCCACACACATTTGCATTTAAGTCTCTTTGTTATACAAAGCTAAAGATACCAACATGGATTTGAATGTTCTCTTCTTTTTCTCTGAAAATGTGAACATTTGTAATGTATTTATAGAACTTCTATTGTAATTTAGTATTTAATAAGAATGCAAGAAAATCCTAATGGGAAAAGGTCATTCAATGTATTATGTCAGTATAATTCAAACTTATTCTATTTTATCACTTTTCTCCACTACTGTCGATCCTTAACATTAATATTTATAAAATCCCTTTCCCAACTTTCTTAATAAAATCACAACAGATTTTTTTTTAAACTACACCCATGGTTTCAGTTGACTCAGACTTGGTTTAATAAATATAGGAAATGGTAGAACACTCAGTAAGTCACGCAGCATCAGTGGAAATAGAAACAGTCAGCATTTCAAGTCCAGGACCTTGCATCAGCTCAGTTTTGGCCAAGGATCTTCAACCTGAAACATTAAATATGCTTCTCTTTACAAACATTAATTCTGTTCTTCTTTCCACAGATGCAGCCCAACTTCCTGAATGTTCCAACATTTTCAGATTTACGGCATCTATGTTTTTTTTTAAATTTCCTTTTGTACCTGTTACCCTTTAAAGGAACAATTCAACCTGTTTCAGGGAACATAAAACTAGACCAGAAGTCTTCCTTAGGCACATAAATTATGAACGAACACTTAAAAAAAGAACTAAGTATGTGTAGGAAGGAACTGCAGATGCAGGTTGAAATCGAAGATAGACACAAAATGCTGGAGCATCTCTGGGGAGAAAGAATGGGGAACGTTTCGGGTCGAGACCCTTCTTCAAACTGATCTGAGATCTTCAGACTGATCTAAGAACTAAGTATGGATCGATGTGGAGACCTTCTTATGGCAATAGAGTATAGAACGAAGCAGCAAATAAAATCCATGCACATGTTGTTAACAAGGAGCAGATCATAGATGTTCATGGTATTAAAATAGTAAGATTAAACTAGAACTTACCAGTTTGAAGTTTGATCTGTATTTTATGAGGAGTTACGATGAAGGATTACGTGAAGAACCCGTCCAGCACGCATGCACGACATACTTCAAAGCAGCGGTGTTGAATCACAGAAAACACAATAATTGAATAAACATAGTAAAGACAAGGAGAACTAAGTTACCAGTTGATCTCTATAATTGAGGGTGGGAGCGGAGGGCACGTAATCCCTCATCGTAACTCCTCATAAAATACAGATCAAACTTCAAACTGGTAAGTTCTCGTTTAATCTTACTATTTTACTTTGGAGTCACGTGAGTGACTACGTGAAGATTTTAAAGCTCTGTGATTTCAAACCGTGTAACAGTTCATACTTCACTCGCTGCCGAAGTCATTCGAGGGAGGAAGTATGTTATCGTAATCAACCATGAATCTGTTTGTAAAACAATAATGGTGTTATTAACAATAACAAGACCAAAATGCTCCCCCAGGCTTAAATTATATATTTTTTGCAGATTCTAATACTTTTTCTGCAAACGATACAGGTTCTGCCAGCGGCTTGTTATAAAAGTTTGAAACGTATACTCCCTAGACCACCCCGCTGTAGCCAGGATGTGGTCCATAGGCACGTCCATCCTCTTAGTCACCGATGTGGATGCTGCCCTGGTGGAGTAAGATTTATACACATTAGTATTTACTCCAGCAACTCCCAGTACCTGCTTGAGCCACTTGAGATAGTTTGGCTCGTCACCCGACCATGAGGTTTCTTGTGGCTGACCCATAAGGCTTTTTCTCTCCCTCGAGAATTTCTTATTGTGTCGATGTAGTTCAATAAGTGGGTCATGACACATAACCGTGGTTCAGGTGGGTATGCCTGGAATTCCATGACTGGACCTGATGTTCCTGGTCTGCTCTGTTTGGCCAGCCCTTGAATGGTAAATGTAACACGGTCTAGTGTTATAACCATATTGTCCAATCGTAGTAGATGGAGGAACTGGACTCTTTGTGCTGAGACAAGGCCATCAGCATGACCGTCTTCAGGGTAGGCTGTTCCAGGGTGAGGGACCTGGCTGGTGACCATCCCCTAAGGTACGTCAGGTCCACACTGACATCCCAGATTTGGGTGTACCTAGGTCTGGGGGATTAGAGTTGAATATGCCTCTCCTGAATTTGATCACCAGCGGGTGGTGCCCTATGGCCTGTTGTCCTGGTGCCTGAGTTAAGTAGGCTGACAGAGCACTTCTGGCTGTGTTGATGGTACAGTAGCTGAGTCCTTCATTGTGGTGAAGACCTGCCAGGAACTCCAGTACAGGTTTTGTTGTAGTTGAATATGTAGTTCCTGTATTTGAACAGTATCTTCCCACTTCTTGATGTTTGCCAAGTATGTTCCCTAGTGGATATGCGATGGGATGCTATCATCGTGTCGATAGTGCTGTTTGACAATCCAGGCCCAGCAGTGGTCTTCCCAATTCTGCAACCCAGGCCCAGTAATGGTCTTTTCAAATCTGCAACCCAGTAATTTAATTTATCGTGGCATGGGTGGCTTATGCCTGAAACTGGGTGAGTTGATAAGTCTGGGCTATTGGGAAATCATTAAGGTTTTGATGACCATGTCGAGGACCACTGGGAACCATGACTGTGGGTTTAGTCAGGTACTATCAAAATACCTGAAGCAGAATCCATCTGTATTTTGTGTAGTACCCGACTGATGAGGCCGTAGTACCTGACTGATGAGGTAGAAAAAAGGGGAGAACATAGAGATTAGATTCCCCCCCCCCCCCCTAGTTCAGCGGGAATGTATTCATTGCCGCTGCCTCAAAGTTAGGTTTCATGTGACATACATCGGTACGTGGTGATTCAATTGAAATACAAGGAAATCGATATCTGGTGTTCCATATTGCTTTGTAATTTCAGCAAATACTTTGGTTTAATATGTCTGTTTACAGTATTTAGCTCACCTGGTAGGTAAGTTTGCTGATGGTCGAATATGTTTGACGACATACGGTTACCAATTGTTAAATAGATTGTCACATGATATCGATTTTATTCCGCCCAAGTGGTTGGTATATGCCACCACTGTGATGTTGTTAATTTATAAACGAACATGCAAAATGGTGCACTACTGAATAATATGCTTTTACCAATAGAACGTACTCAATATTTCCAACTAGGTTTTATACCCAGTGTCTATAGTGATGATGACTCCAGATTAGTTCATTTGCCACCATGTTCTGGGTATGGGTATTTAGTTTAAACACTAGCACCTTAGCTCTAATGGAAAGGTTCAAGTTAAGTAGCTGGTAATGCTGCTACTAACTCCCAATTACTCTAGCCACTTTGTTGAATGGTTGGTTGATTGTTACCATTAATTGTTACAGGTTGTGCCATACGCTGACTCTCCTTATGGCAATGTTATAGATGAATGGGTAGAGTTAATTGAATACCAGATAGTCAATAGTTGTGGATGGTGTCAACGTAGATTTATCTGGATTGTATGACAGAGCCCAGGCTAAATAAGTTTTAGTAGCTAATGTTGCTGATTAGCTATTCCCATGGATTTGTCTGTTGTTAATATCATAGAGACATGCCATGACGATATGTTCCTTAATAGTGTCAGGGCTGGTTTGAATATCTGGAAACAGCTTTGGCTCATATTAGCCATTGTTAATAATTTATACTGCCATAGTTACCCCATCCAGGTAAATTGTGGTATCTCCGAAAATCTTTATGAATGGGTACTGAATAGTATGCATCTTTTAAGTTGATGTCTACCATAAAGTATCCTTGGAAATCCATGGTTAGCAGTTACAAGTTTCCATAAGTGTGTAACCTGGTGAAAATACTCAAGTGGTTCAGTTAATGATGGTGTGACATTCACCATCTTTGGGTTTTTTGGTACCAAAGGTTCATATTAGGCTTCTTTATGACCCCTTGTATATCAATGATGGTGCGACATTCACCATCTTTGGGGTTTTTTGGTACCAAAGGTTCATATTAGGCTTCTTTATGACCCCTTGTATATCTTCTCCAGTTAGCTAGTCCCTCATGTTCTTTTTTAGTGGGAGGGTAGACCCCTTTGGGGTGCATGCTGAACTGGTGGTAGGTTTCTTAATTCAATTTTTATCCTTGAATACTTTTGGTATATAACTACCAAGTGTGATAGTTCTTCATGTTCCCAACCCAGGTGTGAGCCCCCCCCTCCCCCTGTTAGTACAAACCCTTCACCTTTTATGTGATGATAGGAACCATACTTATCTATCTTCACTGTTGTTTAGTGGGGTGTTCATTTCTTCGGTTTCTGGTTCCTTGTCTGTAGGGATGGTGTTGTTGGTGGGGGGGGGGGGTGGCGCATTTTCCATGGGGCCCACTCTGGACCCTGGCCTGAAAAAGCTTACGGAGGTTGGCATGCGGGCCCCGAGCTTTCACCAGTACCATTAAGTAGATGCCTACTGGTGGACGCGTAGAGGTACTACTGTCTGGTTTTGTGTGGTGCTCATTCCAGGCCCTGCCCTCTTGATGCCAAATATCTTGGACACTTCGTCCAATTTTTAGGTTTGGTTTGGTAACTTTGCCAGGTAGCAGGATCTGTGGTTGTGAGGTCGGCGTTCTCACAGTCCTGTGAATTTTTTAGGTTGAGGGCAGGTTTAATAACTTCCTTCGAGAAGTTGCGGAGCATACTGTGAACAGTAGGGTTGGGTGTTTTGCCATACTACCCTGCCCCTCTGGAATGAGCATGCGAAAATGATAGCCGACGTCAGGGGTATCAAATGCAATTTAAAATATTTGGGTTTTTAAAATGCTATGCTCAATGTACCCCCACCCCCCCCCCCCCCCCAATAATGGTGGGCACTGAGTAAATGCAATTTTGGGGAGGCGTGATGAAATCCAACGCCTCATGACTACCTGTCTTGGAGAGGTTTTTTGGAAAGAACAGGTAGTAAGCTGGCCGTCAGTTTAGACTGAAAAGCCATCTCACCAGTGGTGGAGCCACATAGCTGCCACACCCAGCAGCTCTTCCTGATCCTGTACCTCAAGCATACTCCCGATGTTGTTCAGCCAGTGACCCCTCTTCTTGACCAGCCCAGCCCTGGTCGCCATCGATCCCTCGATAAGGGAGATGGCCAGTGCTGTTAGTGCACTGGAGTGGGAGTGTTATGCTCCCTTGGCGAGCTTGCCCCTGCTCCCGAGGCAAGTCTCGCTGGAGATTTTGGCTCCATGACCTTACTCTAGGCTTGGAGAACAGACACTTACTTGCTCTCGGGCGGTAGTTTGATGTGCCGGTTCCATCTTCCGTGTCTGTCTCCAGCCCGAGGTTTGGTTCTGACTTTGCTGCTAGAAGCTGCCTGCCATTTACGGGCGGCATTTCTGCGGTTCTCGGGCGGCAAGTCTCTTTGTCGGGAGAATGCAGGGATACCGGCCGGTTTTTGAATTACCCTCCAGTCCGCTGCTGTTGGTCAGACAGCTGTTAGCGGACTGGGCATCGGCTCAGTACCCTGACTGTGGACCGCAGCGTGTGCGGTCCAGGTGCCGCCTCTCACCCCTCCACTGACGGAACACTCCTTCCCTGGAGTTGAACGGGGGCCGCTTCCCTCTGTGCTGCTTTGCTCTCTCCAGTTTCCCCTGGAGCAACAAAGAGGAGCAAAGTTTTTAAACTCGAACCTGTGGGTAAGTACTTACCTAACGGACCGTTCCTTCAGGCTTGTAGCGGGAGCGCCCGTACTCCCGTTCATCGCTGTTGCATCTGCGTGAACGCTCATGTCGCGTATGCATGCTGGACGGGTTCTTCACGTAGTCATTCATGTGACTCCGAAGTAAAATATATATTTTAGCCCACTGAAGGTGCAGGAAGATGTTCCTGCCATTGTTTCAGCAACAGAAGAGACAGTAGAAATGCTGATTCAATGCCATGTGTATAAAAGTTATTTTACACAGCTTAGATCATGCTAGAAGTAATCTGCAGATTGATTAGCATCGTTTGGGAAAATTGCCCCAGGCACTTCTAACCCCAGTGTATCTGACCATTGTCAGATGCACATTAATGATATCATTCAGTGTGCAGCGGCCATTTCTATACCGGTTGATTGGTGTTGTCGACTGGAGCCTTTATGAGCCTTTACCTAAATCTTTACCTGTGGCTTGCGACGTCTCTAAGTTCAGGTGTAGATTGACCCCATGCTAAATTATCCACAGGAATGTGCCTCCCTGGCTATTTTTCCCTCATCTCTGTGATGTCCTTTTATACTATAGTAATATTCAGCTCGTAGAGTTCTGTAAGAGCTGGCTCACTTACCACAGTCAGCACAGTAATGGCATAGCAGCAATCAGCTCCACATGCAACTGTAATCAGGAACTGCACAGATCCGATTCTAAGATATGATTCAAGGTTAAAATCACCTGAATGATTTTAAAAACACAACTTTTTCATGAATTTCCTGATTGCTGGTGGAATCACTTTGACTGGGCATTAGTAAAATGCATTTAGCACTTCAGGAAGAGTGAAGACTAATTTCTGGGCATTCGCCAAACCAGGATGGGATGCATCCTCGATTGCTGAGGGAAGGGTAGAAATTACACAGGTAATTCTGAGCATTTGATTACATTGTATCATCCTTAGATACGAGGGATTCTGCCAGAAGTCTGGAAAACTGCGAAAAAAGGAGGCGATTTAAGATCAGTGGTGGGAAAGCTTTTAGAAACAATAATTTGCTAAGAATTTAAATGACATAAATAGGTATAGATTATAATTACTAGAAGCCAAAGTCCAAAGTGTGAAAGGCACATTATGCTCAACATGATTGAACCACATCAAGAGTTGTCAAGGGCAATAATGTAGAGATGTAGAGACTGCCGAAAGGTATTTGATAACAGACCAATCAGTAAAATTGAAATCCATGGTGAAAGAGACAGTGGAAGCATGCATAGAGTAAATCTTTGCACAATACCTGATAGTCTAGTTATGGAAGGAGGGAGCCCGCCGAGCCACCGCTGCTCATTCCCTGAAGACCAGAGGCCGGGAAGATGGACATGACCGGAGAGGAGAGGATAGGGAATCGGGATCTGGCCTACCATGCACCAAAGTCGGCTGTGGGGAACAAAGGCGAGTATAGGATGTTGGTTGACCAAGAAAAAGATGAGGGCTGGAGCCCCACAGCAGCCTGGAGCTTGACTGAATTGGGCACAATTCATAACTGGAGCGTGGACTGTATTCACTAGACTATTTCTGTACAATTGCTAATCGGGGGTGGCGTGGTGATACTCTGCTGGACTGTTTGTAAGAAAATAATTTTTCTGTGCATTTTGCACTTCGCACATGTGATAATAACAAACCATTGAACCATGATATCTGCTGTCATAGTTTGTTATGGCCCGCAGAAACAATGTAGTGATGTTCCAAAGAAGCTGGTGGTGGGACTTTGGCTTTTCCTGTTAACAACAGGAATAAGGTCCATTTCAAATTCTGCATTTCACACAAAGCAGCACATAATGAGTGAGGAAATTAGTAAAAGACTTAGTAAAAGAGTAGTAAAATTAGTAAAAGAGGAGATAAGCTTGAAGAAAATGTAGACATGTGGCAAAATCAAAGCATAAAAGTGAAAAATGAAACATTTAAGCAGGAAGAACGTGGAGAGGCATCAAAATAATAAGATAAATTCTAAAAGAAAGCACGAACAGAGAGAGCTTAAGGCACATTTGCATAAATCTTTGAAGATTAAAATGAAGGTCTAGAAAGCGACAGATTAAGGTGACAGAATTCCAGTTTTGTGAATAAATACATGGAGCACAAAGCAAGGAAATTATGAAGGGTCTTATTAAACCCTAGTCTGTTCACAACTGGGATATTGAATCTAATTCTAAATACCACATTTTATCAAAGATTTGAAGGCTTTAGAGGGGATTCAGAGAAGATTAAGTATGTCTTGGTTTATTATTGTTACGTGTACCAACCAAGATACAATGAAAAATCTTGTTTTTCCATGTAATCCAGGCAAATCATCCCACATGTATATATTACAATATGGGAGTACCACAGGTGTTGTAAAGAAAAAATAATATGCAAAATATAGTGTTCCAGTTAAAGAGAAAGTACAAATAAAAAAAATGCAAGGGTGCTTGGAGGTAGATTGGGAGATCAGGAGTACAGCCTTAGCATATGAGGTCCATTTTTCTCAGCAGCAAATAATCTGTCTTGAATCTGGTAGTAGATGGTTTCAAGTTTTTGCATCTACTGCCCAATGGAAGAGGCGAGAAGAGAGAATTACCAGGGTATGAGAGATCCTTGATTACATGAGCTACTTTGCTGAGGCTGCATGAAGTGTAGGAGGTGATGACGGGGGAGGCCAGTTTGCACGATGGACTGGGCTCCGTCCACAACACTTTGCAATTTCTTGCGATCTTGTGCAGAGCAGTTGTCAGACTACACATGATGCAGCCTGATTTACCTTAGTCGTCTGAGAAAATAGGGGCTTTGTTCTGCTTCCTTGTTCATAATACCAAAATGGTTCGACCAGGATAAATTATTGGTGATACTTACACTAAGGAACTTGAAACTCTCGACCATCACCAATTCAGAACATTTATTGTAGACCAGGGCATGCACTCTACCCTGTTCCCTGAAATTGATGACCAGTTCCTTTGTTTTGCTGATATTGAGGTAGAGGTTGTTGTCTTGGCACCATGCTGCTAGCCTGTGAAATGCCTTCCTATTTTATGGAATAACTTCAGAGATTATAGGGAAAGGCTGGAGAAACTGAGATTGTTCTCCTTGGAATTAAAAAAATACAATTGAGCTGATGGATTGAAGATGATTTCAGATTTAAATATAAGGATTCTGGATAGACTAGATGACGAGAAGCGACTCCTATTAGTTGAAGGGCTGAGAAACATTGTCTGATGGGATATTGGAGGTTGATTCAGTAATATCTTTGTTAAAAGGTTTTAGGTCCGTTTGTTAAAGAAAATAGCTGCACACCAGGGTGAAAGCCAAAACTGTGGGACTAGCTGTATGGTACTTACATAGAGCTGCACAGACTCAAAAGTCAAATAGACTTCTTCTGGTTGATACCATTCCATGATTCCACTGGGTGAAAAACCTTCCTGACCCAGATCGTTGTATTCTGATGTTCCAACATTGACAGTTTTTTAATTTTGTGTTCAGTTCACTCCAATTGTCATTTTTAATTAAGTTGATGATATGTGCCAGGCGTTTCCTCAATTTTCTTTAGACTTTGGAGAGACTTTAGAGTTGCAGTGCGAAAACAGGTCCTTTGGCCCACTGAGACCACACCGATCAGTGATCACCCCATACATTAGCGTTGTCCTTCACACTGGGGACAATTTACAATTTTACTGAAGTCAATTAACCTACAAACCTGTACGTCTTTGGAGTGTGGGAGGAAACCGGAGCACCTGGAGAAAACCCACATGGTCACAGGGAGAACGTACAAAGTCTGCACAGACACCACCCATAGTCAGGATCGAACAGGTCTTTGGCGCTGAAAAGGGCCTGTCCCACTGACGCAACCTTTCAGCGACTCTCTTCGACCTTCAAGCCTGAGGGCACTCGCCTGAAAAACCTCGAGCTGGATCGACCGTTAGCGATGAAACCGTGAGCTGGATCGACCGACCACACACACACAAACACATCGCAAAGGCGGTGGCCAGGGAAAGTGGGGGAGCGCTGTCTGAAAATTCACACCCGTAATGAACAGGAAGGTAAAGGGCCTGTCCCATTGTGGGGACCTAATTCGCGAGAAGAGTTTGCCCTCGACTCAAACTCGCAGCATGGTCGCCACATGGTCCTAGAAGGTCCTATGAGGTCACTAGAACTCTCCTTCATGCTCGAGGTAAGTTCCCACATACTCACGGCCTCAGTTTGGTCGAGGAAGTTTTTCAGCATGTTGCGTTTTTCTGCGAGTAAAAATTGGTCGACATGATTCATTTGAACTCGTAGTGCAGTGGAGTGGGGTCGCTATATAGTTACAGGCAGTCGAGGGCAGCTGTAGGCAATCTCCTTCGCTGACCGGGCATTTAGATTGGCTCATTTGAGTTTTCAGGACCAAGGAAAACCGACTGGTAAATTAAATGCCCACTAAACTTTATTATGTTGTCTGGCTTCTTAAAAGTGTATCCACTCCTTCTCCCCCCCCCTCATCCCCCACTTCTCTCCCCTTCTCTCCCCTTCTCTCCCCTTCTCTCCCCTTCTCTCCCCTTCTCTCCCCTTCTCTCCCCTTCTCTTCCCTCCCCCCCCCTCCTCACTCTCTAAAGGACTTACCGTACACTGTTCAGCCGTCTTTTATCTTCCTATTCATCGCGGGTGTGAATTTAGACAGCGCACCCCCACTTTCCCTGGCCTTTGTTGTGTGTGTGTGTGCGTGTGTGCGTGTGTGCGTGTGTGCGTGTGTGCGTGTGTGCGTGCGCGCGCAGTTGGTCGATCCAGCTCACGGTTTCATCGCTGATGGTCGATCCAGCTCAAGGTTTCCCAGGCGAGTGCCCTCGAGCTCGAAGGTCGAAGACAGTCACTGTAAAGTCGCGTCAGTGGGACAGGCCCTTTAGGTCGCGCTGTTTTTTTAGCACGCTGAAAAATGCACGCGTGTAAAAAAAGGTCGCCATGGAAAAAATCGATATTTTTTTACTCGTAGGTTTAGTCGAGGTAGGTCATAGTAGGTCCTAATGCTATCGTAGGTAATCGAAGGCAATCAAAGCTAATCGAAGGTAGTCGAAGGTAAAAGCTCGTTGAGAAAAAAAAGGTAAATAAACTGACTGGTAATGTTAAATGCCCGCTAAACTTTATTAAATGTTGTCTGGCTTCTTAGAAGTGTCTCCCCCCCTTCTCCCCCTCCTTCTCTCCCCTTCTCTCGCCCTCTTTCCCCTTCTCTCCCCCCCCCCTCCGCGTTCTGTAAAGGCCTTACCGTAACTGTGCCAGCTGTCTTTTACTTTCCTGTTCATCGTTGGTGTGAATTTCAGACAGTACTCCCCCGCTTTCCCTCTAGTGCCCTCGAGTGCCGTCCTGTATGGTATGGCTGCCCAGCCTGCAGCTGTCCGTTTTTTCACCTCTTTTTTAAATTTTTGATGAGTTATAGTGTTTTGTTTCTGGAGCTCTAATCTTTTTTATGTGGGGGGTGGGGGGGGAGGGTCCCTACCTGGTCGGAGAGGCAGCTTTTCTCCGGGCAGCACCTTCGACCCGTCCTCGCGGACTACCAGCGGGCCTGTAGCGGCGTTTCCTGTCGGGACCGGCCAGAACCTCGGCTTCGGCGGCGGCACAACGCTGGAGCGCTATCGCGGAGCGGGCGATGCCTTGCCCGGGTCGCCGTGCTGGAACTCCAGTGAGCTAAGACCGCCGATAAAAAACATCGCTGAACTGCAGGACTGTGGAGCATCCAGCTGCGGGCGGCGGCACTAAACTTTACATCGGGAGCCTGGTATCTCTTGCCGAGATCACCAGTGGTGGAGCTCCATCCAGCGCGGCCTGTCGGCTTCGGAAGCCGCAGTCTCCGGTAAGGAAGCGGCCGTTCCGTGTTTCCCATGCCGCTGTGAGGGTTCTCCCGACGCCGGAGCACCATCATCCGGCGAGGAGGGCCTGGAACATCGGGCCTCCGTAAAGGCGACTGCAGAGGCCAAAATAGGCCCAACTATGGGTGGACATGGGATGGGGACTGGACATTGTGCCTTCCCTCATAATGGGAACCATTGTGGGGGATATTGTTTATGTTTACATTTCTTTATTATTGTTATGTCTATATTCTTTTTTTATGTGCTGCATTGGCAATCCGCATTTCGCTACACTACACCAATTGGTGTATGTGACCAATTTGAACCTTTGAACCATTGCACCTTTGAGCTTGAAGGTCGAAGACAGTCGCTGAAAAGTTGCGTTAGTGGGACAGGCCATTAAAGCACAATTTTTTCTCCAAAACAAAACCTGGTGACTTCAGCCTGTCCTAATAGTCTAGCCTCAATATCAGCGATCTGATCACTCCTCTACAATGCATCCAATCCCTTTCGAATTCCCTTCCTTACACCAGACATTTTTCACAGTTTATCTCGGTAACATCAGTATAATTTGTTTTAACTCAGAATTCAACAACCTGTACCGAATAACCAAAGAATTAAAATGTTGCTGAGAATGCAGATTAAAACATTTCATTTATCAATGCACGAGCCGGGTGAAGCAACGAAGGATGTAAAACAAAATTTTAAAGGAAATTAAGATCCTATCAAGCTAATTATGAAATTACAAGCAGATGTAAATAAACAACTTTATCATTTGTGTCAGCTGAATTTATGTATCAGTTAAACACAAACTATCCTCGCAACATACAACAGGTTTTCCGTTATCTGAATAGACCTGTTCCAAAGACCTGTTCCATTATCTGAAAATAATTTATGCCCCTTAGTAAAATCTGAAAGTTGGAATTCTAAACTCTATGATGTAAATGTACTTTCCTTTATAGATGTTGATTGGCCTATGTACTTTCACACTAACGATGAAGTTTCAAGGAGTTCAATTTTTTTTATTTTTTTTTATCTCCTATTATATATCATCAGTCACAGCTCCAGTTTCAAAGAGCTCCTTTCCCAATCTCACCAAATCGAAATTCATCTTTTTAACTTCAAAAATATACCAGGAAGCCAGTGTCTGTCAATAGTTGCGATGTTCTCTCCACGTTCAAACAATTCAAACCTCATCTTTAATTCAATTTGCAGTGTCCAATTCCCAGAAAACAAACTCAGCATCTTTGAGATTCAGAACTTAATTGGTTCTGTATGGGGAATGGGGAGATAGTTCACTCAATTTCCAGCATCAGCTTATGTCAAGGCAGTCTAGATTCATCTTTTACTTCTTTACTTGTCTCATTATTACCCTTCACCCTTTGAATTACACTGTCAACTCCCTGCTACCTTCCATTTTAATGCAGTTCTTCCCTTTGTTCTTTTCACCACTTCCATGTCTGCCCCCTGGCTCTGAACTCACTAACTGTTACATTTCTAATGCATTCCAGGTGTGCTCATTGCTGCAAGCTATGCAATGTTAATGGTTTTGTGTGCCAGAGAACTGCTTCACCTCCTAAATGCTTTCAGGCTTTCCTGTAAATACCTCAGATTCCCAGCTCTGGCAATATTTTGTGCAGAAGTAATAAAGATACTAAGGTACGCTAGGAAGGCATCTGGCCCTGATGGTGTACTTGGCTGCGTTCTTAAAACTTGCACTGACCAACTGGCTGGATGTGTAGGAAGGATCTACAGATGCTGGTTTATACCGAAGATAGACACAAAATGCTGGAGTAACTCTGTGAGTCAGGCAGCATCTCTGGAGAAAAATAATAGGTGTGGTTTCGGGACAGAACCCTCCTTCAGACTCAGGAAGAAGGTCAGAAGATGGGTTGCGACTCGAAACGTAACCTATTCTTTTTGTACATGCCAACTGTTGGAAAAGTACTCATTAGAGTTATGTAGCCCTTCTTCATTCTCAGCGTCCATCCCCCACCACCACTCCTCCCCCCGACTAGGCCTCACAGTTTGCAAATGTGGAGTCTAATTCCTTATGTTTGTAACTTCCAGCATCTCTAAATGTGCAGGAATTGGTGATGGATCTCTGATGAACAATATGGCAGTCACAACAACTACAACACCTTACAATTTAAAGAGATATCCTTGGAGGCATTGGAAACCTGTGCCAAATTGGTCTATTTTACCAATCCAGCTTTCCCTTCAGATCCCCAGTAGATCATAGAACAATATATCACAGGAACAGGCCCTTTTGTCCTCAATGTCCATGGCGAGCATTAATGAAACTCCCCAGGTAGCTATCAATAGTTTATCTCAAGGCTCAGGAACTTCGTCTCATTCAACCCACACCACCCCGTCCCCCACCTTAACCACCAAGCAACATCCCCAACTGCTGATTGCCACTTCCATTTACCAACTTCCGTGCCACAACCACCACCACCATGTCTCAGCAGTAAATCATCTTTACAACGAGATGGTAGAGTTGCAGTGGCAGTGGTAGAGTTGCTGCCTTACAGTGCCAGAGATCCAGGTTTGATCCTGACTATGGGTGCTGTCTGTACGGAGTTTGTACGTCCTCCCTGTGACCTGCATGGGATCATCAGTTTCCTCCGACACTCTAAAGACGTACAGGTTTGGAGGTTAAGTGGCTTGATATAAATGTAAAATATCCCTAGTGTGACAGGATAGTGTTAATATGCAGGGATCGCTGGTCGGTCCAGACTTGGTGGGCCAAAGGGCCTGTTTCCGCACTGTATCTCTAAACCAAACTAAACTAAACCCCTATACTTATTGCAAGTTTTATAACAGCCCTCTCCCCCACCTAACATGCAGCCTTTCAGGCTTCCACAATCTGCAGGGTGAACTCAAGATTTACTGGAACCGACCAAATTTGAGGCTATTTTTCCCTGCAGAATATACAGATCTCTGATTCTCTATAAAAGGCAAATAGGTTTTAGCACATTTTAGCAGGCAGAATAATCACCATTCATTACAGCAGCAAAATTCATTTCAAATGTTTGCTGCAGTGTTCCATGAAACTCGAAGATGTGTTCTATTTCTTTTCCAGAATTTGTGGTTTTCATTGACTGGTTTATGTCCCAGACAATTGTACAGTGAGCTGCTGATAATTATTTAGTGATTCAGTTTGTACTGGCTGCCCACCAAGTTTACTCCTACCTGAGGTATAGATTTATTATGCTGACTGAAATAATGCAGCTATTGCTGCAAAAAGCCTGCATAACAAATTTCTTCAAAACATAATTGTCCTTTGGGTTAATTTCCCCGCATATTATTTATTTTCAATGCATGTGGACCTATTTTACTTCTAATGCAATCGAAGCATCAATCTCCATGCTTTTAAAGAAGCTGGATATGTATATCAATGTTAGGACATTTTAGTTGGTTTTAAGATTAAGGTTGAGCTCAAGTATTAATATTCAGCTTGAGCATCTACCTCTTTTCAGAAAGATGTTGACTAGCTTGAAGAATTGTTCTCTGCTGAACCAACTTTTACATACATGAAAACGGTTCATCACATCCTGCCTCACACAGACTTGGCCATGTCTCTCCAGGATTAGGTTCAGGTCTATTGTTGTCAGTGTGCAGTGGAAAGCTTTGTCTTGCATGCGATCCAAACAGATCAATGCAATCAAGTCAAACTCAAGAGCAAAGGGCAAAATAAAGAATGTAGAATATAGTTCTTATCATATCAATTCCACTGTAACATAGACAAAGTCCAATGTCTGCAAGGAGATAGACGTGAATCCGACAGTAGCCTAGTTTATGGAATAACTGTTCAAAAGCCTGACATCAGATGGGGAGAAGCTGTTCCTGTCTGGTGGTGCATACTTTCAAGTTTTCTATATCTTCTGTTGGACAGGAGCAGGATATATCAATACTAAATGCTTCATATGTTGTATCAGTCAGCTGATTTTCAAAGTTACTTGTTCTCCCAAAAATAATATTGCCAGGTAATCCATAAAAAATCATCATCATCATCATAATATAATCATCATCATACTTTATTCGCCAAGTATGTTTTGCAACATACGAGGAATTTAATTTACCATACAGTCATGCTAATAAAAAGCAACAGAACACACAAAATACATTTTAACATGAACATCCACCACAGTGACTCCTCCTCCACATTCTTCACTGTGATGGAAGGCAAAAAAAAGTTAAATCTCTTCCCTTTATTGTTCTCGAGCCTTCTGGTGACGGGACGATCTCGACTCCCATAGCCAGCGGCGGGCCTCCTTGTCAGGGCGATCAAGCTCCTGCATCGGGGGGATCTCAGCTCCCCCACGCCAGGCGATCGGACCCCGCGTTGGGGCTAGTCGAACGTCATGCAGTTTTGGAGCTCTTGACTCGGTCTGTCCCAAGACTCCGAGTTCTTTGACGTTAAAGTCCGCAGGCTGCGGTTGGAGCGTTTAGCCCAGGCAAGGAATCGGCACAGATGGCAAGTCCACGCCCCACGGTGGGGCTCAAAGTTAGTCCTGAACAAGGCCTCCAGCTCCATGATGTTAATCCGCAGAGCGACCGGAGATACAACCCGGAAAACAATCGCATCTTCGGTGAGGTAAAAAATAAATCCTTATTATTTCCTTTGTAAACTAAAGGAGAGACCGGAATCAAGAATCAGAGGACATAGGTTTAAGGTGAGGTGGGACGGAGGGGGTGATGGGAGATTTAATAGGAACCTGAGAAGTAACCTTTTCACACAAAGGGGTGGGGGTGTCTGGAATGAGCTGCTGGAGGTAGTTGCAGAGGCAGGAACTATCGCAATGTTGAAGAAACAGTTAGACAGATACATGGATAGGACAGGTTTAGAGGAATATGGGCCAAATACAGGCAGGTGGGATTAGTGTAGTTCAAACAAGTTGGGCCAAAAGGCTTGTTTCCCCATTGTAGGACTTTATGAGAGATACTGTATGTGTTTATAACTGAAGATAGACACCATGTGCTGGAGTAACTCAGTGGGTCAAGCAGCATCTCTGGACAAAATGGATACAGACGTTTCGAGTTGGGACCCTTCTTCAGACTGAATTTATTACTGAATGTCCTATTAATTTTAACCCTGAACAAGCGGCAACATAGGCTTTATTTCCCATTGATTGCATTCTTTATGATCAATAGTTCTGTGCCTCATCAAAAGCATTCACGTCTGGTACAACTGGATGTTTTTTGTTTTTTTTAAGCATTTTTCTCTAGAAATCCTTTGGATCTTCATAAATCATAAAGAATTTCAAGTACAAATCAGTACAACTTGACCCTTCATTATACTTGCCTGAACTTATGCATACCCCCAGGTCAAATTCATTACCATGGTGAATTTCAAAACTGCAACCTGTGTGTGGGGTTTCAAGGTGCCTTTTTAAAGATAGGCTTTTCTTTTAAATGGAAGACAGGAAGCAAAGAGTAGGAGTGAAAGGGTCCTTTTCAGAATGGCAGGCAGTGGCGAGTGGAGTGTCGCAAGGCCCGGTGTTGGGGCCGCAACTGTTTACCATATATATCAATGATTTGGAAGAGGGAATTAGGAGAAACACTAGCAAGTTTGCGGATGACACAAAGCTGGGTGGCAGTGTGAACTGTGAAGAGGATGTTAGGAGGTTGCAGGGTGACCTGGACAGGTTGAGTGAGTGGGCAGATGCGTGGCAGATGCAGTATAATATAGATAAATGTGAGGTTATCCACTTTGGCAGCAAAAATAAGGAGGCAGGTTATTATCTCAATGGGGTTAGGTTAGGTAAGGGGAAGGTACAGGTGCAGCGAGACCTGGGTGTCCTTGTACACCGGTCACTGAAAGTTGGCGTGCAGGTACAGCAGGCAGTGAAGAAAGCTAATGTAATGTTGGCCTTCATAACAAGAGGATTTCAGTATAGGAGTAAAGAGGTTCTTCTGCAGTTGTATAGGGCCCTGATAAGACCACATCTAGAGTATTGTGCACAGTTTTGGTCTCCTAATTTGAGGAAGGACATCCTTGTGATTGAGGCAGTGCAGTTATGTTCACGAGATTGATCTCTGGGATGGCGGGACTGTCATATGAGGAAAGATTGAAAAGACTAGGCTTGTATTCACTGGAGTTTAGAAGGATGAGGGGATACCTTATAGAAACACATAACATTATTAAAGGACTGGTCAAGCTAGATGCAGGAAAATGTTTCCCAATGTTGGGCGAGTCCAGAACCAGGGGCCACATTCTTAAATAAAGGGGAGGCCATTTAAGGCTGAGGTGAGAAAAAATGTTTTCACCCAGAGAGTTGTGTATTTGTGGAATTCCCTGCCACAGAGGGCAGTGGAGGTCAACTCGCTGGATGGATTTAAGTGAGAGTTAGATAGAGCTCCAGGGGGCTAGTAGAATCAAGGGATATGGGGAAAAGACAGGCACGGGTTATTGATTGGGGATGATCAACCGTGATCACAATGAATGGTGGTGCTGGCTCGAAGGCCTAAATGGCCTCCTCCTGCACCTATTTTCTATGTTTCTATGTAGCTTGTCAGAAATGTATAGACAAATATACTTGCCTTTCAAATAATGTGACAATTATCACATCCGTCAATATGTAGAGTAAGGAAGTTACGTTCAATGGATCTGAATAACCTTATCACACAAAGCTTTCAGTAAGAGTTCATAGTCAGAAAATGGCATAGCATCTCCTCATGGCATTAAAACCTTTGAAGCCACTGATTCGTGACAGACTGGCAAAGTTAAAAGAAAGTGCAATATCAACAATTGCCATTTTGATCCCTGGTCCACTGACAGAATGGGAACAGTCTTAACCTAATGCACCAGGCAATAAAATGTGGGGTTCCTATTGAAAGGCAATGTGCTTTGTTTGACCATTGTTCTTCACACAATTAATCCTTTTCACTGTTTCTATAGAATCAAGAAATGAACAACCGTGCTATGCACCGAGAGGACATTGTTCGATTAATGAAGAAATCGGCCATCATACTCCAATGCCTTTAGTTAGAGGAGGTTTTCATTTAATGTCTCTATTCCCTTGTTTTGTTTCAAGGACCATTGCCCTTAGCAGCTTTCACGTTTGTCCATCATTCTGCATTATTAAAATGTCACTGGGCTGCTTTCCACTATTTCAGATTTCAGCTTTACTTCCAAAACTATGCCAATGGTAACCTCAAGAATATGAGTGGGGAAACCAAAACGAGTTTCTCCATTAATCATCACCCATGATTAATCAGAACCCTTCAGCGAAAGGTCTGAATGACAATAAAGGATCGATCTATCTATCTATCTATCTATCTATCTATCTATCTATCTATCTATCTATCTATCTATCTATCTATCTATCTATCTATCTAGTGATTGTGCTGGACAATATATATTTATATGCAAATAAAAACAGTGCATTCCTATATCTTTTAATACTTCTGAAGTTTAAAGGAGATGGTCTTTCCACTCGTCACTTTAATTTCATGCTTCATGTTATGTTTTATGACTGCTGGCAGACTAATTTCCCTTCTGGGCTAAATAAAGTTCTATCGTATCGTCTTGTGCAGAGTGATGTACCATAGTTACTCAACCAGACACAACTAAATTTAAGGTAGCTTTTTCTTCTCCAAGAATCCTTTTTTGCTTAAGTCCACCCTCCACTACCTCCAGTTTAAATTCCATTTGGAATGTTTTGGAGGACCAAGAACCAAGAATCAAGGAGCAAGTTTTATTACATAGAGGGTGATAGGTGCTTGAAATGTGGTAGTGGAAACAGACACGATGGTGGCATTTGATTAGGCACATGGAAATGCAGGGAATGGAGTGATATGGATCATGTGCAGGCATATGAGATTAGTTTAACTTGGCATCATGTTCGGCACTGACATTGTGGGCTGAAGGGCATGTTCTTGTGCCGTGCTGTTCTATGATCAAAATATGATGCTCAGAAAACCCTCACACTCCACATGAATTTGTTGCTAGTTCATGTTATAATGAGCCAGGCAGGAAGCCAGCAGGATGGAGGCACCAAAGACTGCAGAGGCTGGAACCTGCAGCAAAAATAGGAAAGCTGCTGGAGGAAATCAACGGGTCAGAGAACACCTGGAGAACGAAATGGACAGTTAATGTTTTAAGTTGAAAGCCTCCATCTAGACCAGAAGAGTAGAGGTGAAAGAGTCCATTTTGAGAGATGGGGGGAGAGGGCTGGGGCAAGACCTCCCTAATGACAGACGGATACATGTGAGGGCGGGTTGATTGTCAGATAGAGGAGGGAGAAGTGTAGATAGTGACACGGCTGGCAGGTGATAGGTGGAGAACAAAAATCTGCAGATTCTGGAATCTGATGGGAAAGGAAAATGAAGAGCAGAACTGTATGAGGAGGTACGGTGGCAGATGGGAACATTAGAGGGAGGCAGGGGTGAGCCCTTCTAATTAATACACCACTCTTTATCCCACTGAGTTACACCAGCATTTTGCATCTATCTTCAGTGTAAACCAACATCTGTATGTCCTTCCAACACACATATTTGAATACTGAATACAACCTTTAAATAAATCAGATTGATATTTTAACTGAACACATGGGTGGAGTCAAAATATAGCAGCAAATAGGACATTACAAATGAATTTGTCTTTTCCTGTTTGTTGTGCCCATATGTCTGTACATGAGCCATCAGCTGCCCAGCAACTGAGAGATAGCTAAGAGCCAGTGCACTACTGATATCTAGATCTAGATACTGCATCTAGATCTCCTGCCATCAGGAAAGAGATACCGCAGCATCAAAGCCCGGATAACCAGACTGCTAAACAGCTTCATTCCACAGGCTGTGAGGCTGCTAAACAGTCACTCCACCTGATTCTGCTGCTTTTGCACTGACAATTTAATAACTGGCACTGAGTAATAACTCTGGCACTGGCTCTGGCCAATTAAATCAGCTGCCCTGGACATTTTATGACTGTTTTTACTTGTATTTTAATGTTGCTGTTTTTACCTGCACTTTTTTAAACTATTCGTACTGTTTTATCAGGAACTGGATTGTATTTTTTAAATTATTTTTATTTTATGCGTGAAATGTTTAAGTTTTATGTGCGATGCTCCGGTATTCCCTGGGAAACGTCTTCTCATTTTGCACTGTACAACTGTTGCTTTGCAAGATGACAATAAAGGATGATGATGATGATACAACAGTGAGCTCCACAGACTTCTGAAGGCCACGTTGTGTTTTCTTGCCCTTGACATTGTCTGACAATGATCGCTCCGGCCTTAAATTTAATACATTTTTCAACTTAGACTGCAAAGCAACAAGATTTAGAATGTTGGCTCGGAGATTTCATTCAAAGGAATAACTAATCATTTGAACATTTACAATGACACATTGTGGCCTTGGTATGCGTTTACCCTCTGCTCCCCAAAACATGTGTTATACAACACTGAAAAGTTGGACTAGCTAAGTAACAGTAACATAATACATATTATGATCATTTTGGTCATGGCCTTTTTGGGTTTTTAAATATTTTGTTTTTTTCTTTTATTTCTTCCTCTTCCTGGACTTGGTTTCTTGGTCTTCCAAAATATTCCAAATGGAATTTAAACTGGGGGATGGACAATCTGAATAGAATGTTAAGCAACTGCAATAATACATAAACAAGATAATCATTGGTCAACGATCATCAAGGCATCTAAGATGGTGCATTGGATAGTTTATAGCTGCTGTTCATTGTAACAGATTATAAATATTATAAATGCAATTAATTTGCTTGGCAAGACATAATTCATCCACCATTTGATTTAGATTAGATTAGATTGGATTCGTTTATTGTCATTCAGACCTTTCGGTCTGAACGAAATTTTGTTTCCCTGCAGTCATACATATAATAACAAATGACAAAAACACACAATCAACACAAACTTAACATCCACCACAGTGAGTTCACCAAACACCTCCTCACTGTGGTGGAAGGCAAAATCTTAAAGTCTCTGTCTCTTCCCTCTTTGTTCTCCCGCTGCGCCAAGGCGATCCAGACTCCAGATGTTGTGACCCCACCGGGTGATGGTAAATCCCGCAGCTCAACCGTGCTCCGCGAACGGGCCGGTTCAAACTCCGCGGGTGGTCGCTGCCGCCGCCGCAGCTCCGAGGCCGAGTCGGGTCTACGCTGCCGCTGCTGCCGCCGCCACGGTTCCGGGGCCGAGTCGGGTCTCCGCTCCACTATTGATATCGCATAATCTATCAAATGCCTCACCACGATTCTCCTGATACATTATGCCAAGCCTTAGCGCTTTCTGAAGTCAGCACCCAGTTTTATCCAGATACATAATTATCGAATAAAGTTTTAACAATAGACAATAGACAATAGATGCAGAAGTAGGCCATTCGGCCCTTAGTGCCAGCACCGCCATTCACTGTGATCATGGCTGATCATCCACATTTAGTACCACATTCCTGCCTTCTCACCATATCTCCTGACTCCGCTATCTATAAGAGCTCAATCTAACTCTCTCATGAAAGCATCCAGAGAATTGGCCTCCACTGCCTTCTGAGGCAGGGAATTCCACAGATTCACAACTCTCTGGGTGAAAAAGGTTTTCCTTGTCTCCGTTCTAAATGGCTTACCCCTTATTCTTAAACTGTGGCCCCTGGTTCTATACTCCCCAAACATTGGGAACGGTTCCTGCCTCTAGTGTGTCCAATCCCTTCGTAATCTTATAGTTTCAATAAGATAACCTCTCATCCTTCTAAATTCCAGAGTGTACAAGCCCAGCAGCTCCCTCTATTCAGCTCTTGTATGAAGGCCAACTTAACATTTGCTTTCTTCACTGCCTGGTGTACCTGCATGTTTATTTTCAGTGACTGAAGAACAAGGACCCCCAGATCTGGCTGTACTGCCCCTTTTTCCAACTTTCAGAGTTGATAATCTGCCTTCCTGTTTTTGCCACCAAAGTGGACAACCTCACATGTATCCACATTAACTGCATCTGCCATGCATCCACCCACTTACCCAACCTAGCCAAGTCACCCTGCAACCTCATAGCATCCTCCTCACAGTTCACACTGCCACCCAGCTTTGTGTCATCTGCAAATTTGCTAATGTTACTTTGAATCCCTTCATCTAAATCATTGATGTATATTGTAAATAGCTGCGGTCCCAGCACCAACTGCGGTCCCAGCACCAAGCCTTGCGGTACCCTACTAGTCATTGCCTGCCATTCTGAAAGGGATCCATTAATCCCTACTCTTTGTTTCCTGTCTGCCAACCAATTTTCTATCCATGTCAGCACTCTACCCCCAATATCATGTGCTCTAATTTTGCCAACTAATCTCCTATGTGGGACCTTATCAAATGCTTTCTAAATATCCAGGTACACTACATCCACTGGCTCTCCCTTGTCCATTTTCCTACCAAAGGACACTTGACATGAATTCTGAATTTGTATTACAAGCCATTGTATTCTGAATTCAAAATGAAAAAGATTGGCAGCAAATCATCCAGTAATTTTATTACAACACTAGACCGTTGAGTCCCTGTCACACAGGAGGCCTGGTCCCCCAAAGCAACCCGTTTTCCCAACGCAATATTCTAACACTCACCCGTTCCCCGAATGCAACCCGTTCCCTCAACGCAATATTCCACCACTCATCCATAGCCCCCAACTGTGCAGGCGCGTCTCATTTCCCCTCATCCCCAGCACTCTCTCCCCCTCTTCACCCTCCCTCTTCTTTCCGCTCTCCTCCTCCCCTCCCTCCCTCAGCTCTCTCCTTTCCCCTACCCTCAATCACTCCCTCCCTTTCTTCCTCCAAAACCCCTCCCCCCTCCCTACCCCCCTCCTCTCCCTCTATTAAACACCAATCCTCTCCTTGTCCCTTCCCCCACTCACTCCCTCTCCTTACAACTATGTTACAAATCTTTCATTGGACTGGGAGTGGCATGGTGACGCCTGTATGGTCATGAGTAGTGGCCCAAAGAGTTTCTGTTCGCTGCTGGATTTTCGATGACCTGCTGCGACTATGCTGCCAGCAAGTCGCCAAAAAACTACATTCCATTGCTCAACTAACAATTTGCATGATGCAAAATTGTTAATACATATCTAATGAATCATATTTAGATTTATAAAATGGCATTGCTGGATAGAAGAAGGGAAATGCATGGGCTTGAGAAAAGGGAATCAATAGGGAGAGAGTGAAACTGCACCCAGATAAGGCAAGGACAGTCTGCATTCAGAGGAGCAGCTGTAATTGGTAAAGAGTGCAAATATGAGCAGACTAAGCATTTTTACTAATGCAACGTGATTGTGTTGGGATTTCATGCGGACCCTCTACACATATTTCAGCAGTTTAGGCCTTGACCTCCTTTACACTATCAATTGAAATGGAGCATGAGGCACAAAGTATAAAACAAGATTGAAATTTAGAAAAATATGTTTGAATTAGTGCAGTGATGCCAGACGCAATCACAAAACAACCTGCACTGCATATAAATGAGCAAGGAACTTTGAAATAACTATGTTTCCAGCACTCTCCTCACCTTTAGCTTTGCCAATGGAATATTCCCTCTGTATCAATCTTGTCAAATCTGGGTAATTGCTTTGCTGAACATCTTAGCTCTTCCCGCAAGAGGTTTCTAAATCATCTGGCTTCATCGTTCTCATTTCCCTTTCCCTCTCTCTTTCTTAGGCTCTCTGACTATGGTTTCCTGCACCAAATTAACAGCACCTTCTTTGATCTCTCTTTGTGTTTTAATGTGTCACCAGACTGATTCCTGGGATGTCAGGACTTTCATATGAAGAAAGACTGGATAGACTCGGCTTGTACTCGTTAGAATTTAGAAGATTGAGGGGGAATCTTATAGAAACGTACAAAATTCTTAAGGGGTTGGACAGGCTAGATGCAGGAAGATAGTTCCCGATGTTGGGGAAGTCCAGAACAAGGGGGTCACAGTTTAAAGATAAGGAGGAAATCTTTTAGGACCGAGATGAGAAAAACATTTTTCACACAGAGAGTGGTGAATCTCTGGAATTCTCTGCCACAGAAGGTAGTTGAGGCCAGTTCATTAGCTATATTTAAGAGGGAGTTAGATGTGGCCCTTGTGGCTAAAGGGATCAGGGGGTATGGAGAGAAGGCAGGTATGGGATACTGAGTTGGATGGTCAGCCATGATCATATTGAATGGTAGTGCAGGCTCGAAGGGCTGAATGGCCTACTCCTGCACCTAATTTCTATGTTTCTATGTTGTCAATCTAATTTTGTGTTGCCTCACTTTCTTTTCAGTCTTTTAACTGGTGCTGCTCTGTAACCCATTACAGACATCACCCCTTTGTTATTTCCCATAGCTGGTGCGAAATAAGCACTAATTATTGAGAATTTGAGTTAAATCCTGTGATTGAAAAATTGCAGCAATTTTTTTTCGAGTAGAAAATTGGAATTCTCTGGAAAGTCAAAACATTAATGTTAATATTGCAACAATTTAGTGTTGAACACTGATATTGATAGAAATGCAATATAAAATTGACCATACCACATCAGTAAGCATAGACATCACATTCACTGTAGATCAATCTGTAAGAACAGATTTTTAAGAGGATGTTGCTTAAATTCAAGGTCCTGAGCGAAAGGTAGAGGTTGAGCGAGCTAGCACCCTATTCCTTGGAGTCCAGGAGGATGAGGGGTGATCTTTCAGAGGTGTACAAAATCATGAGAGGCATAGATCGGGTAGATGCCCAGAGTATGATGGGACGACAGATGGCACAATGGGCTAAGTGTTCGGCTGGCAACCGGAAGGTAGCCGGTTCGAATCCCGGTTGGAGTGCATACTGTCGTTGTGTCCTTGGGCAAGACACTTCACCCACCTTTGCCTGTGTGTGAATATGTGTGAATGTGTGTGAGTGATTGGTGGTGGTCGGAGGGGCCGTAGGCGCAGATTGGCAGCCACGCTTCCGTCAGTCTGCCCCAGGGCAGCTGTGGCTACAGAAGTAGCTTACCACCACCGAGTGTGACTGAGGAGTGAATGAATAATGCGATGTAAAGTGCCTTGAGTATTAGAAAGGCGCTATATAAATCCCATCCATTATTATTATATGTTTAAGGTTGGGGGGAGGGGAAAGATTTAATGGAAAAAAATGAGGTAACGTTTTCACACAACGGGTGGTAGGTCTATGGAATAAGCTGCCAGGGGAGGTAGTTGAGGCAGGTACTATGGCAAAGTTTAAGAAACATTTGATACAACAGGTTTCAAGGGATATGGGTCAAACACAGGCAGGTGGGACTAGTGCAGATGGGCAAGTTGGGCCAAAGGGCTAGTTTCTGCACTGTAAGACTATGACTCTACATTGTCCGCTCAGATTTATAGACTTTCTGAAGTGGGGCAAGAGCCATTCCCCAATCCACTCCCAACCCTTACCCTTGCCCCTATCCTGGCTCTTCTCCTGCTTTGAGGCTATTCCTCTCTAAAATATCTTCCAATTCTGATATAACATTATCCCTTTTGTCTTTGTAAAGATGCTTCCTGACCTACTAATTGTATATTTCCAGCATCCGCAATACTTTCCTTTTGAACTTAGTATCTCTTTTTAAATTGCAATACCAATTTCAATTTTTGGCTGGGCTGGTTTCAGATAATGGATTGTGATCTTGTGGGTTTTCCAAAACCGCATTTGAACCTTAGGACCAATAATAAGATACAGCTAAAAAGCTAAAGTTCAAAGCATACTTGTTTATTATTGCAGTAAAGAATGAATTTAGTAAATGTCAGTCCAATTATATTTCTTGGAGTGCAGTTCAAGAAAACAAGAACACAACAAAATAGGAGCAAGGTTCAACAGGCACTTCAAGATTACCACCACATTTAATATATGTAGAAAGGAACTGAAGATGCTGGTTTATACCAAAGATAGACACAAAGTGCTGGAATAACTCAGCAGGTCAGGCAGTATCACTGGAGAAAATTGATGGATGGTGTTTTGGGATGGATACCTTCTTCAGACCTTTTATTGTTAGTCTTTTCTGTATATTATGTCTGCTGGCTTTGTTCTGGCCTATTTCTATCTCCAGATCACTCCCCTCTACTTTCCATCTGAAGAAGGGTTCTGACCCCGAAACATCACCCAACCTTTTTCTCCAGAGATGCTGCCTGACCCCCTGAGTTACTTCAACACTTGTGTCTATCTTCAGTACAAACCAGCACCTGCAGTTCCTTTCTGCACACCATATGATTGGTTTGCTTTGTCATCAAGTTAGCACGGACATTGCGAGACCAAAGGGCCTGCTTCTGAGCTGTATCATGACCAATATTTGCTGACCTCAACTCCTCTTCTACGCCATTTCTTCATAACCCTCAATTCCTCGATTTATCAAACATGTATTCATCTCCACTTGAATAAATTCTGATGATTCAGCTTCACCACCCACCGGGTACAGGGAATTCCAAGGATTCACTACCATCTGCGAGAAGAAATTTCCATGTACCTCAGATATAGATGACCAACCACTCATGTTGTAACTGTGGCTGCTTGTTCTAGTCTCTCCCACTGGTAGAGACATCTCATCATTTTCAAAGCCCTTTAGGATCTTATACATTTTGAATAAGATCACCCCTTATTAGACTTCAAAGAATATGGGACCAAATGATTTTGGTCCCATATGGTAGGCGGCGCGACTCTCGTCAGCAGCGGCCTCTGCAGTCCGTCTGCGTTTTTATTACTTTATGTCTATGTTTTTATGTAGTTTTTGTTATTTTTGTTGGGGTATGTGTGTGGGGGGGTGGGGGTGGTGTGGGGGGGTTGGGGGTAACTTTTAAATCTCTCCCTGCACGGGAGACCCGACCTTTTCTTTGTCGGGTCTCCGTTGTCGTTGGGGCTGCAACGAGGAGCGGCCTCCAACAGGAACGACCTAGGGCTCTGGTGCCGACTACTCACCTCACCGTCGCGGAGCTGGCCGAGTCCGGAGCGGGTGGAGCTGTGGTGGACGCTGCTGCGACCCGACCCCCGGAGATTCGGTGGCTGCAACTGCGGGTTTGGCGGACGGTAACACCGGGAGCCCGTGGGTCCCTGGAGGGAGACCGCTTTTCGGGGCTTCCGCAGCGGCGACTTCTCCCGCCCGAGTTGCGGGGTTGAAGAGCTCCTGGAGCGGGGCCTTACATCACCGCCCCGCGCGGCTTGGAATGGCGGCGGGTCTCTGCGAGCGCACGCCGGGGGCTCTAACACCAAGACCCGGTGTGCGACCTTGCATCACCCAGGCGTGGCTTTAATGGCCACGGGACAATTCGCCATCGCCCGCCGGGGGCTTTGACTTTGACTTTGACTTTGACTCTGACATCGGGGGGGAGAGTGCAGTGGAGAGAGAAGTTTTTTTGGCCTTCCATCACAGCAATGTGATGGATGTTTATGTAAATTATGTTGTGTCTTGGGTCTATTTGTTTGTAATGTATGGCTGCAGAAACGGCATTTCGTTTGGACCTCAAGGGGTCCAAATGACAATAAATTGAATTGTATTGTATTGTAATTGTATTGTATAAATGATTTACTCTCTTGATAAGAAATCCCCCTCATCCTGGAATTTTATTTAGGTTAGTTTAGAGATACAGTATGAAAACAAGTCCTTTGGACCACCGGGTCTGCGCCAACCAACGATCACCCTAGTTCTATTCTACACACTAGGAGCAATTTACAGAAGCCAATTAACCTATGTCTTTGGAGTGTGAGAGGAAACAGGAGCTCCTGGAGAAAACACACGTGATCACAGGGAGAACATACAAATTCCATATGGATGTCCATAGTCAAGATTAAACCTGGTTATTTGCCGTTGTAAGGAAGCACCTCTACCACTTCTACCACGACCACTTCATCGTCCCTTCTCAACTACTTGTTGGATGTTTTTTTTATTATTCATGCATTAGAACAAGTAGATTCCTCTGTAGCTACTCCTCTTCTGTGTCATTACTTACTTGTAGTCTATCTTCATTTAGATAATAATTTCATTTTTATTTCCATGAAGTGCATGTCTTCATTCTTCATTCTTCCCATTAAATTCCATTTGCAAGTATTTTACCTAGTCTATCTGTATCCCTTTACAGAATCACAATATCCTTACCACAAGAAGCCATTCCATCCTTTTTGTACCATCAGTAAATTTAGATACCTTATGCACTGTTCCTTCCTCCAGATCATTAATGTACATAATGACAGGGCTGCCAACTCTCACGCTTTGAGCGTGACACTCACGCATTTCAGCCAATTCTCACGCCCTCACGCTGAAGACAGAATTCTCACACTGTCTTCAGTCCCTGCACAGCATAGCTATAGCTGCACAGCGGAGCTATAGGATCTTTGCTGCACAGTTTGTCTCATGTTTGCGCCACATGACAGCGATCTGCATGGATTGGGGAAGCGCGTCGGTCCCGGGCAGCGGGTGTCAGCGCTTTTGTGCGCCATCTGCGAGCCGCGGCAACCTCGCTCCCTCTCTCCCTCCTGCCCTTCAACTCACATGGCAGCGCCAGCGCCGCCAATCCACGCTGCACCGTGCCCGCCAGACTCCCCATTGGGCAGCCGGGGAAAGAGTGGGAGGGGAGAAAGAGAGAGAGAGAAAGAAAAAGAGAGAGGGATGGAGGTAAAGAGAGACGGGATGAAGGAAGGGAAGGAGAAAGGGGAGAAAGAGGAAGCGTGAGGAAAAAGAGGGAGGGTGAGGAAAGAGAGGGAGGGGGAGGAAAGACGGAGGAGGGAGGAAGAGGAGGAAAGAGGGAGGGAGGGGAGGATGGAGGGGGGGAAGAAAAGGTGTGTGTGTGTCTGTTTCCCTGTGTGTCTCCTTGTGTGTATGTGTGTGCCTCCCTGTGTGTGCCTCCCTGTGTGTGTGTACGTGTCTCTGTGTGTCTCCCTGTGTGTGTGTGCGCGTGTCTTTGTGTGTCTCCCTGTGTGTGTGTGTGTCTGTCTCCCTGTGCGTGTGTGTGTCTGTCTCCCTGTGCGTGTGTGTGTGTGTCTGTCTCCCTGTGTGTGTGTGTGTGTGTGTGTGTGTGTGTCTCCCTGTGTGTGTGTGTGTGTGTGTGTGTGTGTGTGTGTGTGTGTGTGTGTGTGTGTGTGTGTGTGTGTGTGTGTGTGTGTGTCTTCCTTTGTGTACGTGTCTCCCTGTGCGTCTGTTGTCACATCCTGGCCTTAGACAGGGCTGCCAACTCTCACGCTTTGAGCGTGAGAGTCACGCATTTCAGCCATTTCTCAGGCTGATGACAGAATTCTCACGCTGTCTTCAGTCCCTGCACAGTTTGTCTTTTTGCACCATATCACAACGATCTGTGCAGTCTGGGGAAGCGCGTCAGTTGGCGGCTGTGAGTGACGTCGCATCTCTTCTCTTCTCTTCTTTCTTGGTTGGATGTGCAGCCGCCAACAACATGAAGCAGCCGGAGATAGAACTAACCAGGTGAATCAGTTGTAAAACATGGGGGGACCACAATGAGGCCAAACATCAAGGACAGGGTTCGGCAACCTACGGCACACGGGCTAAATCCGGCCCGTAACCCGAAAAACCAAGTTTTTTTTCAATACATTTTCGCAAGGTCGGGGCAAGCGAGCTGACCTGAGCAGCCAGACCCTGGGACGCGAGCTGATCTGGGAACGGCAGCCAGTCCCTAGGCACGCAGAATGCCAACTTGATCATTATGGACAAATTGGGCCAGCCATGTACATGTTGTATAACTCTGACTCGATGAAGATCTGAATGGGCTGAGAATGAACATTTAAGCAAAATTGCCCCCACTTACCCCATTTTGATTCTTGAGATTAATATCCCTTTGCTCTGTTAACAGCGTTAAAGTACTTATGAGGTCAGGTCAGGAGAGGGAACATGTTATTTCTTTTTAGTTTGCTTTAATTTGTTAGTTGATTGTTTGTTGAGTGCCATCATTTCTGAAATGGTCTTAAAGTAACTTAACTGTTATAAAGCAGTAATGTGATTTTTGTCCAAACAATTGGAACTTGCATAAAATGTTTGCATTATTAGCAGGACTGCCAACTCTCACGCATTGAGCGTAAGACTCACGCATTTCACAAAGTTCTCATGCTCTCACACTGATCACAAAATTTCTCACGCTCAAATATCTGCGGGTGCTGAAAGTTCAAAATAAAGCAAAAATTGTTTTAGAGGTGAGTAAAAACCATGAGGGGAATATCAGGTGAATGCATAGTCTTTTCCCAGGATATGTGATTCAAGCACTAGTTGAGTTGGTTAAAAGCAGGGCTATCAAACTACCGGCCTGCGGGATGATTTTGGGGGGAAAAAAAGTAGTTTAGTTTCTCCCATGCAGATGGTGTGATAGGTGAGACACGGCGGCGATGGTCCCAGCAACAACCCCCCTCCCCCTTCCCCCCTGAGGCACGGCACACACCTCCCACCCTCACCTCCGGCGGCTCTATGTCCGTCAACCGCTCTGTCCACACCCCATGGAGTTTTAACCCTGGCCCGGAGCCAGGAGCGGACCGGGTGAGTTGGTGCCACCTCCGGAGCCTACTATGGGAGGGGGAACACCCCCTCCCACATCCTCCCCCCCTCGGTCGCTACGCTCCCTCGCAATTTCTCACTCTCAACTCTCACCCAATGTTGGCAGCCCTGATAATGAACAAGTGTAGACCAAGAACTGATTAGATCCAAAGGGTGTAATCCTCAGGCTTCATAATGTGCTGGTCAGACCACATTCGGAATATTGTGAGAAGTTTTAGGCCCCATATCTGAGGAAGAATGTGCTGGTATTGGAGAGGATCCGGAGGTGCTTTACAAGAATGATCCCAGGAGTGATTGTGTTAACATATGATGAATGCTTGACTGCAATGGGCCTGTACTCGCTGGAGTTTAGAAGATGAGAGGAGACATTGAAACTTACCGAATAGTAAAAGGCCAGGATATAGTGGAAGTGGAAAGGATGTTTCTACTAATGGGAGAGTCTAGGACCAGAGGCCATACTCAGAATAAAACGACATACCCTTTAGAAAGGAGATGGTGAGGAAATTCTTTAGTCAGAGGGTGGAGAATTTGTGTAGTTCATTGCCGCAGAAGGCAGAGGTGGCCAAGTCAATGGATATTTTTAAGGCAGAGATTGACAGATTCTTGATTAGTATGGGTCAGGGGTTATAGGGAGAAAGCAGGAGATTTGGGGTTGAGAAGGAAAGATAGATCAGCTATGATTGATTGGCAGAGTAGACTTAATGGACCAAATGGCCTAATTCTGCTCCCATAACCGATGAACATGATCCCTCCAGAACTCCACTAGTCTCTCCTTCCAGTCTGAAAACTATCCGTTGCACATACATTCTTCAATAACGTGGACTTTTAATTTTATGTACTTGGATCAAAAGAGGAACCCTGTCAAATGACTTTTGGAAACCTTAATACTTCATCTACAGCTTCTCCTCTATTATCTTCCCTGCTACATCCTCAAAGAATTCAAACAAAGTTGTTGAACAGGATCTGGCTTTCACCAAACCAAGTTGACTAGTTATAATTCTATTCAGCTTTCAACAATGATTAGTTATTTCCTCTCTGATTATTAACTCCAGCATCTTGCCAATAACAGCTGTCAAACTTGTGTGCAATTTTGGTCTCCTAATTTGAGGAAGGACATTATTGCTATTGAGGGAGTGCAAGTTAACCAGGTTAATTCCCGGGATGGCGGGACTGACATATGATGAAATAATTGGTCGACTGGGCTTGATTCACTGGAATAGAAGGATGAGACGGGATCTTATAGAAACATATAACATTCTCAAAGGATTGGACAGGCTAGATGTAGGAAAAATGTTCCCGGTGTTGGGGGAGTCCAGAACCAGGGGTCACAGTTTAAGAATAAGGGGTAAACCATTTAGGACTGAGATGAGGAAAAACACTTTCACCCAGAGAGTTGTGAATGTGGAATTCTCTGCCACAGAAGACAGTGGAGGCCAATTCACTGGATGTTTTCAAGAGAGTTAGATTTAACCCTTAGGGCTAACGGAATCACGAGATATGGAGAAAATGCAGGAATGTGGAACTCATTTTGGATGATCAGCAAAGATCATATTAAATGGCAGTGCTGGCTCGAAGCGCGAATGGCCTACTCCTGCATCTATTTTCTATCTGTCTATGTAAGAGGCATTTAATTAGGCAGTTAAATAGTTAAATAAAAGGATGCGGGTAAACGGGATTAGTGTAGAGAGGCACAGAGGTCGGCTTGAATGGCAAAGGGCCCGTTTCTGTGCTGTACAGCTCTGTGACTCAATGAAAGGCAGGCTTACAATTCGCAGTGGAATAGTCTGTATAGTGCCAATTAAGAGTTGGCTTCAGACCAAGGTGGTGATAAAGGTGAGTGTGAGTAGGGGAAGAATTGATTTGTTCACTGACACAGGCTAGACCCAACTAGCCCATAGGACAGACATGGCTAGCAGACATTGCACACAGTCCCAAATATCATTGCTGATATTGCAGGTAACTGCAGCTGAATCTCATTTTTAAGGGACCTCAGGGCTAAAAGAATCAAGGGATATGGGGAAAAAGCAGGAATGGGGTAGATTTTAGATAATCAGCCATGATAATATTGAATGGCCGTGCTGGCTCGAAGGGTCAAATGTCCTACTCCTGCACCTATTTTTTGATGTTTCTAACTAATTGGCCTATGGATCTCTTTCTTCTATCTTTTTGGTTGTTTCAAGAATGGAGGTGGAAGAATGGATTTGGAAATAAAATTCCAAGAATGGAAATGGCTTCAGTTTCGTTTTTAGTTTTGAGATACAGCGTGGAAACAGGCATTTCGGCACACCGAGTACGCACCGACCTGTGGTCTTTCGCAAACTAGAGACAATTTACAATTATACCAAGGCAATTAACCTACAAACCTGTCCGTCTTATGAGTGTGGAAGGAAACCGGAGATCCCAGAAAGAAGCCACGCATGTCAGGGGTACAACGTACAAATTCTGTACAATGAAGCACCCAAAGTCAGGATTGAACCTAGATCTCTGCTGCTGTAAGGCAGCAACTCTACCGTACTGCCTGGACCTGGCTGCTTCAAGTCAAGTCATCAGATCTATCATGGAAGTCATCCTTTCACTCCATTGTCGTTGTCAAAACCTAATTTTGACTGCAAAGCTATTAGGTCACAGCAGTAAAGCCTTGCTGAATATGTACTGGACATGATGAGGCTTATAGATAATAGCAATCGGTGTGCTACCAAAGACATCATTCACTGACACTACTGCTTTCCATTTGTTCTCGCAGTTACCACTTTGCATCTGCTTATTGAGTCAACAGCTATCCATGAGTCACTTTTTATGCTTGCTTCTTATTAAAAAAGGAAGCTGCTGACTGAGAAAGCAGCCCTGGACAAAATGTTCCGACACAGAAACAAATTTGGAGCCTTGACTTCATTATTTATATACGTTGGTAATTTTCTAAATGGGAAGTTGAAGAATTTGATTTGGCCTCTGTTACAAGGCTTCCACTTCGTAAGGATTTTCATGTGTTCGAGCAATAAAGAAAAGAAAGTAAGAAAAAAAGACACAAAATGTTAATTTACGTGCATGCAATATTTTCAATGTGAGTTTTCCAGAATCAAGAAATTGTACATTAATTAAGTACAAGGGCAATAAATGAAAGGTATAAATATGGACAAGATTTAGGTCATAATGTCATATGTGATAGGAGTTGAATTAGGCCATTCGGCCCATCAAGTCCACTCCGCCATTCAATCATGGCTAATCTATCTCCCCCACAACCCCATTCTCCTGCCTTCTCCCCATAGCCCCCGACACCTGTACTAATCAAGGATCTATATATCTCTGCCTTAAAAATATCCACTGACTTGGCCTCCACTGCCTTCTGTGGCAAATAATTCCACAGATTTACCACCCTCTGATGGAAGACATTTCTCCTGAAGACAATTCTCAAAAAGGCTCAACAGAGGATGTACTTCCTGTGGCAGCTGAGGAAGCACAATCTGCCACAGGAATTGATGGTCCAATTCTATACGGCCATCGTAGAGTCTGTCCTCAAACTTCTCTATCATGGTCTGGTTTGGCTCAGCCACCAAGCACGACATACGGAGCTGCAGTGAATCGTCCGATCAGCTAAGAAGGTTATTGGCTGCAACCTTCCCTCCAATAATGAATTGTACACTGCAAGGGCCAGGAAGCGAGTGGGTAAGATCAACTTTGACCCCTCTCACCCTGGCCACAAACTCTTTCAAACACTTCGCTCTGGAAGGTGACTGGACTGTCAAAGCTGCCACAGACAGACATAAAAACAGCTTTTTACCCCACGAGTAGTAGCTCTACTCAATAACCAAAAATCTGTAGTCTCCTTTTGCTCTGGTATTTTACTTAATTCACATGTTTAATCAATAATGTTTTATTATTAATGTTTAATGTTTTATGTGTCATTCCTAACTGTCACTGTATGTCATGTTGTCACTTGCGGACGGAGCACCAAGGCAAATTCCTTGTATGTGAATACTTGGCCAATAAACTTATTCATTCATTCATTTCCTTCCTAAAAGAATGTCTAAGGCTTGTCATGATGTTGGATGAGGCTCAAAGAACATGAGAGATGACAGAAATATAGATAACAATTCTAATAGCACATGGCTTGAAGCATCTGATGCTGGAGAAGTGAAAGTACTCGATCGTGCAGTTGGAACCCATGCTTGGGCCCAATACACTGCCGAGTGTGTTTATGGAGTTTACAAAAAATCCTGGTACATCCAAAGTCTTCCATTCTTCTATGATGCCACATTCAGAACAATCTGTCTATTGAGCTATTTATTTTACACATATTCAATCTATTATCATGAAAATAAAAATAATTTGACTTATTTGTTCGCTTTATTATTAGAATATTAAACAACTTTGATTTGACAACTTTGATTCAACATCTTACTTGACATCCATTCCAATCCTCACAAGTTAGGTGAGCACATCACCACAGGAGGCAATTGCAATCATAAGCATTACGATCATGAGTTCATAAGCACATCACCACAGGAGGCAATTACAATCTCCAGAAGGTCTTGTAATTATTATTTTTCGCTACAATATCTACATAATTTCAACCAATATCATTCAGTTATTAGGTCACAATAGCTGATAAAAGCTGTTCATCCATCACAAATATTTACCTTACTCTCTCCACCATGCACTTCCCAAAAAATTAATGCAAGTTTGTTTTCTTTTTCTAGACCTAATGAAAGGTAAGCAACCTGGAATGTCAACTCTGCTTCTCTTTCCATGGATGTTGCTTGTTCTGGTGAGCGTTCCAGCACTTTTACTTTTATTCCAGATCTGCAGTTGCAGTTTTCCATTTTCAATACTTCTTTCTAACCACTAATTCTTTGTTTGAAGAAGGGTCACCTATTCCTATTCTCCAGAAATGTTGCCTGACCAGCTGAGTTACTCCAGCACGTTGTGTCCATTTTTTCTAAACACTGCCCTTCTTTTAGGTAGTGCATTTATGAAGTATATGTGATCTGCTGACAGGTTCAGAGAAACATTATTTAGTCAGAGGTTAGTTAATCTGCAGAACTCATTACCGCAGAGAGCTGTGGAGGCCAAGTCAGTGGATAATATTAAGGCAGAGGTAGACAAATTCTTGATTAGAACGGGTGTCAAGGGTTATGGGGAGAAGGCAGGAAAATGGGATTCGGAGGCAGAGATCGGCCATGGTTGAATGGCGGAGTAGACTTGATGAGCCGAATGACCTAATTCTACTCCTATAACTTGTGGAATTTTTCAGCATACACTTCAGTGTTGGTTCTGAGTCTATCCCCAGTATTGTTTGCCCTGTTCCAGGCTGCATGAATATGAGATTAGGGAGGAACCAATAGTGTACATTTAGAAGCTTTGTTATAATACCTCTGCCAGCAGGAATGTATTGTGGGTTTAATTAGCACACTGAACATTTCTTGCCTGTTATTTTTATAGATATATTTTGTTACATTTCCTGCAAATCACTCACTATATCCTTTCCTCACCATTTTTTTACAAGTCAGGTCTGATCTAATTACTTGTAACTAATAAAAGGAGTAAAGCACAGAAACTAGAACAGAATAAAGTGAACAAATTTGTATCAATTATTTTTTACTAAAGATAGACATAAAGTGCTGGAGTAACTCAGCGGGTCGGGCAGCATCTCAGGTGAAAAAAGATAGGTGATCTACAGGCCTGGGTCTAAACAAGGGTTCCGACCGGTTCTTTTTATCCTCCCTGCACTCCGACTCATCATTCGTCATGGTTTGGCCCACCACAGGGTGGGATTGGTTACAGGGAAATCTGGTGGGGATTTGCATTTCTCTGTGAGCTGCCAAAGATTTGATAGGCCAAAATAACCACCTTCTTTGTTACAACGCTTAAGAAGGAACTGCAGATGCTGGAAAAATCGAATGTCGACAAAAATGCTGGAGAGACTCAGCGGGCGAGGCAGCATCCATGGAGCGAAGGTAATAGGCAACGTTTTGGGCCGAGACCCTTCTTCAGCAGTCTGAAGAAGGGTCTGAACCCAAAACGTCACCTATTCCTTTGCTCCATAGATGCTGCCTCAACCGCTGAGTTTCTCCAGCATTTTGTCTACCTTCGATGTTACAACAATCTGTGGTAAATATAGTAAATCTAGAGATTAACACTTGCTGCAGAAAAAGACATTCAATTCCCCTGAACAAGCCGCCTTTAATTGAAATGGATGAATTTCGTGCACAAGAGCATTGTCAATAATATCTATTCTGGATGTGAACAGTTTGATTGCAAATAAAATGAGCAGCAGAGCTGGATCTCTATTATCATTATCATCACAGGACTGAGTAGGAAAGCATTATGACCAAAATAGATACAATATCAAACAGATCAAAGCATTATCTGCAAAACGGTTTCTGTTTTATCCACTTTACCACTGATTGAAGCTATCTTGAACCAACATTAATATTTAAAAAATTGAATTATGTTAATTTTACACATGCTAGACTTTGGAAGCATTTGTAAGTAATATGTGAATTAAAAAAGCAATAGTAATTTCAGTTTGTGGATTTAAATTATCAGTTGTGTGTCAATTTAAATAAAGTCAAATGATGATTATAAATCAACAATTATTTTTTAAATAAATTGGAAATAGCAAAGTCAATCTTAGACATAATTGTAAAATTATTTTCAAAAGCAGGTGAAAAGATCATCTTATTTCATTGATTCATTGAGGACATTCATTTAAATGAAAAATGCTAAAGATGTGCCCGGGCGGCACAGTTGCACAGTGGTAGAGTTGTCGCCTACAGCTCCAGGGACCCAGGTTCAATCCTGACTATTGATACTGTCTGTACGGAGTTTGTACATTCTCCCTGTGACGGTGTGGGATTTCTCTGGGTGCTCTGGTTTTCATCCACACCCAAACATGTACAAGTTTGCAGGTTAATTGACTTTAGTAACATTGTAAATTGTACCTTGCGTGTAAGATAATGCTAGTATGAACGTTGGTCAGCGTGGACGCGGTGGGCTGGAGGGCCTGTTTCTACGCTGTAATCTCTAAAGTAAAAAATGCTAATTGTTGTCCTGCCGTAAGGAGAATTCTGTATGTATTTCAAGTCCGATTGCAGCATGGCAATCAGAGAATGATAACCATCTGCCCATGTTTTTGTCTGGTCATGTTGGATTTGGAAAAATTGTATATGATATGCACGTTGTTTTGAGATATACTTACTTTCTTACTGCTGTAATGAGAATATGGATCTGGTTTTACAACTAAAAATATGAGGCATAATGCAGTGCCAGTCTCAGTGCTGAATAATATGCATGAGCAAATACATACTAAAGCAAAATCAAAATAACAACTAAGTAATAGATTGAATTTACATAAATAAAATAAATGAAACAGCTTCGAAGAAAATAGAAATGCTATTGTTGCAAAGGCTGTAGAAGCCAAAAGGGGGACCAATATCGTCCTAAAAGTTTTCTTGTAAAGTTAGACAAGCTTATATCTCACAAACAATATGAAAAACACATAGGCATACAACATTTGTATAATGTCCACACACATAAAATGTACATTGCCTGAACCGCTTCCGATTTCATGCAGTACAGGGAGCTACTTGGCCATTGAAATTTAATCAAGGCAAGGGTTAGACAAGTGTTGGCACGTTGAGATGTCAAATACTAACAGGGCAAAAATACAATAAATGATAGCACAGTGGTGCAGCTAGTAGAGCTGCTGCCTCACAGCGCGCAGTGGCCCATGTGGGTTTCCTCCGTGTGCCCCTGATGGATTTGAAATAATTATGGTAAGGACTTAAAAAGTGTCAGTGCCAGGGCTGCCAACATTGGGCGAGAGTTGAGAGTGAGAAATTGTGGGGGAGCATAGCGACTGAGTGGGGGAGGGTGTGGGAGGGTAGGGAGCTATTGCATTTTTCACATTGAAATTGTGCAATCTGGTGCATACTGTAGCGAGTCTTTTAACTTACACTTGAATGCAACATTTATGCTTTTAAATTGGATTAGGTATTAATAAGTTTAGGCTAAATTACATTCCTAATTACATTCCACAGTAGAGCCAGGCTCTTATGGTGCAGCACATGAATGACCTTAGTATATTCATGTATGGAAATCAGATTATAATTCACGCTGTTATGCATATATATAGAGGAACAAACAGAGAAACAAAGCAAGAGTCAGACTTCCATCACTGTTCTGCACAAAAAAAATCAATCAACCTTGCCCTTTGACAATAGAAACAAGATGAAAATAATGCCACATATTCAATGAAATCAAGATATATATGTAAAACAGATATATGGAAAAAGGCCCTTCAGCCCACAAAGTCAACAATCGAGCAGCAATCTACCATATACCAGTTGTATCCTACACACCAGACACAATTTAGAGAAGCTAATTAACCTACAAGCCTGCACTTCTTTTGAATGTGGGAGAAACCAGAATATCAAGAGAAAACCCATGCAGTCATAGGGAGAATGTACAGCACCCTTAGTCAGGATCAAATCTGAATCTATGGTGCTGTAAGGCAGCAACTCTACCACTGCGCCAATGTGCCACCATGTCAATAAAGATGAGCACATGATTCTGATTTCTGCCCTTAGTTGGATAATACACATCTTCAGTCATTGTGTTTTATGGCCGATTTTCAACCTCTTCAATCTGAAGGTCTCGACCTGAAACATCACCCATTCTTTCTCTCCAGAGATGCTGCCTGTCCTGCTGAGTTATTCCAGTTTTTAGTGTCTTTCTTCAGTTTAAACCAGCATCTGCAGTTCCTTCCTACACTCTTTGTTAAGCGAAACAGGTCCTATTCTCATAATATAGTAATCAACTAAGTATTTTCTTCACCTCTGTTGCTGCAGAGAATACAATCCCAGTTATCAAATCTTTCTTCAAAGTTAAAAAAAAATTCCAGCCCTGCCAACATCTTCATAAATCGTCCCTGGATCCTCTCCAGAGTAATTGCACCCTTTCTACAATGTGTCATAGTCTTACAGCATGGAAACAGGCCCTTCATCCCAACTTGTTCATGCAGATCAAGATGCCCCATCTAAACTAGTCCCATTTATCCGCATTTGGCCCATATCCCTTTAAACCTTGTGTGTGCCAGTGTGTGTGTGTGTGTGTGTGTGTGTGTGTGTGTGTGTGTGTGTGGGTGTGTGTGTGTGTGTGTGTGTGTGTGTGTGTGTGTGTGTGTGTGTGTGTGTGTGTGTGAGAGAGTGTGAGATTGTGTGAGAGAGTGTGAGATTGTGTGAGATTGTGTGTGAGAATGTATGTGTGAGGGTGTGTGCCTGTGTGTGTGAGAGTGTGTGTGAGAGTGTGTGTGAGAGTGTGTGTGAGAGTGTGTGTGTGTGTGTGTGTGTGAGAGTGTGTTAGGTTGTCAGTGAAGCGGCGACAACATCCGGAGCGAGCGGAGACTTGGCAATGCCTGGGGAGCGTTTCCCTCTCCCCGTCCCCCTGTCTCTTCCATCCCCGGGAATGTGGGCTGGCCCAGGTGCTCTGTGTCCAGCTGGGGTCCGGGGGAGGTGAGGGTCAGTGACCCGGGGGTTGGGCATCGGAGCGGAGCCTTAGCCCGAGGTTCATCCCCGTGGCTCCGGAGGTGGCACCAACGCCCCCACTCACCTGGTCCGGTCCTGGCTCCGAGCCGGGGTTAAAACTCCAGGGGGTGTGGACAGAGCGGCCGACAGACACAGAGCCGCCGGAGGTGAGGGTGGGAGGTGTGAGCGGTGTCTCGGGGGGTCGGTGCCTCACCTATCACACCATCTGCACGGGAGAAACTAAACTACTTTTTCTTCCCCCAAAAGCGGGCCGGTAGTTTGACAGCCCTACTTTAAACCAATGCCCTCTAGTTCTTGAATCACATATCCCGGGAAAAAAGATTATGCATTCACCTTATATATTCCCCTCATGGTTTTTGCTCACCTCTAAAACAATTTTTGCTTTATTTTGAATTTCCAGCACATGCAGATTTTGGTTCCATGAATGTCAAATGTACTGCAGTGTGCCATTTTAAATAGTGTGCTTAAGAGTCTAAGACAATTTAATTGCTCGTTCTTTACGGGAAACCCGCCGACAGAAAACTATTCTCATTGGTGAGTGTGTCTCATTGCTGAGGAGATCTGGAAGCCTTGGGCGAATTGAATTGTCCGTGACTTTATTTATTTATTTATTTATTAATTTGAGCGTGAGATATTTGTGAGAGCGTGAGAATTTCGTGAAATGCGTGAGAGTTGGCAGCCCTGTGGTGTACAGAGGGACATTGCGGTTTAAGTTCAAAGCTCCCTGAAAATGATGACACAGGTGGATAGGGAAGAAGGCATTTGGCATGCATGCTCTCAAAATCTGAGGCATTGAATGCAAGAGTTGGGATGCCTGTTGTGGCAGTACAATACATTGGTGAGTCTGCATGGACTATTGTGTACAATTCTGGTCACTGAACTACACATGTGGTATCATTAAAGGGAATGCAAAAGGGATTCACCAGATTCATAGTAGGGCGCGCCGTCGTGTATGGCTGGCCTGCCAGCAGCTGTTAGTCCTTTCACCCTTTAAAAAATTTTTTTTAGTGAGTTAAAAGTGTTTGTTTTGGAGGTCTTCTAGTCTTTTTATGTGGGGGGGGGGGGGGGGAAGGGGGAAACTATTTTTTCTCAGTCCCTACCTGGTCGGAGATGCGGCTTTTCTCCGAGCCGTGTTTTCGCCCCTTCCTCGTCACCCGACGCCAGAGCTTCATCATCCGGCGAGAGGGCATGAAGCATCGGGCTGCCGTAGCGGCGACTGCGGAGGCCTCAATAAGCCGGACTATGGGTGAACAGGGGACGGGCTGGACTTTTGATGCCTTCCCCCACAGTGGAAACCATTGTGGGGGGATGTTTTTATGTTTATTGTTAAATTCTTTAATGTTGTGTCTTATCTTTATTCGTGTGCTGTAATGGCAAGTCAAATTTCACTACACCAATTGGTGTATGTGATAATAAATAAATGTCCTTTGTATCCTTTGTTGCCTGGAATGGAGGATGAAGGCAAAATTGATCAGACTTTACTGAAGGCAAAATTGATCAGACTTGGCTTATTCTCACTGTTGCAAAGGAGTAATTTTTTAGAGGATCACAAAATAACAAGGGGCATAGACATGGAATATGGTCAGGGTCTTTTTCCTGGGGTGGAAAGATCCAGAACTAGACAGTACAGGTTTCACGTGAGATGGTAGAAATTTAAAGGACATCTGAGGGGCAAGCATTTCGCATCAAGGGTGGTGGTGGTTATCTGGAATGAGTTGGCAGAGGAATAGGTAGGAGTGTATACAATTACAATTTTTTAAAGGCATTTGGACAGGTGCAAGGATAGGTAAGGAGTGGCGGGAGACAGGCCAAATGCAGGCAAATGGGATCAGTGTGGACAGGCATCACGAGGCATCAGAAGGTATCATGAGTTGGGCCCGAAGGTCCTGTTTCTATTAAGTTCTATGACTCATCACTCCTGGGTCGTAGTGGACATGGTTATTTATTAACTTGCCTAAATGTGTGCTATTTCCCAAATGCTCTGATTCTAGTTTCTCTTGTGACTCCTTGTTGCTACATTAATCTTGTAATGTAAGCCATTAAATACTGGACATTCTGTATTAGTACATAATGTACTCCAACACAGTACAGCTGCTTCCAAGGTTAATTCTTTGACAGAGAACTCTGACCAATCTGCCTCCAACGCAAAATAGAGGAATTAAGTTGACACCAATTAAATGGAATCAATAACCAATCTGGAATAGCATTAAAGCCTGTTTAAGCAAACAAAAGCAAACAAATTTCAAGACAACTGTTCCAGTTTAGTGCATGGATTGAAGCTTTCTATTAACCCATGACTGTAAGTGGAAACTATCCAAACACCTTCTGGAGGATTCATACTTAATTTAAATAAATATACCCTCTAATTCACTCAATATAGTAAAGCAAATCTAAAAAAAGAACCAAGTTTAAATGGCTATTTTGTACTCCCAAAATGTTGGTATGCTGATCATATCTATTATATTATGAATAACAATGGTGCATTTTGGCTCTCAACAGTCCTAAATTGCAAGTAAATTGAGCAATGAACTCATTGATAAAGTGATTAACTTTCAAAGACCTTGATTAAATGGGCATTTATTTGCATGTTATCTGCATCCCCTCTGCAACAAGATCCTCAACTTCCAAACTATTGTACAAAATAACCTCCCTTCCATTTATTGCATCTGCACCATGCTGCCTCAGCAAGGCCACCAAATGATCAAGGACAAGTATCATCCCAGTCACTCCCCTTTCTCCCCTCTGGCAAGAGGTACAGAAATTAAAATGTATACCTTCAGATTCATGAACTGTAACTGTAGATCTTCCCAGCTGTTATCAGGCAACTGAACGGTCCTCTCATCAGCTAGAATGTTGTCCTGACCTCCCAGCTACCTCATTGAACTATTTTTAATCCGACTTTACCAGACTTCAATGTTATATCTTGCACTAATTGTTGTATCTTTTACCCTTTCCCTGTGCATTAGGAGAGGCTTGATTGTATTCATGTTTAGTCTTTTCCTTGACTGGATAGCACACAAACAAAAGATGTTCACTGTACCTCAACACACATGACAATAATAAACAAAACTAAACAGTCTTGTAAAACAAAGTACAAACAATATGTATCAATGACATGATCGATATAAATTAATAAATTTAATACAAAATGCTGAGTGAGGCCAAATGGAGGCTTGAATCAAGCAGTAATAGCAAATGTGTAGGAAGAAACTGCAGATGCTGGTTTGCATCAAAGATAAACACAAAATGCTGGAGAAACTCAGCGGGTCAGGCAACATCTCTGGAGAAAAGGAAGGGGTGACGTTTCAGGTCAAGACCCTTCTTTACCAAATGGCCTATTCCTGTGCTGTATATCATATATAACAATTGTAGCCCTAAATAGCCTAACGTTTAATAATTAAGAGCTAACAGGCCCAGATTTTCTACGATGAAAATTGATTCCACGCTACCTGGATATGCCTCATTTTATTTTGGCAAGAGTGAAAACAGACACTAAATGGTTGTTGTACTAATACGACGCAACAATTTTCACAACAATTAAGTAGTGCCCAGACAAGCATTTGAATTGCCAAGGTATAGGCTTTGGGCCAAGTGCTGGTAATTGATATGAGTAGAAATTGGTGGAACACAAAGTGCTGGAGTAACTCAGCACGTTAAATAGCATCTCTGGAGTATAGGGATAAGGATTCGGATCGGGACTCTTCTTCAGACTGGAGAAGGATCCTGACACAAAAAATTGCCTATTCATGTGTCTGAAACGTCCGGACTCGAAATGTTGCTTATCCATGTCCTCCAGAGATGTTTCCTAACCTGCTAAATTACTCTAGTGCTTTGTGTCCTACGTAATATTCCAGCATCTGCTGTTTCTTGGATCGCCAACAGGTGGTTGAAATTATAGGGCAAAAGACTTGTTCTTCTGGTGTGTCACCCGATGATTTCCTGGTGGGATAACAGGAGGAGTGATAGAAGTCTGGGAGAAATGAAGAACACCACCACCCTCTTACACCTTGCTTTTCCAACAATAACCCGTGCTGCCTTTCCTAGCAACATGCTCCTCTCCCACTTACTTCTAGAGCATCAATGATCAAGGAATCATTTTTTGCACCTGTGTGCACATCGTGGGTGAATTCTTCAGAGAACCTGACAATCAAACCACGAGTAATAGTGAAGTCATGACAAAGTGCCCTGAGCATATCAAACACCATCAAAACCTTCTGCACCAAGTGATCAGCAAAACTTAAAACATATTGAAGCACTTCTCGAAATGCACAACCAAGTTTAGTTTAGTTTAGAGATACAGTATGGAAACAGGCCCTTCCGTCCACCGAGTTTGCGCTGACCAGTGATCCCCGCACATTAACACTATCCTACACACACGCAAAGGACAATTTTACACATACACAAAGCCAATTAACCTACATACCTGTACGTCGTTGGAATGCCGGAGGAAACCGAAGATCTCGGAAAATACCCGCACGGTCATGGGGAGAACGTACAAACTCAGTACAGACAGCACCCGTAGTCGGGATCGAACCTAGGTCTCCGGCGCTGCAAGCGCTGTAAGGCAACAACTCTACCGCTGTGCCACCGTGACCTTGAATGGGAATCAAAAGGACACTGCTATGAAAGAGCAATGTATTGGGTACAATCCACCAAAATAATATGCAAAAGGGAACAACATAATTAGCTATCAGCCATCCGCAATCTTTCAAACAAAACACTTGTTGCCTTGCATTAAGATAAATATAAAGCAGGACAGATAGAAGAAGATGTGTTTTTTGGAACGTGAGCTTTGGTTCAGTGATAACCTTTGCAGTTATGAGTCAGTAGGTTATGGATGCCACTTTTTCACCTGGGTACTTAGTGTGAGATAACTCTTCAATAGTTGAGGTGCTCTGTTACCCAAGGCAAGGACTGTCCCAGAAAAGCTTTCATACGTTCAGGGAATAACAGGGGAGCTCGCAGTATTTTTTATCATTTTTTCTTGCCCCACCTGAAATGTTACCCATCATGGTCTCCAGAGAAGTTGATTAACCTGCTGAGTTACTCCAGCACTTTGTCATGTTCATGTCATAAGGAATAGGAGCAGAATTAGGCTGTTCGGCCCATCAAGTCTAGTCCACCATTCAATCATGACTGATCTATCGCCTAACCCCATTCTCCTGCCTTCTCCCCATAACCTCTGACACCTGTACTAATCAAGAATCTATCTATCTCTGCCTTAAAAATATCCACTGACTTGGCCTCCACAGCCATCGGTGGAAAAGAATTGCACAGATTCATCACCCTCTGCCTATTTTTGTAAACCAGCATCTGTTGTTCTTAGTTTCTATTTTGCTCATTAGTTCATTTGTGTTTTCGAGTCTTTGCCCAGTGCAAAGACCCATGCTTAACTTTAAGGTAGACAAAAACGCTGGAGAAACTCAGCGGGTAAGGCAGCATCTTTGGAGCGAAGGAAAAGGTAATGTTTTGGGTCGAGACCCTTCTTCAGACTCTAAAAACTTAACTTTAAAGTAACAGTGAACACAGTTCAAGATATGATGTGAGAATTTTGTAATAATAACAAAACCTACTGAGTGCTTTCACCATTTTCTGCTTAAAAATAATTTGCAAAGTATAAAATCATATCATTCAGTCTGAAGAAGGGTTCAGGCTGAACGTCACCCATCCTTTTTCTCCAGAGCTGCTGCCTAACCCCATGAGTTACTCCAGCACTTTGTGTATATCTTCAATACAAGCCTGTCCAATTAGTCTCTTTGAATTTAAGGCACCATTTTAAGATTCCTTACTTTGAATTTCCAAAGAGCCAAGGCAGCAGCTGCAATGTTTTCAAGGTTAACAGTATAAATAGCAGATAAATATATTGCCCCACGGCAAGCTGTTTACATTTCAATGTGTTCATTCCCCTAAATCTAACCTGGTATACTGACTTTCACCAGCCCCTGTGGACTGGGTCCTTGCACAAGAGCAGAGCTGCCTGAGCAACAAGAAATAATTATTTTCACCAGTAAAAAATCACAGCCAGTCATCTCACCATTTGCACTGCGCTACGAATCAAGAAGAAAGGGCTGCAGTGGAAAATTGGCCTTCATTTTACAATTTCTCTGGTCTCCCCATTTACTTGAATGATGCCTCAGAGAATAATCCATGCTACTGAATAGCCTTTTTGATTGACCAGGTCAGCTGAAATGGAATTCCCCTTAAAGTGGTTTAAAGTGTCCACGAGTAGATAATTGTTCATCTCGGTAGCAAAGTTCTTGAAAGATTTTGAAGGTGTTCAGAAGGTTAGTGGACTTAAAAGTTATGTTAGGGTTTAAGTGAGGTTCAGAGCAGTCAAGACTATTTTAGATCCAAGAAGAATTGAAAGAAGCTGAAAAGATCACAATAATAAATTCACCTGTTGCGTTATAAAGCCACCTGCACCCAAAACCTTACAGTAACTTCCAGCCCTGGCCCCAAGCCCAATGTTCACTTCAGGTGAGCATTGCCACTGGCTCCTCCAAGGAAAGTACATCCAGTTCATCTCCCGCTGAGGTCAAGCATGAATTCCTTTATGCACCCAAACAGAATGCCCGATAGAATAGTTCATTCATTCCTGAGGTAGCATGCTACATTAATCCGCTGACTCCTCTGCTCGCTCATTTTGAGCCTTGCCTGGGCCCAATCTGTCATGTCTAAGCATCGAGCATAGCTTGGCATTCAGTATTGGGAATGCACCACTGATCATGCTAACTCCTCCATCCCTGCAGTTTGGGAGGGGGCAGCAGTATTTCCTCTGGGTGGCTGCAGTTCCATTTGCTCCCAGTGGAACATAGTTTAATCCAATGTTGGTAGAGTCCGGCCATCCAGGACAGATCGCAGGAATGTATCGCCATGCCTCCAAGTCCATACACTGTGTAACTAATCTTTCTAAAATCATACCGATAACCATCACACAGGAGCACCTTAGGGCTGTGTGCTCAGTTACCTGAATCTAATCCTGTACACTGTGGATTGGCTTTAAATGCAAGTTTAATTTTGCTGTAATCGCTAAAATTTAACATAAAACATAGAACAGTGCAGCACAAGAATAGGCCCGTCGGCCACAATGTCTGTGCCAAATATGATGCCAAGACCATCGCTAATCTGACTGCACATAACCCGTATCTCTCTATTCCCTGCGTATTCACAAACCTTTTGAAAAGTTTCTCAAATGCCACTATCATATCTGTTTCGACCACCTTCCCCAGCAGTGTGTTCCAGACACTCACCACCCACTGCGTAAAAAGAACTTGACCCCTCTCACTGTAAAACAAAAACTCTGCCATTTGCTCGTCCATTTCTCTTGCTGATCTATATCCCACTGCATACTTTCACCAAACTTCATCCCTTGGTGTCATCTACAAAATTACTAACCAACCCATCTGTTTACAATCAATTCATTTTTAAATCTCACAACCAGCAGAGGTCCAAGCATAGATCCTTGCAGGAGTTCACTGGTCACAGACCTGCAGCCTGAACATTCCACCAAAATCCTCTGTCTTTTATCAGTAAGCCAGGTCTGAATCAATACGACCAAGTCACTGTTAATCCAATGCATTTTAATCTTTTGAATCAGGCGACATGGGTGACTTTATTCATTAATTTACTGCAGACAAAGTACTGCTGTTTTTTTCCAAGTTGCACTTCGATAGTTATAGAAGCAATAAGCTATGTAATATTTCAATTGCTGTTGTTCTACATATTTGCAATCAATATCATTGTGTGTGGATCAATGAACCAGTATTTTCAAATCAAAGTATGCAGAATAATTGAAAGCAAATTTTTTTGCATATCATCCACAAACCCACAAAATAGTAATTCTTCCCACCCTGCTTCTGGTAATGACTCCATCCCCTACTCCCAATTCCTCTGTCCACGCCGTATCTGCACCCAGCATGAGGTGTTCCACACCAGGGCTACGGAGATGTCCTCATTCTTCAGGGAGCAGGGGTTCCCCTCTTCTACTATAGATGATGCTCTCACCAGGGTCTCTTCTATTACCTGGTGAGAGCATTCTAATTCTGCTCTCACTCCCTATCCCGCCACTCGTAACAAGGGCAGAGTCCCCCTTGTCCTCACCTTCCACCCGACCAGCCGTCACATACAACAAATAATCCTCTGACATTTTCGCCACCTCCAACGGGATCCCACCACTGGCCACATCTTCCCATCTCCTCCCCTGTCAGTTCCTTCCCACCCAAACCTCTCCTGGCACTTTCCCTTGCAACTGCAGGAAATGTTACACTTGTCACTTTACTTGCCCCCTTGACTCCATTCAAGGACCCAAGCAGTCTTTCCAGGTGCGGCAGAGGTTCACCTGCACCTCCTCCAACCTCATCTATTGCATCCGCTGCTCTAGGTGTCAGCTGCTCTACATCGGTGAGACCAAGCTTCGGCTTGGCGATTGCTTCGCCCAACACCTCCACTCGGTTTGCAATAACCAACCTGATCTCCCGGTGGCTCAGCATTTCAATTCCCCCTCCCATTCCGAATCCGACCTTTCTGTCCTGAGCCTCCTCCATGGCCAGAGTGAGGCCCACCATAAATTGGAGAAGCAGCACCTCATATTTCGCTTGAGCAGTTTACATCCCATCGGTATGAACATTGACTTCCCTAATTTCAGGAAGTCCCTGCTTTCTCCTCCCCTTCCCAGCTCTCCCTCAGCCCACTGTCTCCACATCTTCCTTTCTTCTTCCCGCCCCCCCGCCCCCCCACCCTCACATCAGTCTGAAGAAGGGTCTCGACCCGAAACGTTGCCTATTTCCTTTGCTCCATAGATGCTGCCTCACCTGCTGAGTTTCTCCAGCATTTTTGTCTACCCTCAAAATAGTACTCATCTTTTTCTAATTATCTGTTAGATAGATCTTTGATATTAATGAGAAAATGGTGTATTATGCTTAATACCATACAGTTAATTATGCACCTCAACTGCAACAAATCTACTAATCTGTTTGATTTGCATAGAACTGTACAGCAAATGAACAGGCCCTTCAGCCCACAATGTCTATGCTGAACATGATGCCAAGTTGGTCTGAGCGCAGGTATATGGGACTAGGGGAGAATACGTGTTCGGCATGGACTAGAAGGGTCGAGATGGCCTGTTTCCATGCTGTAAATTGTTATATGGTTATATGGTTATATTATATGGTTAAACTAACCTCGTCTGCCTGATCCATATCCATTAATTCCCTACATATTCATGTCTGTCCATATGCCCCTTAAATGACACTTGCATGTCTGCTTCCACAGCCATCCCTGGCAGCACATTCCAGGCATCCACTGCTCTCTGTGTCAAAATAATCCTGCACCAAAGTTGCAGTCAACCACAATCCATATACGGACAATATGCATGAATTTTCCAGATGACAAAACAAACGGAAAATAGCATGTGGAATTAAGTCATTTTGTGCAGACCTGACAAGCAAATAGAATCAGATGTGCAAGGGTGAATCACAATCATCAATATCCAATTGAATTTGCAGAGCTGCACAATGCTACCCAGTAGGATTGAGATGCAAGCCATGACTGTAGAAAAGAATACTATCTTCAGATGTGTAAATCTGAAAATAACAGTGGTATATCTCTGAAATACACGGCCGCTCCCCTAATTTGAACACTCTCCAAATGATCAATTCCATCTTCATCATGCAGCCAAGACCCCACACTTGGCTCACATGCAGCTTCTACTGAATTAACTCCTGCTCTCAAATCCAGCAGGACTTTTCATGCCACCCTTCGTCCCAGTCTACCACCATCACATGTCTGATTTCATACTCAAACCCTTGCACCCATCCTGAAATGTTCTCAATTCATAGCTTGGCATAATATGTTTTAAACCTTGCTCAGCATTAATAATATTGCAAAATGTTAGACTTCTGTGGTAAGGTTTACCTGTTTCCAGTTCCCAAGCTTTTTCCTGCAGCCTTTCTTAAATAGAGTCACAACCTTTGCCATCTTCCAGTAACTCACCCGCGACTATGGGTGATACAAATATCTCAGCCAGTGGCCACACAATTTCTTCCCTAGCTTCCCAGTTAAAGGGTTAAAGCAAGCAAATAGGTTGCATAAACTAGGATGGCATTCCCAAAAGTTTTGAAGGGTCTGGCTGATGCAATCAACATGTCTGGGCTGATAAACTAGTTGCGTTTGAGTTTATTTTAATGTAAATAGCTCGTTCTAAGCTTCCCCCCAGTCTAGTTTCAGTCAAAAATCATTGAGTCAAGCATTTGCGCATCTAAACTTTATTTTGACAAAACACAATTACAGTTCCACTACTATATCTAACCACCACGGGTTTGATCCTCGTATCTGCCTGATCAAGCCCTCTTTTGCCTCGCTCAGGCAGAGACACTCCAGAAGATCACGCAGTCCCAAGCGTTCTCCCAGAAGATCGACACAGGACCTCGTGGGAGTGACCTTTTATAGGTGCCCGAACCTTGAGGGGCCGAACCACATGGGGGTGGTCTCTACAGTCCAATAACAGATATCGATTAACCCAGTACATGATAGACATTTCCCTAACCCAATAATACAGTAACTAATACAATGTATTCAAATGGTACTTCTGAAAGGAAGCAAACATAGCAACATTTACTCAGATATTCAAGAAACCCAGACAAGGCTCATTACTTAATCCAATCAACATCTAGCAAAGTAAAGCTTTGCAACATAAAATACAATGTGTATGTCTGGTTTGCATTCATCCAATCCATTCCATGCAATTTGCACCTAATTGTCAGGATCTACAGATTTTTCATTCTCTTCCTGCAGCTCTTATCTAGGCTCTAGACAAACTGGCACCATTCTGCAGCTTGTCCTATTTCTGCAGAAGGCACATTTAAATTGACCAAATGGCCTAGCAGCCCAGAAGCCTTTACGCAATTTTAGTGTCCTGGCCTCTCCAATTTGGCCAGAATTAACAGTAACGTGTACCAAGGACAGTCAAAAGCTTTTGTTGCATGCTAACCTGTCAGTGGAAAGACCACACATGATTATAGACAATAGACAATAGGTGCAGGAGTAGACTCTGCTATCTTTAAGAGCCCCATCTAGCTCTCTCTTGAAAGTATCCAGAGAACCTGCCTCCATCGCCCTCTGAGGCAGAGAATTCCATAGACCCACAACTCTCTGTGTGAAAAAGTGTTTCCTCATCTCCGTTCTAAATGGCTTACCCCTTATTCTTAAACTGTGGCCCCTGGTTCAGGACTCCCCCAACATCGGAAATATGTTTCCTGCCTCTAGCGTGTCCAAACTCTTATAAATCTTATATGTTTCAATGAGATACCCTCTCATCCTTCTAAATTCCAGAATATACAAGCCCAGCCGCTCCATTCTCTCAGCATAAGACAGTCCCGCCATCCCGGGAATTAACCTTGTAAACCTACGCTGCACTTCCTCAATTGCAAACATGTCCTTCCTCAAATTAGGGGACCAAAACTGTACACAATACTCCAGGTGGTGTATAATCCAGCCATCCACAGTGCACAGATATATGATAAAGGCAATAACATGAATAACGTTTAATGCAAGATAAACTCAGCAACATTTGATCAAAGTTAGTCCTAAAATCAACAATGAGATAGAGAGTAGTTCAGGACTGCTCTCTTGATGTGGATGAATAGATATAAGGTGCAAGGTTGAGGAAGGCTGCAAGTACACAAGGACCCAGAGTCATCACCGAGGTCTTCAAGTATATGTCAAATGTCCTCAACTTGGGGTCAAACTTAAATTCAATATCTCATCGACACCCTGAGGGAGATTACGTTCATGAGTAACGAGTTGGGGGGAACTAGGATGAGAGCATAATCATGAAATTAGAGCAGATTTTGTATGTCAAGGGGTCCAAAGGCATTGGACAACTGGAAATAGCTCTGCCCAAAACTTTTCAGCCCTGTGAATGGTGCATTTCTTTGTCAAGAGTAGTGAAGGATATGGAAGAGAGGGAGTGAATACTGCAGACCAGATAAAGTCAAACAATGGACTGGTTTGAGGGGGTGAGTGGGCTAGTCTTGTTTGTATCAGTCAGCCACACCAGCCACTGTGACTTGTGACCATCAATTGAGTAGGTCATGTTAGATCCAATGGAACATAGACTCATAGGATTGCACTGAACAGGAAAAGGCAACCATTTCCTTGGTGACAATGATGCTTACCTACTCGAATCATATTTGTCTGCATTAGGTCTGTATCCTTCTACACCTATCTTATGCAAATATCTTTTAAATGTTGTAAAGGTATCTGCTTCCACCACCGCCTCTGGCATTTCCATCCTCTATGTGGAAAAGCTTACTCCTCAGAACTCCTTTACCCAACCCAATAGTTGGTATTGAAATGTTGGGCCAAAGGGACTGTTTCAATGCTGTACAGCTTTATGACTCTGTTTTGGCATTATTTCAATGATTCAGAACTGTATATTTTCCAATTCTAATATCACTAACATTAACCCACATGTTATTCAACAGTTTAAAAAGTTCATATAAATTATTATTTTTCACCTTTGTATCGAGAGGTGCCAAACATATTTAAATGGCATTCAATTTACAGCAAAATATGTTTGAACAAGATAAAGCCATGTTCTTCTGAGCGACTTGGAACATTTTTGGGGAAAGATTAATTAAATCTTACAGAAATAATTATGAACTAATTCCTAACAAAATATAAAAACTGCGGAAAATTTCATGCTAGGTAAAATCATCCGCCAACAGATTTGATTTGGAAATATGGTCCGTGAAGAATTGGTTATGTGCTGGACTTTCAAAGTCCACACTTTGTAAAGTAAAAGGGAGATAACTGCTGTGACTGATGTGATTTGTAATTTAAATGAAATTCACGCTCTCTTACTAATGTCAATACTTCTCTGGTACATCACAGTGCTAATTAATTACCCGCCAACACACTCATAAACTACCAAATTGGACCATGTTGTTTATGTCAGCGCTCAGTGAGAAGATTCCCAGGACTGATTGATGAACTGTGTGCCAGAGAGTTTCATTGCTCAGTCAACAAAACTAATCATGCCTGTGCCCTCTTGCAATTGTAGTATTCATAACCATCGGAAACAGCGCAAAAAATGTAATTGCAAACTTTTGCTTTCCTTTACTGGTGACTCCTACAAACTACAGATGTTTTCAGTAATCTGATGGCAAGATAAAAACCTCACTAAACATTAAGCTCGTTGCTTGAAACATAAATGGATTCACTATATTCTGAAAGTTGCAACATAGAAACATAGAAAATAGGTGCAGGAGTAGGCCATTCGGCCCTCCGAGCCTGCACCGCCATTCAATATGATCATGGCTGATCATCCAACTCAGTATCCTGTACCTGCCTTGTCTCCATACCCCCTGATCCCTTTAGCCACAAGGGCCACATCTAACTCCCTCTTAAATATAGCCAATGAACTGGTCTCAACTACCTTCTGTGGCAGAGAATTCCAGATTCACCACTCTCTGTGTGAAATACGTTTTTCTCATCTCGGTCCTAAAAGATTTCCCCCTTATCCTTAAACTGTGACCCCTTGTCCTGGACTTCCCCAACATCGGGAACAATCTTCCTGCATCTAGCCTGTTCAACCCCTTAAGAATTTTGTAAGTTTCTATAAGATCCCCCCTCAGTCTTCTAAATTCTAGCGAGTACAAGCCGAGTCTATCAAGTCTTGGAAACATTGAGGAAACTGGCGAGCTGTGACAGTGCAGGTAGTCCCAGTCACAAACTGACGCATCAGACCCACATAAACCGTAGCCGCAATTCTCACCAACATGAAACTTCAGTGCACAAGTGTTTGTGAAAGTTATTGATTCAAATGTAATACCGTATATATTTATGTGCCACCTACAGCAAAATTGGCAAAATCTGGTTTTCTGGGTAATAAGCGATAACAATTATTGAATTATATATAGCAGAGAATTTCAGCAGCACTTGGCCCACAATATAAACCTTGTAATATTAATTGTCACTCACAAGGCAAGAAACCACCTGTATTCCATAGCATACACGTTATTACTTTTATTCTAACTGAGCTCTAATAACCTACTGTGTAGGAAGGAACTACAGATGCTGGTTTAAACCAAAGATAGACACAAAAAGCTGGAGTAAATCAGCGGGTCATGCAACATCTCTCGAGGGAAGGAATGGGTGATGTTTCGGGTCAAGACCCTTCTTCTAATAACCTGGTGTTATATGCAACTTGCATGTGGCAGGTTTATTACCTGTTGTTGACAAAAAAAGGGGTACATTTCCAAAGACAGAAGGTGCTGGAGTAACTTAATGGGTCAGGCAGCATCTCTGGAGAAAATTGATGAATGACGTCTCGGGTCAGGACCCTTGTTCACACCCTTTTTAAGTGTGAAGTTTGTTTTTTCCTTACTTTTCACCTGACTAACCTCCACCTCCAGCACATCATTTCTCAACATTTCTGCCAGCTACAACATGATCCCACCAGTAGTCACATCTTCCCCTGCCCCCTCCTTTCCACATGGACTACTCTTTCTGTAACTCCCTAGTTTGCTCATCCCTCCCCCTCCTCGGCCACCTTTAACATGTAACATGTAACATGGGTTCCTGCACCTCTTCTCTCGCCTCTATCCAGTGTCCCAAACAGCCCTTCCTCAGAGATTCACCAGCACCTCCTCCAGTCTTGCCTATTACAATCGGTGCTCTCGATGTGGCCTCCTCTACATCTGTGAGACCAAACATGATACAATGATACAATTTATTTGTTGTCATTTGAACCTCATTGAGGTTCAAACGAAATTTGGTTTCTGCAGTCATACACACAAGAAAAAGAACCAAGACACAACACAATTTACACAAACATCCATCACAGTGAATCTCCTCCACACTGTGATGGAAGGCAAAGTCTTATCTCTCCCCTGCACTCCTCATTCTCCTCCCGATGTCAGAGTCAAAGCCCCCGGCGGGCGATGGTAAGTGTCCCGCGGCCATTAAAGCCGTGCCGGGTGATGCAAGGCCGCGCTCCGGGTCTTGGTGTTGGAGGCCCCCGGCGTGCGCTAGCAAGTCCCGCAGCCATTTAAACCGCGCCGGGCGATGTAAGGCCCCGCTCCAGGTAATTTTCAACCCCGCAACTCGGGCGGGAGAGGTCGCCGTTGCGGAAGCCCCGAAAAGCGGACTCCCAGCAGGGACCCGCGGGCTCCCGGTGTTACTGTCCATCAGACGTGCGGTTGGAGCCTCCGAATCTCCGAGGTCGGGCGCAGCAGCGCGCCACAACAGCTCCTCCCGCTCCGAACTCGGCCAGCTCCACGATGGTAAGTAAGTCCGCAGGCTCCGCGACTGGAGCCCCAGGTTGGAGGCCGTTCCACGGTGCTAGGCCCCAACGACAACGGAGACCCAACAGAGAAAGGTCGGGTTCTCCGTACAGGGGAAAGATTTTAAAAGTTTCCCCACCCCCCGCCCCCACACACATACCCAGTTTAAAAAAAAACACTTTAAACTACATTCAAACGAGACAAAAAATTTAAAAAAACGACAGACGGACTGCAGAGGCCACTGCGACGTGAGTCACGCCGCCCACCCAAGTACATAGAGCAAGTGATTACTGGGCACCTCTGCTCTGCCTGCCATTGCCATCTGGATCAGCTGATTGCCACCCATTTTAATTCCCTTCACATTCGCACACCGACGCCTGCCCTCCACCTCCTCCACATGCAAGGTGAGACCACACGCAACTTAAAGCGTCCCATGTTCAGCCTGGGTTGTATATAACCCAACAGAATAAACATTAAATACTACAATTTGCAGTAACCTGCACCCCACCTACCTCCTCTTATCTACCCTGGTCTTCTCACACACAGTCTTCTGCCCCCCCCCCCCCCCCCCCCCCCCCCCCCCCCCCCCTCCACCTCTTTATTAGAACCCCTTGTCTCGGTTTGTTTGCCACTTCTCTCCCTCTGTTGTTCCCATCTGCCACCACCCCTTTTTCAATTCCATTCTACACATTTATCCGGATTCAAGAATCTGCAGCCTTTAGTTCTCCACTTATAACCTCCCAGCATATCTTCACACTTCCTTCCCCAACTGACCATTATCTGACAGTCAATCCCTCACCTGTATTGCTTGATAGCTTTTACCTCTTTGTACTGACTATTTTCCCTCTATTCTTTCATTGTGATACTGATAAGTCTTAACCAGAAACATCATTTTCAAATGTCATTAGAAACGGGAATAGTGCCGGAGGATTGGTGTACTGCGCATGTTGTTCCATTGTTTAAAAAGGGGTCTAAGAGTAAACCTAGCAATTATAGACCTGTTAATTTGACATCAGTGGTGGGCAAATTAATGGAAAGAATACTTAGAGATAATATATATAAGCATCTGGATGAACAGGGTCTGATTAGGAACAGTCAACATGGATTTGTGCCTGGAAGGTCATGTTTAACTAATCTTCTTGAATTTTTTGAAGATGTTACTCGGGAAATTGATGAGGGTAAAGCAGTGGATGTTGTGTATATGGACTTCAGTAAGGCCTTTGACAAGGTTCCTCATGGAAGGTTGGTTAAGAAGGTTCAATGGTTGGGTATTAATGGTGGAGTAGCAAGATGGATTCTAACAGTGGCTGAATGGGAGATGCCAGAGAGTAATGGTGGATGATTGTTTGTCAGGTTGGAGGCCAGTGACGAGTGGGGTGCCACAGGGATCTGTGTTGGGTCCACTGTTGTTTGTCATGTACATCAATGATCTGGATGATGGTGTGGTAAATTGGATTAGTAAGTATGCAGATGATACTAAGATAGGTGGGGTTGCGGGTAATGAAGTAGAGTTTCAAAGTCTACAGAGAGATTTATGCCAGTTGGAAGAGTGGGCTGAAAGATGGCAGATGGAGTTTAATGCTGATAAGTGTGAGGTGCTACATCTTGGCAGGACAAATCAAAATAGGACGTACATGGTAAATGGTAGGGAATTGAAGAATGTAGGTGAACAGAGGGATCTGGGAATAACTGTGCACAGTTCCCTGAAAGTGGAATCTCATGTAGATAGGGTGGTAAAGAAAGCTTTTGGTGTGCTGGCCTTTATAAATCAGAGCATTGAGTATAGAAGTTGGGATGTAATGTTAAAATTGTACAAGGCATTGGTGAGGCCAATTCTGGAGTATGGTGTACAATTTTGGTCGCCTAATTATAGGAAGGATGTCAACAAAATAGAGAGAGTACAGAGGAGATTTACTAGAATGTTGCCTGGGTTTCAGCAACTAAGTTACAGAGAAAGGTTGAACAAGTTAGGGCTTTATTCTTTGGAGCGCAGAAGGTTAAGGGGGGACTTGATAGAGGTTTTTAAAATGATGAGAGGGATAGACAGAGTTGACGTGGAAAAGCTTTTCCCACTGAGAGTAGGGAAGATTCAAACAAGGGGACATGACTTGAGAATGAAGGGACTGAAGTTTAGGGGTAACATGAGGGGGAACTTCTTTACTCAGAGAGTGGTAGCTGTGTGGAATGAGCTTCCAGTGAAGGTGGTGGAGGCAGGTTCGTTTTTATCATTTAAAAATAAATTGGATAGTTATATGGATGGGAAAGGAATGGAGGGTTATGGTCTGAGCGCAGGTATATGGGACTAGGGGAGATTATGTGTTCGGCACGGACTAGAAGGGTCGAGATGGCCTGTTTCCGTGCTGTAATTGTTATATGGTTATATTATATGGTTATATCATCTGTTCCACATAATTGTTTTTCTGCTGACTGGTTAGCACACAACAAAAATGTTCATAGAAACATAGAAAATACGTGCAGGAATAGGCTGTCTTTCTCATCTCGGTCCTAAAAGACTTCCCCCTTATCCTTAAACTGTGACCCCTTCTTCTGGACTTCCCCAACATCGGGAATAATCTTCCTGCATCTAGCCTGTCCAACCGCTTAAGAATTTTGTATGTTTCTATAAGATCCCCCCTCAATCTTCTAAATTCTAGCGAGTACAAGCCGAGTCTATCCAGTCTTTCTTCATATGAAAGTCCTGCCATCCCAGGAACCAGTCTGGTGAACCTTCTCTGTACTCCCTCTATATCAAGAATGTCTTTCCTCAGATTAGGAGACCAAAACTGTACGCAATACTCCAGGTGTGGTCTCACCAAGACCCTGTACAACTGCAGTAGAACCTCCCTGCTCTTATACTCAAATCCTGTTGCTATGAATGCTAACATACCATTCGCTTTCTTCACTGTCTGCTGCACCTGCATGCCTACTTTCAATGACTGGTGTACCATGACACCCAGGTCTCGTTTCATCTTCCCTTTCCCTAATCGGCCACCATTCAGATAATAGTCTACTTTCCTGTTTTTGCCACCAAAGTGGATAACCTCACATTTATCCACATTATACTGTGTCTGTCATGCATTTGCCCACTCCCCCAACCTATCCAAGTCACCTTGCAGCCTCTGAGCATCCTCCTCACAGCTAACACTGCCACCCAGCTTCGTGTCATCCGCAAACTTTGAGATGTTGCATTCAATTCCCACATCCAGATCATTTCACAGTACCCTGGTACATGTGACAATGAAATTAACTAATTAACTAATGATCAAAGACTTTCCCATCCCAGTCATTCCTCCTCTCACTGCTCCCTTCGGACAGAAGGTACAGCATATGCCACCATACACCATAAAGCACCAGGCTCAGGAATAGCTTTTTGCCCTCTGTTATCAAGCTTCTGGATTGTCCTTCCTTCAGCTAGCGTATTGTCCGATTCACCTCTATCCCATTTCAGACATTGGAATTTGTCTATGGAATGGATTTGCTACAATGTTGAGAACAATATTCTACACTCTGTTTCTTTCTCTTTACTCTACATATTGTGCTTGAGTTTGACTTGATTGTATTTCTGCATAGTATTATCTGATCTGATTGGATAGCCTGCAAAAGAAAGGCCTTCTTTGGTACAAGTTACAATAATAAACTCAACTTGAACCCAATCCATTTCCCTACGTAGCTGCTGTCTGACCCATTACGTTCCTCTAGTTTTTAAGAAGGAACTGCAGATGCTGGAAAATCGAAGGTACACAAAAAAGCTGGAGAAACTCAGCGGGTGCAGCAGCATCTATGGAGTGAAGGGAATAGGCCTTCGCTCCATAGATGCTGCTGCACCCGCTGAGTTTCTCCTGCTTTTTTGTGTACCTTCGAAGTTCCTCTCGTTGCCCTCCTTTTTTATGTTCTAGTCTCCAGCTTCCGCAATCTATTGTGCCTGCAATAGAAAACTCAATCTATATTTTAAAATAATTTCATAATGTTGCTTTTATGATGCCTGATACTAGAATTTGTCACCTTTATACTGTGTATTCCAAAAAAGGATCTGTCATTTGAGCCACCATTCCTAGTTGTAAACATCCTTAATTTCTAGTTATATGCTTCTTGACATTTTATGGCAGCCTCTCCCAAGATCCATAGAGCATTGCAGGGTTAACTTCAGAATAAAATAGCAAAACAATCTTATAATGGGAAATCTAGATGGAATTTTGAGTTTCACATGGGACTGAGCCTTGAGCCCTAAAGTTCTTATATATGTTAGTCACATACAAATATTTGGTCCTTATAGAAGACATCTACCAAAACAGTGAAATGCAGCCCTGTTGAAACACAAAGTGTAAATGATTCATCTTTAACAGGTCTAATATTCAAATTGAAATAGATATGTATTTAGTGTCCTGGAAATTTGCCTTATTATTTAACCTTAAATCAAATTGCAAAACAAACTGTTTCTAAGTTTTGAACCCTCCTTATGCAACTCGGAACCTTGTCTGGTTTACCTTTGTAATGAACTTTCTACAGACACTATGTCATTGCAAGATGTAATTTTCCTACTGAGGAGGTTAAATAAGGATCCAAACAGATACCAAATTTTAGGCTGCCTTTCTAGGGGAGAACTGGCTCCAAGAATCAGAACCATTCTGGTGAACAAATAACATCGATAGTGCCCTTTAGACTTCAGAGATACAGCATGGAAACAAGCGCTTCATCCCACCTAGTCCGGACCAACCAGTGATCATTCTGTACACTAACACGATCCTACCCACAGCTTTTCACATTACCTCATTACACGTGGCAGTAAACTAAACGAAACTAGCGACAATTTACAATTTTTACCGAAGCCAATTAACCTACAAACCCGTACATCTTTGGAGTATGGGAGGAAACCAGTGCACCCGGAGAAATCTCACGCAGTCACAGGGAGAATGTACAAACTCAGTACAGACAGCACCAAGGATTATACCTGGGAAATCAACCAGAGGAATTGTGTTTGCTGCTAAGGTTTTACTATTAACTATCCAGATAGCTTGAGAGTCTTCCACCACTTCTTGCAATTGAAGAAATGTGTGAAATTCCCCCAAAAAACACAAGACTTTAGGAAAATAAAAAAATAAACAGTTTCAGTGAAGATTTTTGATGCACTAACAGCAATAACAATCCTGTTTCATTTTTAAACCTGTTTTAAACTTGATACTGTTACAGTTGCTCTGTACAACCTGCAGCCGCTGGATGTACAACACCAGCATTCATTCTCATTGTATGAAGGTCGTACCTTGTCCTCAATCAATATGGTGGTAATGTGACCAACAGCAGCAATGTTCCTATAATTTCACCGTGCTTCCTCCTACTTCTACTTTTGCCTGCTTGTCTCAAGGTGTTGATAGGTAATCAAAAAGATTTGTATAAAATGCAGTCAAGGTCCTATGGGCCAGAAATTTCCCTTATATAATCTAGACATGCAACATAACCTCAGTTCACATTACAGATTCTTGTTATGAAGCAAAAATGTCTTTCAATTTCAAGCAAAGTTTCAGCCTTGACCAAGTGATCCTTCAGCCATCTCATGATTTTCTTTGCAATGAGATTAATCTCTTGTTGAAAGCACAACACTTGCTTCCAAATGTATGGAGGTGCAATGCTTCCTTACATTAAAAAGTTTTGGATAAAAATACCACTTTAAAAATGAGATTCAGCCGCAGCTACCTGCAATATCAGCAATGATACTTAGGGCTGTGTGCACAATATACAGCCTGCTAGCCATGTCTGTCCTATGGGCTAGTTGGGTCTAGCCTGTGTCAGTGAACAAATCAATCCTTCCCCTACTCACACTCACCTTTATCACCACCTTGGTCTGAAGCCAACTCTTAATTGGCACTATACAGACTATTCCACTGCGAATTGTAAGCCTGACTTTCATTGAGTCACAGAGCTGTACAGCACAGAAACAGGCCCTTTGCCATTCAAGCCGACCTCTATGCCTCTCTACACTAATCCCATTTACCCGCATCCTTTTATTTAACTATTTAACTGCCTAATTAAATGCCTCTTACACGTAGTAATTAGAAACATAGAAACATAGAAACATAGAAATTAGGTGCAGGAGTAGGCCATTCGGCCCTTCGAGCCTGCACCACCATTCAATATGATCATGGCTGATCATCCAACCCAGTATCCCGTACCTGCCTTCTCTCCATACCCTATGATCCCCTTAGCCACAAGGGCCACATCTAACTCCCTCTTAAATATAGCCAATGAACTGGCCTCGACTACCCTCTGTGGCAGAGAGTTCCAGAGATTCACCACTCTCTGTGTGAAAAAAGTTCTTCTCATCTCGGTTTTAAAGGATTTCCCCCTTATCCTTAAGCTGTGACCCCTTGTCCTGGACTTCCCCAACAACGGGAGCAATCTTCCTGCATCTAGCCTGTCCAACCCCTTAAGAATTTTATAAGTTTCTATAAGATCCCCTCTCAATCTCCTAAATTCTAGAGAGTATAAACCAAGTCTATCCAGTCTTTCTTCATAAGACAGTCCTGACATCCCAGGAATCAGTCTGGTGAACCTTGTCTGCACTCCCTCTATGGCAATAATGTCCTTCCTCAGATTTGGAGACCAAAACTGTACGCAATACTCCAGGTGTGGTCTCACCAAGACCCTGTACAACTGCAGTAGAACCTCCCTGCTCCTATACTCAAATCCTTTTGCTATGAAAGCTAACATACCATTCGCTTTCTTCACTGACTGCTGCACCTGCATGCCTACTTTCAATGACTGGTGTACCATGACACCCAGGTCTCGATGCATCTCCCCTTTTCCTAGTCGGCCACCATTTAGAGAATAGTCTGCTTTCCTGTTTTTGCCACCAAAATGGATAACCTCACATTTATCCACATTATACTGCATCTGCCAAACATTTGCCCACTCACCCAGCCTATCCAAGTTACCTTGCAGTCTCCTAGCATCCTCCTCACAGCTAACACTGCCCCCCAGCTTAGTGTCATCCGCAAACTTGGAGATATTGCCTTCAATTCCCTCATCCAGATCATTAATATATATTGTAAATAGCTGGGGTCCCAGCACTGAGCCTTGCGGTACCCCACTAGTCACTGCCTGCTCCAAACCGGCGCGGCCTTGTCGGCTTCGGCAGCCGCGGGCTCCAACCAAGAAGCGGCCGTTCCAAGTGGCCCAGCCGCCGAAAGGACTCTCCCGACGCCGGGGCAAGACCACCCGGTGAGAACGGCCAGGGACATCGGGCCTCCGTAGAGGCAATTGCGGTGGCCTCAATAGGCCTGACTTTGGGGTGAACATGGGGTGGGGACTGGACATTGTGCCTTCCTCCACAGTGCTATCCACTGTGGGGGGATGATTTTTTTGTCTAATTGTAGTCCTGTAGGTCTGTGTCCAAGATGGCTGCCGTGAAGAGAGAGTGGACGCTGGCGCGCTTTGGCTGCCGCTGCTCTCTTTTCACACTGTGTTTTTGATTTTCTGTTTTTGGATTGAATTCTGTTTTTAATTTGTGTCACTGTGATGTCTTTAATTACTTGTTTTATTCCGATTATATGTTTTATTTCGATTACTATGTAAGGTGTCCTTGAGATGTATGAAAGGCGCCCATTAAATAAAATTTATTATTATTATTATTATTGTGAAAAGGACCCGTTTACTCCTACTCTTTGCTTCCTATTTGCCAGCCAGTTCTCTATCCACATCAATACTGAACCCCCAATGCCGTGTGCTTTAAGTTTGTATACTAATCTCTTATGTGGGACCTTGTCGAAAGCCTTCTGGAAGTCCAGATACACCACATCCACTGGTTCTCCCCTATCCACGCTACTAGTTACATCCTCGAAAAATTCTATAAGATTCGTCAGACATGATTTACCTTTTGTAAATCCATGCTGACTTTGTCCAATTGTATCTGGCTCTCCATCTACATCTTGGGTGGCACAGTGGCGCAGCAGTAGAATTGCTGCTTGACACTGCCAGAGACCCGGGTACAATCCTGACTACGGTTGCTGCCTGTACAGAGTTTGCATGTTCTCCAGTAAAAGCGTGGGTTTTCTCCGGGTGCTCTGGTTCCCTCCCACATTCCGAAGACATGTAGGTGTGTAGCTTAAATGGCTTTGGTAAATTGTCCCAGGTTCACAGGATAAAACTAGTGGATGGGTGATTGCTGGTTGGTGCTGATTCAGTGGGCCGAAGAGCCTGCTTCCACACTGCATCTCTAAACTAAACTAAACTAATATTCTCTGACAGCACGTTCCAAATAATAAACACTTACCCCTCAGATCATCTTTAAAAATCATTCCTCACATCTTAATCCTCGTGCCCTCTTGTTTCTCACACCCCTACCATGGGAAGAAAAAATGTGAACTACCAACATTATCTCTGCCTCTTATGTTTTTATATACCTGCATCAGATCACCCCCTCAGTCTACTTCATTCCAGGGTAAACAAACCCAGCCTATCCAATCTCTCTCCACTAATAAGAGCACTCATAGGACCACAGGCGATCACAGGCAGAGCATGTAAACTCCACACAGACAGCACCCAAGGTCAGGATTGAGCCCAGGTCTCTGCTGGTGTGAGGCTGCACCACCATGTAATCATCTCACAGTCGAGAAACTGCAAGAATTACAACTCTGCCACCAGATTCTGTGTGGGATCCATTGTCAGAGCAGAGTCAGACGGACAGCAGAACAGCACTCTCTGCAAGTCTGGGACTTCTGGACTCACACGACTGGGCCTCAGAAGTGATTCAAATTATCACTTTGTCCCTCCCACAAAAAGACCATGCACCACTGACTTAATTAAAGTTTTGCTTGAACAACCAAATATAAAAGCAATACTTTTATTGAGAACCTTAAAAAAAAAAGGTATCAATCCTTCTGGAATTTGCCGCTTTCTGAGCTTGTTTCCTTCTCTTTACTTCTGATTCTTCTGTCACAGAGAAGCACCCGAAATACCATAGCTTATGTTGCATTGTAAGTTTATTGGGAATTTCACAGTCATTATTTGGACCATTTGAAAGTGCGATATTTCTCTCCTGCTGAGACACAAAATAAAATGAGAATTTCAATACAACTGATCACTCACTCCCCTGATCTTGAAGGACAAGTTAATTTTGAGAAGAAAAATTCACAGATTTTGAAGTGGACTGAGACAATTTTTAATTTATGTGCATCTATGACAGTAAACCCTCACAGATGGGAGTCAATTGGATCACCTCCTCCTCACAATTTGTTTATTGGTAATCGACTTGACTGCTTGGTTATTCATGCATTCCCTACTCAATTGGTAGTTCTACAGGCAATGAACATCACTCACTTAGGAAAGCTATATTCCTTTCTGATTATACCCTAGCTACTAATGTGACCTTTTTGTATGGACTGCTGGTGTTTGGATAGATGGCCCATGATTTCTCATTCTAGTTTTGCTTTTAAAGTGGAAATAACAGTTTACTGCAGTAAAATTAAATAATATATTACAGCAAACCTCCTGCATAAATGGGAAAGTAATTCTGAAGAAGTCATGGAAGTCAGAACATGCACCAGGCAAGTAATTTAACACGTACAAATGTATTAGTCGTCTTGCTTCAGCAGTCTTCATAATAAACCCTAGGGGGTAAAAATTCATCTCGGGTCATCCTGACCTGAACTCAACGTGATCTCACCAGGGGTTGTAAAAATAAATAGAGTATTATAGAACATTCCTTTACAGAAAATAATCAATCAGACAATTTACATTACTGTTGCAACGCACAAGCAGATAGTACATCAAAGCATTGGGAAGGTTTGACATTTTAAATTCCCAAGGTAGAAAATACATAAGGTGCCAACTTCTGAGACGATTCAAACTTTGATATTTACTGTTCCAGTGAAGAAATAGTTGCTGGAATTTACATGATGTTGGAATATGTCAAGTAGAGTGATATTCAGTTATGAGTTACGGCAGTGAACTATTTTACATCGAATAAAGCTTCATATTTTGTTAAAGAAAAGGCAAGATGCATGCTTTCTCAGCTATGAATGGCAAATAGCAGTAAGATGAGCTCCAAAAATATAATAATAGGCTGGTACATGTATAGGAAAGGTTTAGATGTATGGGGGCCAACCGCAGGCAGGTGGGACTAGTGTAGGATGGGCATCATGGTCGGCATGGACAAGTTGGGCCAAAGGGCCTGGTTCTATTCTATGCTATATTAGGTTCTATCCTATTCTATGCCCTATTTACATTACTTACCGACAATAATTTCTACACTTTAGTTTCAGTGATAGCACTCTGACTTTGAGAAATTGAGTTGTTTGTTCAGGTTCTCTGGAACCTCGATATTTAGTTTAGTTTAGTTTATTGTAACATGACAGGTACAATAAAACGTTTTTTTGTTGCATGCTATCCCGTTAACAAAAAAGCTTTTCATTGTACTTCAGTACACGAGACAATAAACTATACTAAATATTGAGTTTCCAGAGTGGAACATGAACATGAAACTCCAGTGCTGATTCTGCAGACTGTTATTGAATGTTTGTTGGGGACGCAGGTATCATTCTGATTATTAAAGTGGGGCCACGTTTGTCCTCTCAGGTTCATGTAAAAGACCATTTGACATTCTTAGATGATGAGCAGAGTAGCAATTCCACTATTCTTTGGCCAACTTTTATCCCTCAACCACCATCACTAAATGATCAAGTAATCAGGTCATTAGTTAAATTTTGTTGCTTGTGGAACCATGCTGGGCTGCGATATCGATTCATTATTGGTATTTGAACTTTAATTTTCCTATAGCACCAGTATAGCAAGGGGGGGGGGGGACAAGGGGGGGGACAAGGGAGGGGGGGCAAGGGAGGGGGGACAAGGGAGGGGGGACAAGGGGGGGGACACAAGGGGGGGGACACAAGGGGGGACACAAGGGGGGGGGCAAGGGGGGGGGACAAGGGGGGGATGACAAAGGGGGGGATGGGGACAAGGGGGGGGGTTGGGGCCAAGGGGGGGGACAAGGGGGGGACAAGTGTGGGACACGGGGGGGCAAGAGGGGACAAGGGGGGACAAGGGGTGGGGGACAAGGGGGGGGGGACAAGGGGGGGGGGGACAATGGGGGGGGAGGGGGGGGACGAGGGGGGGGCAAGGGGGGGATGGGGGACAATGGGGCGGGGATGGGGGGACAAGGGGGGGAACAAGGGGGGGGGCAAGAGGGGACAAGGGGGGGGGGGACAAGGGGTGGGGGACAAGGGGTGGGGGCAAGGGGGGGACAAAGAAACATAAGAAACATAGAAAATAGGTGCAGGAGTAGGCCATTCGGCCCTTCGAGCCTGCACCGCCATTCAATATGATCATGGCTGATCATCCAACTCAGTATCCTGTACCTGCCTTCTCTCCATACCCCCTGATCCCTTTAGCCACAAGGGCCACATCTAACTCCCTCTTAAATATAGCCAATGAACTGGCCTCAACTACCTTCTGTGGCAGAGAATTCCAGAGATTCACCACTCTCTGTGTGAAAAATGATTTTCTCATCTCGGTCCTAAAGGATTTCCCCATTATCCTTAAACTGTGACCCCTTGTCCTGGACTTCCCCAACATCGGGAACAATCTTCCTGCATCTAGCCTGTCCAACCCCTTAAGAATTTTGTAAGTTTCTATAAGATCCCCCCTCAATCTTCTAAATTCTAGCGAGTACAAGCCAAGTCTATCCAGTCTTTCTTCATATGAAAGTCCTGACATCCCAGGAATCAGTCTGGTGAACCTTCTCTGTACTCCCTCTATGGCAAGAATGTCTTTCCTCAGATCTGGAGACCAAAACTGTACACAATACTCCAGGTGTGGTCTCACCAAGACCCTGTACAACTGCAGTAGAACCTCCCTGCTCCTATACTCAAATCCTTTTGATATGAATGCTAACATACCATTCACTTTCTTCACTGCCTGCGGCACCTGCATGGCTATTTTCAATGACTGGTGTACCATGACACCCAGGTCTCGTTGCATCTCCCCTATTCCTAATCGGCCACCATTTAGATAATAGTCTACTTTCCGGTTTTTGCCACCAAAGTGGATAACCTCATATTTATCCATATTATACTGTGTCTGCCATGCATTTGCCCACTCACGCAGCCTATCCAAGTCACCTTGCAGCCTCCTAGCATCCTCCTCACAGTTAACACTGCCCCCCAGCTTTGTGTCATTCGCAAACTTGGAGATGTTGCATTCAATTCACTCGTCCAAATCGTTAATATATATTGTAAATAGCTGGGGTCCCAGCACTGAGCCTTGCGGTACCCCACTAGTCACTGCCTGCCATTCTGAAAAGGACATGTTTACTCCTTTTAGACAACTTTTAAGAAGCCAGAGATACACGGCTGTGAAGCTTGGTGGACATTTAACATTACCAGTCGGTTATCCTTGGTACTGAAAACTACTGCTTACGTTTTTTTCCCAATGAGCCAATGAAATTCACTGATCAGCACCGGCTACAACCTTCGAGAACCTCCGAGAACCTTCGACCTCCTGGCGACCCACCTACGGCACGAGAATTCGCGCTACTCTCCATGACGGCTTCATTCTAATCGCCGCTAATTTTTCAACATGTTGAAAAATTCACAGCAACCATAATGAGGCCGCGACTAGTTCCCAGAATGCGGGAACTCCTTGCGACCATGAAGGCGACTCCCCAGCAACTACCCGCGAACATGTGTTGACCATGTGGCGATTGCATAGTTCCTGCAGTCGCCTAAAATGTCGCCTGTGGGACAGGGTCATTAGTTGGAGAAAATTAAAATCAAAAGATATAAACAGACAAATGCAGGAAGTGATTGAAAATGAATAAAATAAAAATAAAACAAATCAGTACAATAAACCTAAATTTCTATCATTTATAACTTTCAATAAATAAGTTTCCAAGCACATTCCTGCTCTGCACTCCCATTTACCTTTCAACTGGCAACTACCAGAACAAAGGAATAGATGACGTTTCTGGTCGAGACCCTTCTTCAGTCTGATGTGGGGGAGGTGGGGGAACCGGGAAGAAGAAAAGAAGAGGCTCTTCCTTTCTACTTCCCGCCTCTTTCTTTATTCTTCCCGCCCCACCCCCACATCAGTCTGAAGAAGGGTCTCGACCCGAAACGTCACCTATTCCTTCACTCCATAGATGCTGCCTCACCTGCTGAGTTTCTCCAGCAATTTGTCTACCTTCGATTTTTTCAGCATCTGCAGTTCTTTCTGAAACTACCAGAACAAAGTAATTCTACTTTAGACAATGGACAATAGGTGCAGGAGCAGGCCATTTGGCCCTTCGAGCTAGCACCGCCATTCAATGTGATGTTATGTTTTGCAATTTGTTAATCCATTTAAATAAAACATGTATATTTTTTTTGCCCTCAACATATGTACAGTTTAGTTTATACAAATGATCTCCCAATGCCACTTATTTATTTTAGAAAATAGGTAATTCAACATGATTATCCATCTGAGGTTAAGAAAAGTGGATTAATCATCTTTGGACATGGTTTGACTAACTCACAAAGAATTACATGTTGTGAGGGAAATATTATGAATGATATAACTTGATAGTAATAGCTTTTATCTGTGATACCTTCCTCATTCAGATGTGGATAACTATTCACAAATAAAATATTGATACAACCATGAATGGGATAAAGTGAAAAAAAACCTTTGGAAACAAGAGCTAAGCATCTTGCATGTGTGGTTTTGTTACCTCCCCAGGAACTCAATGTGTAGAGAAAAAGCATCATAGGTGGCTGCTATTAACATTACAAATGCTACATTTGGGTAGTATCCCCAGAGAATGTGGATAGGTGATAAGAACCTTTGAATTTGTGATTTTGCCTTCTGCAGCCCGTTGCTGTTTGTCTTTACATCAATGATTTCGAAGAAATTGTACAAGGCGTGATTGCAACCAAACACAGAATAGCCTATCATCTTAACCCATCACAATGGGTTCCTGCAGCCAGATAGAACAAACTGTTTGGGGACCAGCCGTATATCTTTTGCAAATATTATTATAATATATCAAACAAGTCCACGGGGCATAGCAGATAGAGGCAGTTTGGGGAGTTGGAGAGAATTGGTGAGCACAACAGCATATAATTTGTCAGTCTGAATAAGCAGTCTGAAGCGGGGTCTCAACCCAAAACATCACCCATTCCTTTTCTCCAGAGATGCTGCCTGTCATTCTGAGTTACTCCAGCATGTTGTGCCTATCTTCGATTTAAACCAGCATCTACAGTTCTTTCCTACACAGTACATTCCTAATGCAACAAGCCTCATAGTTAAATCAGATCAGTTTGGGGAATGTATCAGCACTTGGATGATATTAATGCAATCATGAAAATGTGCTTGAGAAATAGGACTGGCAGTTTAATGGGAGGCACAGTGGCACAGCTGGGGTTGGCATGGACTCGGTGGACTGCAACCTCGTTCCAATGCTGTATCTCTAAACCAGGGTACAGAAGTTTCAAGCATGACAGAGGGGATGCAAACGGGGGGGGGAGTCACACCACTGACATTGGACATCCCTTTAGGATATCCTCTCTTCACAATTATATTGTAGCAAGACGCGGCGGAGGTGTCCAAGAGCGGGATAGCCTCCGGCCACCTCGTGAAGCGGTCCACGACAGTGAGTAAATGGACGGCACCGCAGGATGTCGGCAAAGGGCCCATCAGGTCAACATGAATATGCAGGAAATGGCCTGCGGGGACGGCAAAATCCTGCACCGGGTATCGCACGTGCCGCTGGACCTTGGAGGTCTGACAGGGAAGGCAGACACGGGCCCAGGCCGCTATCTGCTTGCGGAGACCATGCCAAACAAATATGTCCGCCACCAGCACGGAGATCGCCCGTATGGACGGGTGGGCCAGACCGTGAATGGAGTAAAAAATCCGGCGACGCCAACGTATGGGGTCGATGGAGCAAGGTCGACCCGTGGAGACATCGCAGAAGACCATCGTGCCCCAGGCTCCACACGGGACATCAGCCAACTGGAGGCCAGAAACAGCAGTGCGGTAGTCCGCCAACTGATCCAGCCGCACTGGTTGTGCCTGTTTCCCCCGACCCGGTTGCACGCGTTCTTTCTGCCCTGTTATGGTCTCTTGGTCCTGTTCGTCCAGTCCCTCTTGTTACGCCTGCTCCTTTACGGTCTCCTGGCCCTGTTCAACCTGTCCCTCTTTTTACGCCCGCCGCGTCTCCGCTGAACATGCGTTCTGGTCGCTGTGCCTCGGGTTCTGGGAGGGTCCTGTAGCAGCACCTGGTGGTGCCTTGTGGTAATCGAACCCTCGGGGTTGGCTGAAGGAACCTCATGAGTGCGGGTGTTCTATTGGCAGTTTGTTTTTGAGTAACTGTCAGTAACTGTCAGTCGAGCGCCCACACTTGTGGAAGCAACATTATTTTTGGTTGTCTTATTCAACTCGGGTGACTCATTTTTTTGTGTTCTAAAATAAAGAACTTTTCGTACATCCTAAAGTCTCGACTCGCCAAAATATCCTCAAATTCATAACTGACTTTCACAACAAAAAAATTGCTCAAAAGAAACTTTTAATCCATGATAGATCTGGTTGAATGAAAAAAGGCAGGATTACAAATCAGCACGTTATTCTTCGATCTCAAGACTAGGGGGGGAAGGGAAAGATAAATAAGTGACAGAGGAACACAAACGTTCACTGAAATTAATTCATCTCCTCTTTATGATGAAGTTGCTTGACTTTCCCCTCGACTGCCTCGTTTTATAGCTTGTTCCGAGGTAGTGTATTACACAGGTCGACGGTGCTATATTGCAGAATGACAGACCATTCAAAAAGATTACAGATGGCTGATTAAATAAAACCGAACCAATTTAAGACATTTCCAGATGAAGCATAGATGAAGTCTATTCATACCTAACCAATTACATGTACCCACAAGATGAAATCAAAAGATGTTAAGTGAAAGAATCTATGTCTATATCTATATAATTAAAAGTCTCATCTTGACCACTTCCTGTCTGCGCTGTTGTTTGATTTTAGAAAAAAACACTACCATATATGGCTGTGATTTTTGGCCATCTTACTCACAGTCCTCCTCCGCTGATCAGGCCCTGAGGATTTTTCTCATCGATTAAAAATAAAAGAGTTATAAGTGTTTTAAAAACTTTGAGATCCTGTTGCCTGTCAATCAGCGCGATGAAGGTAACTCCTCTTCCGGGGGGAGGGGGGGCAGGACTATAAAAGCCCGGATGCCTGGATGTGGCTCAGTCTCTCTGCACGATCACCAGGGAGAGGCCACGACTCACATTCTGCTGTGAATCAACTCAACTGTGAGTCTACAATGTACTTGAATAAATGATTTGTTAGCCCTTGATGAAAATGAAATGAGTTGCAGGGCCTGCTGCCCTGCCTATACTTGAAACTGCAATGCTTTAATTATTAGATCAAACTGTGTTTGGTTCAAAAGTCCCGCTCATTTCGTGACTTCCGCTTAGTGGACAGGTCACGCTGATTGCGTAATTTCCGGTGAGTGCAAAGTGTGTGTGTGTGTGTGTGCGTGTGTGTGCATGTGTATGTGTGTGTGAGTGCCTGTGTGCATGTGTTTGTGTGCGTGTGAGTGTGTGTGTGTGTGTGTGTGTGTGAGAGAGAGTGTATGTGTGTGAGTGTGTGAGTGTCTGTGTGTTAGTGAGTCTGTGTGTTTGTGAATGTGTGTGTGTGTGAGTGTATGTGTATGAGTGTATGTGTGTGAGTGTGTGAGAGTCTGTGTGAGTGTGTATGTGTTTGTAAGTTATGTGTGTGAGTATGTATGTGTGTGTATATGTGTGTGAGTATGTATGTGAGTATATGTATGTGTGTGTGTGTTTGTGAGTGTGAGTGTGAGTGTGAGTGTGTGTGTGCTGGAGGGGTGTGTGTGAGTGTCCGTGTGTGAGTGTCTGTGTGTGAGTGTCTGTGTGTGAGTGTCTGTGTGTGAGTGACTGTGTGTAAGTGTCTGTGTGTGAGTGTGTGAGAGTCTGTGTGAGTGTGTATGTGTTTGTAAGTTGTGTGTGTGAGTATGTATGTGTGTGTATATGTGTGTGAGTGTGTATGTGAGTGTATGTATGTGTGTGTGTGTTTGTGAGTGTGAGTGTGAGTGTGAGTGTGTGCTGGAGGGGTGTGTGTGGGTGTGTGTGAGTGTATGTATGTGTGTGTGAGTGTATGTGTGTGTGAGTGTATGTATGTGTGAGTCTGTGAGTTTGTGTGCGCTGGAGGGGTGTGTGTGTGTGTGTGCGCGCTGGAGGGGTGTGTGCGTGCGTGCATGTGTGTGTGTGTGTGTGTGTGTGTGTGTGAGCTGGAGTGGTGTGTGCATGTGCGTGTGTGTGTGTGTGTATATGAATTTGCTAGCCTACACTCTGCTTCAAGTGCTGTGAGATTGGATTTGCTGCCTGCACTCTGCTTCAAATGCTGTGAGATTGGATTTGCGGCCTGCACTTCAATGATGACTTTTGAGGTAAATTCTCAGATTTTCTTTGTTAAAATTTGCCCGTTCAATCTCTCTATATTAAAATTGTCTCTTTTTAAAAAAAATCAACAGCAAAGAGATATCAAGAGGCAGTAAGCAGCAGAACACAAGAGACACAACAAGAAAAAGCTTAATAAATCTCATCTATTGGGCGGCGCGATTATTGGTGACTATTGGGCGGCACGACCGACGTTGCAGCGGCCTCTGCAGTCAGTCTTGTCTTTTTTTTGGCCCGTTGAGTGTCGTCTCGACACGCCAAGATATCCTCAACGTGTAGTGGTTTTTACTTTTTTTAAATTGTCTTTAAATGTGTATGTCTGGGTGGTGGGGGAAACTTTAAAATCTCTTCCCTGTACAGGGAACCCGACCTTTTCCCTGTCGAGTCTCCGTAGTTGTTGAGGCCTAGCATCGTGGAGCGTCATCCAACTGGAACTACCTGGGGGCTCCAGTCGTGGAGCCTGTGGACCTACCAGCGTGGAGCTGGCCGAGTTCGGAACGGAAGGAGCTGTGGTGGCACGTGGCTGCGACCCGACTCCGGAGATTCGGAGGATCCAGCCGCAGGTCTGGTGGAAGGTGACATCGGGAGCTCATGGGTCCATGGTGGGAGACCACTTTTCGGAGCTCCCGCAACGGCAACTTCTCCCGCCCGAATTGCGGGTTGAAAATGACCTGGAGCGGGGCCTTACATCGCCCAGCGCAGCTTTAACGGCCGCGGGACTTGCTAGCGCCCTCCGGGGGCTCCAACGTAAAGACCCGGAGCACGGCCTTGCATCGCCCGGCCTGGCTTTAATGGCTGTGGGGCTTGCCATCGCCCGCCGGGGGCTTTGACTTTGACATCGGGAGAAGAATAGAGAACAGGGGAGAGACATGACTTTGCCTTCCATCACAGTGAGGAGGAGATTCACTGTGATGGATGTTTGTGTAAATTGTGTTGGTGTGTGTCTTGGTTCTTTTCTTGTTGTATGACTGCAGAAACCAAATTTCGTTTGAACTTCATTTGAGGTTCAAATGACAATAATAGACAATAGACAATCGACAATAGGTGCAGGAGTAGGCCATTTGGCCCTTCGAGCCAGCACCGCCATTCAATGTGATCAATCAGTAACCCGTTCCTGCCTTCTCCCCATATCCCCTGACTCCGCTATTTTTAAGAGCCCTATCTAGGTGTCTCTTGAGAGCATCCAGAGAAACTGCCTCCACCGCGCTCTGAGGCAGAGAATTCCACAGACTCACCACTCTGTGTGAGAAAAAGTGTTTCCTCATCTTCGTTCTAAATGGCTGCCGTGAAGAGAGAGTGGACGCTGGCGCGCTTTGGCTGCCGCTGCTCTCTCTTCACACTGTGTTTTTGATTTTCTGTTTTTGGATTGAATTCTGTTTTTAATTTGTGTCTCTGTGATGTCTTTATTACTTGTTATATTCCGATTATATGTTATTCCGATTACTATGTAAGGTGTCCTTGAGTTGTCTGAAAGGTGCCCATTAAGTAAAATGTATTATTATTATTATTAAATGGCTTACTCCTTATTCTTAAATTGTGGCCCCTGGTTCTAGACTCCCCCAACATCGGGAACATGTTTCCTGCCTCTAGCGTGTTCAAGCCCTTAACAATCTTATATGTTTCAATGAGATACCCTATTATCCTTCTAAACTCAAGAGTGTACAAGCCCAGCTGCTCCATTCTCTCAGCATTCTCCCGGGAATTAACCTTGTAAACCTACGCTGCACTCCCTCAACCGCAAGAATGTCCTTCCTCAAATTATGGGACCAAAACTGCACACAATACTCCAGGTGTGGTCTCACTAGGGCTCTGTTCAACTACAGAAGGACCTCTTTGCTCCTATATTTGATTCCACTTGTTATAAAGGCCAACATGCCATTCGCTTTCTTCACTGCCTGCTGTACCTGCATGCTTACTTTCATAGACTGATGTACCCCTAGATCTCGTTGTACTTCCCCTTTTCCCAACTTGACACCATTTAGATAGTAATCTGCCTTCCTGTTTTTGCTACCAAAGTGGATAACCTCACATTTATCCGCATTAAACTTCATCTGCCATGCATCTGCCCACTCCCCCAACCTGTCCAAGTCACCCTGCATTCTCAAAGCATCCTCCTCACAGTTCACACTGTCACCCAGCTTTGTGTCATCTGAATATTTGCTAATGTTACTTTGAATCCCTTCATCCAAATAATTGATGTATTTTGTAAATAGCTGTGGTCCCAGCTAATCTCGTATGTGGAACCTTATCAAATGTTTTCAGAAAGTCCAGGTACACTACATCCACTGGCTCTCCCTTGTCCATTTTCCTAGTTACATCTTCAAAAAATTCCAGAAGATTAGTCAAGCATGATTTCCCCTTCATAAATGCATGCTGACTCGGACCGATCCTGTTACTGCTATCCAAATGTGCGGCTATTTCATCTTTTATAATTGACTCCAGCATCTTCCCCACCACCGATGTCAGACTCACTGGTCTATAATTCCCCGTTTTCTCTCTCCCGCCTTTCTTAAACAGTGGGATAACATTAGCTACCTTCTAATCCACAGGAACTGATCCTGAGTCTATAGAACATTGGAAAATAAACGGTATTGTATTGTATCTTTAACATGTAAATTGTTGTTATATTTTAAGAGTCATTCACATTTTAAACTTTAATACATCCTTTTCCCACTTGCCATGCCTGCGTGTTCTTCATCACAGTGGGAACCTAATAGGCAGGAATGGCTGCGCTGTCAGAGAGCCACTAAGAGTGCATGGGAGGGGAGGTTTAGGGGAGATGAACTGAATGTGTGGGGGTGAGGGGAATGGCAAGGAGCAGAGTGGGAGGGAGGAGGGGTGACTGACTGAATTGCCACAACACCAGCCGTGAGTGACTGGACTGCCAGCTCACCAGCCATGAGCAAGTGAACTGCCAGCCCACCAGCTGTAAGTTACTGAAGTGCCAGCCCACCAGCCATGACTTAGTGAACTGCCAGCCCACCAACCATGACTCACTGAACTGCAAGTCCAAGAATCCATTCAGTCCACAATGTCCATTCCAGCCCTCTGGAAACCAGTCACTTCAGCCCACAACACCCATACTAGTGCTGCAGAGATCCACGCAAGGATAGACTTCCTTCCTTCATTGCTGTGATCTGTAAAAAAAGATGAAAATGTCTAAAATTGATTCTCCATCCTCTCCCCATTCTTTCTCTCAGAGTCTGTCACCTATTTTCGGCAGAATTTCTGGCAGTTTCTGAGCTGACAACCCGTCACGCCTGAGTTACTGAGCTGCCAGCCAACCAGGCCTGAGTGACTGAGCTGCCAGCCCAAGAATCCATTCAGCCCACAATGTCCATACTAGCCCTCTGGAAACCAGTCACTGCAGCCCACAACACCCATGCTAGCTCTCCAGAAAGCCCCCCCATCCCACTATCCAGCAATATTGGAATTGGTGGAGAGGTGGAATATTGCATTGGGGGGGCCAGCCCTTCCATGTGAAGCTGGGACCCAACGGGTCCCACTTAGTCTAGTATATTACTAAAACTCTCATCTTGTTTGGACACCTGTCCGTCTATCTGTCTGTCTGTTCGACCTTCAGCCCAGAGACATTAAGTTAGATGAACTACGTACGAATCTCTGACTATGGTAGTGTGTAGGGGGTCACCTGAAATGAACAGAATTGGGAGTCTGCCCGGTACCACACACTGCATGTACACCTGGGGTACCCCCCCCCCCCCCCCCCCGGGCCAAAAAATGGGTGCCAAATGGATGAGTGAGGTACCATTTAAATCCACTACCAAGGTGTGCTCACCCCCACGCCTATATCAACAGGACCAACGGCAGACATTTTTCCCGCTGCAAAAGGCGCGCCAGACCCCCCACAAAGGGCCTAAAAAATGGACTAGCATATAGATGGGCAAGGTACCACTCAAAAATATTGCCAAATGAACAAGTTGAGTTGATAGAGTACAAAATGGGTTATGCCAGACAAATAGTCCGCTGCACTACAGGTACCAGACACCCCACGTGGGGACGATTGATTGGCTCCTGGAAGCGCTGACTGAAGGTAGGGGAAAGGAGAGGGAGGGAGGGAGGGAGGGAGGGAGAGGTGAGGCAGGGAGTGGGGAAGGGGAGGAGGAGAAACATTAATTAAACATTGTGTTCAGTGGAGGAGTGAGATAGGGGATAGGTGAGGAGTGGGGGAGAAGGAGATAGATGTAGAGGGGAGGGTAGGGAGGGGAGAGGGGTTATGGATAGAGGGAGAGGGTGACAGAGGGTAGGGGAAAGGAGAGGGAGGGAGAGGTGAGGGAGGGTAGGTTGGTGAGGGTAGGAGAGTGGAAAGAAGAGGGAGAGTGAAGAGGGGGGGAGTGCTGGAGGATGAGGGGAAATGAGCTGCACCTGCGCAGTTGAGGGCTGTGGGTGAGTGGTGGAATATTGCTTTGGGGGAACGGGTGAGTGGTGGAATATTGCGTTGGGGGAACAGGTTGCGTTGGGGGTATGGGTGAGTGGTGGAATATTGCTTTGGGGGAATGGGGCCCAAAGGGTCCCACTTGTGGGAAATTAAAATTCGGCTTGGTGCAAATCCCAACCTATAATATCATACTAACTGAATCTGCTTGGTAGAGAATGTGCAATTGATCATCAAGATATGGAAACAAAATTGTTGATCACAGCAATATAAAAATCTTCCTGGCTATGAATCTGACTGCAAATAAAATAGCATCTTCAAAATTTCAAGCACGAGAGAGTACAGAGGAGATTTACTAGAATGTTGCCTGGGTTTCAGCAACTAAGTTACAGAGAAAGGTTGAACAAGTTAGGGCTTTATTCTTTGGAGCGCAGAAGGTTAAGGGGGGACTTGATAGAGGTTTTTAAAATGATGAGAGGGATAGACAGAGTTGACGTGGAAAAGCTTTTCCCACTGAGAGTAGGGAAGATTCAAACAAGGGGACATGACTTGAGAATTAAGGGACTGAAGTTTAGGGGTAACATGAGGGGGAACTTCTTTACTCAGAGAGTGGTAGCTGTGTGGAATGAGCTTCCAGTGAAGGTGGTGGAGGCAGGTTTGTTTTTATCATTTAAAAATAAATTGGATAGTTATATGGATGGGAAAGGAATGGAGGGTTATGGTCTGAGCGCAGGGATATTGGACTAGGGGAGATTATGTGTTCGGCACGGACTAGAAGGGTCGAGATGGCCTGTTTCCGTGCTGTAATTGTTATATGGTTATATGGTTATATCTCTCGTTCGTACATGTATTCTCTGTCTTGTCTAAACTCAAGTATCCAAATCTCTCTTGAATAGAGGATTACAAATATTTTCCACCTTCCGAGTGATGACATCTCTCCTTGCTTCACTTTTGAGACTGTGACACCTGGTGAAATCACGCCAAAACATCTTGAACAGTAAAAACCATTAAGTTCATAACATGGTCTTCTCTACATTGGAGACACCACACACAGATTGACTGATCACTTTGTGGAGCTGATCCATTCAGACTGTAGGGCGACTCAGAGATTCATGAGGGACTTTATCAGATAGATATCTTACCAAAATGTACCGATATATTTAACGCAGAGATAGATAGATTCTTGATTAGCATGGGTGTCAGGTTTTTTTGTCTTGTTTTAGTTACATTTTAGTTTATTAGGTTGTGTTATGTGTGGGGGGGGTGGGGGGGGGGGGGGTGAAACATGTTTTTTTGTCTCTTCCTTCGGGGGAATGCGACTTTTTCTTGTCGTATCCCCCTTCTCTGCCTCCGTCTGCACTGAGGCCTAATGGCGGAACTGGCGGTCTCCAACTGCGACCGACGTCGAGGCTCCGGAGGCAGAGCCAGCCAGGACTAGGCTGGCCGACTTCGGGGCTGAGGCGGCGGTGGCCCGACTCGGAGTTGAGGCTGCGGGACTCGGAGCTGAGGCGGCGGCGGCCCGACTCGCCGAGGCGGCGTTCCAGCTTTCGGCAGCGGCCCGACTCGGAGCTGAGGCTGCGTTCCGGCGGGGGCCCGACTTGGAGCTGAGGCTGCGGGACTCGGAGCTGAGGCTGCGGGACTCGGAGCTGAGGCTGCGGGACTCGGAACTGAGGCTGCGGGACTCGGAGCTGAGGCGGCGGCGGCCCGACTCGCCGAGGCGGCGTTCCAGCTTTCGGCAGCGGCCCGACTCGGAGCTGAGGCTGCGTTCCGGCGGGGGCCCGACTTGGAGCTGAGGCTGCGGGACTCGGAGCTGAGGCTGCGGGACTCGGAGCTGAGGCTGCGGGACTCGGAGCTGAGGCTGCGGGACTCGGAGGTGAGGCTGCGGGACTCGGAGCTGAGGCTGCGGGACTCGGAGCTGAGGCGGTGGCGGCCCGACTCGCTGAGGTGGTGTTCCGGCTTTCGGCAGCGGCACCACTCGGAGCTGAGGCGGTGGCGGCCCGACTCGGGCGGAGGCGGTGTTCTGGCTTTGCGGCAGAGGCCACAATCGTAGCTGAGGCGAAGGCGACGACATCACTTTGGAGGTCCGCTGGACTGGAGGGCGGCATCTTCGGCCTGGATCCGCCTCAGCGCAGAGGGAGTACAAGGAGGGAAGAGACAGAGACTAAGACTTTTGCCTCCATCACAGTGAGAAGGTGCTTGGTGAACTCACTGTGGTGGATGTTAATTTGTGTTTACTGTATTTTTTGTTATTTATTATTATTGTGTATTACTGCAGGCAATGACATTTCGTTCAGACCGAAAGGTCTGAATGACAATAAAGGAATCTAATCTAATCTAATCTAATCTATGGGGAGCAGGCAGGAGAATAGGTTTAGGCGGGAGAGATAGATGCCATAGATGTCATGATTGAATGGCGGAGTAGACTAGGTGGGCCGAATGGTCTAATTCTGCTTCTATTACTTATGACCTTATATCACCTCAGTGGACAAATGCTTAAGTAACCCCAGTATGTAATCTCTGGAGAGGGCAGCAAAGTGGAATCTTAACTTCAAAGATACCACCAGCCATGATCTAATTAAATAGCTGAACAGACCAGAGGCATGAAATGGTGTACTCCTGTTCCCATTGCCTATTTCCATTGTTCTACCTTAATTTCATGCATTATGCACATGAACTGGAATGCATTGTAACAATAAGGTAAACTACAACTTGCAACAATTATTCTTGGTTTCATATTCACAATTGATCACAAGTTAGAATTAAATTTACTTGACTCTATTACTAGTATAAGCATGTATGGTGCATAGCATCCAGCATTGACCAATGGGTTAAATGATTTGTATCTATGCTGTACATTCTATCCAAAGATGGACAAAAGGACAAGTTGGGCTGAAGGGCCTGTGTCCGTGTTGTATGATTCTGTGACTCTGAGGCAGGACTGAGAAGAAAAGAAGACACAAGGAAACTGCAGATGCTGGTATCTTGACGAAAACACAAGGGGGTTGGAGTCACTCAACAGGTCAGGCAGCATCTGTTGTGGGAATGGATAGGCAACATTTCAGTTTAGGTGCAAAGGAGGGTCCCCAGCTGAAAAATCACCTGTTCATTCCCTCAACAAATGCTACCTAACCCATTAATTATTCCAGCACCTTGTGTTTTGCACTGAAAATAGATGGTCTGTTTGCTTTCTCAATAGAAGTTGGCATTTTAGAAAGAAAACCAAAGTAAATGAATTGTTCAAAAAATATTATTGTTTGTGAACATACTGTTGGTTGGAAATGTTTGAGGGTTGGTAATAATGGATTAATATTATGCAAACATTAACCTTTGAAGCTGTAAATTGAAGGAAGGCTGACTGTGTGAACAAAGCCACTGTACACTTTTTGCATGACCTAAGATTATCAGGCTCAACCCAGCAAATGTGCCATTTCACCATCAGTCTTGTCTGACCACAGACATGGGGAATAAATTGTTCTTGCCAGATTTCTCTAGCTTGAGTGAAATTACTCCGTTTCTAAAATGATGTTGTCAATTTGTCCATTATTCATCGTCAAGCTGTAGAAATCGTTGGACTTTATTTGACAAATGTATTTTGTCTGTTTCTTTTAACTCACTGGCCATCATATTAAACACGCCATGAAGCAATGTGACCTTTTGCTAGATAATAATAATAATAATAATACATTTTATTTATGGGCGCCTTCCAAGAGTCTCAAGGACACCTTACAATAATTGAGCATGTAGAGGAAAAACATGTAAGGGGAATGAAATAAATAGTAGAGACATGACTAGTACACAAAGTAAAGACAGAATTCAATACAAAACACAGTATGAGGCAATTAATGCACAGATGAAAAGGGACGGGGACGTGGGGCTAAGGATAGGCAGAGGTGAAGAGATGGGTCTTGAGACGGGACTGGAAGATGGTGAGGGACACGGAATTGCGGATCAGTTGGGGGAGGGAGTTCCAGAGCCTGGGAGCTGCCCTGGAGAAGGCTCTGTCCCCAAAACTGCGGAGGTTGGACTTGTGGATGGAGAGGAGACCGGCTGATGTGGATCTGAGGGACCGTGAGGGTTGGTAGGGGGAGAGGAGGTCAGTGAGATATGGGGGGGCCAGATGGTGGAGGGCTTTGTAGGTGAGGACCAGGATTTTATAGGTGATCCGGTGGGAGATGGGAAGCCAGTGAAGTTTTTTGAGGACTGGAGTGATGTGATGCCAGGATTTGGTGTGGGTGATGAGTCGGGCGGCTGCGTTCTGGACCAGTAGTTCTGACAATGTAACTTAGAACATCAAGAAGCACATTCCAGTTGCCACATCATGGAAACTGTTAAAATGCTGGCCTCTTAAAAAAAAAAAAAAAAGCTTTTCGTAAAGAAAACCCTTCCCACATTGTCTGAGTGCAACATCTATACAGGTGTACTTGGAACAGCATCCACTTGGAACAGCATCCCTCCTCCTGTCTGTCTGTTCATCTATTACCATGAAACCTTTCTAATGTTTTTGCCATTTTCTCAATTTGATTGTTGAGGGGAACTTAAGAAATAGTTTTACTCCATATCTAGCCTGTTTTATCCAAGGCAAATTCACAATTCTGTTCTCCTTAAAGGAGGCAAGATAACACATTTGTACAGTACATTTCATTATCTCTGCTCTCCACAGAGCTTTGTAGCAAATAATGTGCTTCTGATATTTTATGTCACAGCACAAAAGCTGGTTATCAGAATTATATAAAACTATGAGAGACATAGATAGGGCAGAAACGCAGAACCCTATTTCCTAGTGTGGAAATGCCATAGGGGGCATAGCTTTAAGGGCAGGGTGATGGAAGCATCTATCATAGAAGCATTTAAAAGGCTTTTAGATGGGCGCATGGATATGCAGGGTATGGAGGGGTTATGGGTCACGTGCATGCAATGGAGATTAAAATAAATTCGACGCATGTTTGGCACTGACATTATGGGCTCAAGGGCTTTTTCCTGTTCACTACCATTCTTCCCGGCCAGCAACTATCCTCACCATTGGCCAACACTTAATAATTCCACATTCCCCAACTCAAGAGGATGAGTAAAATAATTATTGTGATACACGTTTATTAATTATTGAGCAACCATCACAGGGATAAATCATCACTGATTATCAGATGACTTTTAATATGCTAAAGAGCAGTTAGTATAGCTTTCTTCATTTAATAAGGAGTCCGAATCTATTAATAATGTAATTGTCGGGGAATACTAAACTTAAAGTGACCTTAATAAAATAAGCTCAATATCAGGTTTAGGGACATAGAGGATGTCTTAAGGTTTAAAGTTAGCTAATTATTGGAAGAAGAGGCAGGAACTGACCACAAAGGGCCAAGCTGATCTATTAATGGAATGAAGATGAATAGAGCAAGGTTTTCAAAAAAGGGAATACAGGGCCTACACACCTGCCCTGTAGGGGAAAACTTTGTCTGAGTAAGGAAACAATGTTAGACCATATAGGAAGTAAAAATGAGACTGAAAGAAAAGGGCAAAGAGATTCTGCAGATAAAGTAAAGTAGAACCTCCAGAAGATACTCAATAATTTTCAGAAGAGGATCAATAAAATGTCCACATGATGTACGAGCAGCCAGAGGATATAGTGGAGGCAGTTACAATTACAATGTTTGAAAGGCATTTGGACAGGTAGTGGGATAGGAATGGCATAGAGGGGTGCAGGCCCACTACTTCAAAATAAGGTCAGTGTAAACAGGTGTTACAGTCAGCATGGATGAGGTGAAATAAAATAATCCGTTCCTGTGCCACTAGTTTCTCTGACTCGAAGAGAGTTGCAAAACTTTTCAAAAATGTAAGAAAAATTCTACAAGGGATATCAAGAAAAACTTCAAAATGTTTTCTAAATATATTAACAGATCATTTTAGTATTGTGTGGATTGGGCGCCTTCGGAGGCCCCACTGAAGCCGAGCGCGTGCATCGAGCGCGGCTTGCGGTGGCACAGAGTGGCATGGAGGAGGGGAGAGACATTAGCGTTAGCATGTCGACAGCATTGGCAGGTCAGGTTCACCTGTATCTCCTCCAACCTCATCTACTGCATCCGCTGCTCTAGATGTCAGCTGATTTACATCGGGGAGACTAAGCGTAGGTTGGGCGATCGTTTCGCCGAACACCTCCGCTCAGTCCGCAATAACCTATCTGAACTCCCGGTGGCTCAGCACTTCAACTCCCCCTCCCATTCCCAATCCGACCTCTCTGTCCTGGGTCTCCTCCATTGCCAGAGTGAGCAACAGCGGAAATTGGAGGAACAGCACCTCATATTCCGTCTGGGGACCTTGCGTCCGGATGGCATTAACATTGAATTCTCCCAATTTTGCTAGTCCTTGCTGTCTCCTCCCCTTCCTTAACTCTCTAGCTGTCTCCTCCCACCCTCCCATCCGCCCGCCCTCGGGCTCCTCCTCCTCCTCCCCTTTTCCTTCCTTCTCCCCCCCCCACCCCCCATCAGTCTGAAGAAGGGTTTCGGCCCGAAACGTCGCCTATTTCCTTCGCTCCATAGATGCTGCTGCACCCGCTGAGTTTCCCCAGCAAATTTGTGTACCTTCTCCATGTGATGTTTGGTGGACTGGGTGGGGTGGGAGGACCCGTTACTCCTCCTGTGCAGCAGGTGGTGCTGCACAGGACAAAGGGAGATGTGTATATAGTTCTCTCCTGTGTGTAGACAGTGTGTGTGCAACTATTTTTGAGTTGTCTTGCTGCCAGCATTGAGTAAAGCATTAAAGACTTCTGTTATAAATTGAAGTTTTGTGCAGGCCTAGAAAACGAACACGAAACCCTATCTTTAGGGCTTCTCTATAATTCAATCTGAAAAATCTGGATCTTCTCAATCTTTTAGTTTGAAGAAGGGTTCCGATACGAATTGTTACCTATTCCTTTTCTCCAGAGATGCTGCCCGGCCCGCTGAGTAACTCCAGCATTGTGTCTATCAAGAATGTTTATTTGTCATGTGAACGTGGAACAGAACAATAAAATTAATTTGGGCTTTCAATAATGGGAAAATAATATTCCAAATGCAATTAATAGGAAGTCTCCCTGTTAACAAGTTGAATCATTGCTCTGTTGTGACAAATGATGACCTTGGGTATAACTGGTGGATCAGACACATATAATGCACACAACAAAGCATGCATACGGATATATGTATTTGTTACAGATGTGTTGAGTTAAAATATAGAGAACATTTCAACTTAATTAGTTGACATATGGTACTCCAACAAGTATTTTGGTCAAAGGCCCATTGCTTGTGTCATTAGTAAAACCCAAGCATCGGTTCCTATTAATCAGCTTTACTCTGGGAAAGCCTTTACTTTGTGCCAGTGCAAAGCTAAATATGTGAACCCAAGGCCTGATCTATGTGAAAGACAATGTGCTGGAGGAACACAGTGAGTCAGGCAGCATCTGTGGAGGAAATGGACAGACCTCATTTCGGTTTGGGGCCTTTCTTCAGGATGATGGAAGTTGGGGGGAAGGAAATGAGAAATGTGAGGTGGGGGTGGGACAAAGCCTGGCAAGTGACAGGTGGGGGGAGTCATTGGTAGATGGGTGGAGTAAGTATTATAGACTGGAGGTGAAAAGTAGGCAAAATGTCCCTCTTTCAATCTCTTAGCTCCAGCATATAACACCACTTGACAGCAGCTTGGCTGACGGAACCCTAGGTCAAGTACTCTTGGGCCAGTATAAACAGGTGTCTCCCAGCAACATGCTAAGGGAATGGCATCTTCACACATGTCCAATCACGCATGACGCGTGGACACCTGTTGATCTAAGACAAGTGCTCAATCAAATTTCGAACATGGGGTGGCACAGTGGCGCAGCAGTAAAGCTGCTGCCTTACAGCGCCAGAGACCTGGGTTCGATCCTGACTATGGGTGCTGTCTGTGCAAAGTTTGTACATTCTGCTCGTGACTATGTGGATTTTCTCATGCCAACTGAAGGCAAAAAATGAGTTGGGACGGTGTAGAAAACTGTGCAGTTTTCTAAAACATTTGATCACGCAAAGATATGAAATCTGTTTGTTCTAAGAGAATATTAAAACTGAGAATGCCAAAAATACTTAACAGGTCAGGGTGTATCTGTGGGAAGAGAAATAGACTTAACAGGTTAAAGACTCGTCGTCTGAACTGTGGTTTTCATTTGATTTTCATTGTTCCGATGGAATATATTAATTTAAACTCAAAATCAATCTCACAAAGCAATTTTCTTATGCTGATGTTATTATATCACATTAATGATTGGAAGCATTTTTCCATTGAAAATTAAACAGTGAAGTTCATCACAAAGGAAACAAAGAATCAATGCAGTCTGCTTCCTGCTCTGATTTTCTTTCCTTCTCACTGTTAGCTCTGAGATATAGTTGATTATTTTGCAATGTTCAAACAATTCACAGGAATAGCATAGAACAGAATCTCTGCCTGCCTGAAAGGTTACTTCCCAAATTTGCTGCATGCTCTGGTATCGGGTAAGTACCTGGTGGGGCAGCTACCTATCATGTGAAGAGTGAGATCTAGAAGAGTGCCTTGATCCTCAGATAGAGTTTAAAGTCATCAACCAAATAATAAAATCCAAAGGGAGAAATTAATCTCTGGTCACCAGAACACCAGCTGCTTGCAACGTACAGAAGCAAGAACAACTGAAGACCAATACTCTCCCGAAGATCTGTGTTGACAATCACTTCCCCAAATATGTTATTGCTGACATGAACGTAGACCAGGGCCTTCATAAGATGTAGGCTCCTCACCAACATTTTCTGGTGCTCTGGGTGAAAATCCAAGTTAACAATGGATATCAAAGAGTATGATCCATAGGGCTCTTCAGTACATTGGAGATAGCAATCAATGGCAACATCACCTCAATCATTCACAGAGGTGACATACAATACAACACAAATTTATTGTCATTTGAGCCCCAGTGAGACTCAAACGAAATTTTGTTTCCACAGCCATACAAACAAAAACAATGTCCTACAGACATACACACAATTAAGTTCACACAAACATCCATCACAGTGAACCCACTGTGATGGAAGGCAAAAGTATTTTCTCTCCCCTGCTCTCCATGTCTCTCCCGATGTCCAAGCCCCAGGCGGGCGATGATAAGTCCCACGGCCATTTTAGGCCGTGCCGGGCGATTTACGGCCCCGCTCCCGGTCTAGAAGTCTCGAAGTTGGAGCCCCCGGCGGGCGCTGTAATGTCCCACGGCCACGAAGCCGTGCCGGGTGATGTACTTCCCCGCTCCGGGTCGTTCCAAACCCCGCGACACGGGCTGGAGAAGTCGCGTTGCGGGAGCTCCGGGAAGCGGTCTCTCTCTCCCCCCGGACCCGCGAGCTCCCGATGTCCCAGTCCACCGGACCTGCGGCTGCGTTGCTGGAGCCTCCGAGCCCCAGGAGTCGAGTCGCAGCAGCGAGTCACCGCCGCTCCCCACGTTCCGAGGCCGGCCAGCCCCACGATGGTGAGTAGTCCGCAGCTCCGCAGTCTCCCGAGCCCCCGGGTCGTTCAGGTTGGAGGCCGCTCCACGGTGCTAGGCCCCAACGACAACGGAGACCCGACAGGGAAAAGGTCGGGTCTCCCGGACAGGGACGATATTTTAAACGGTTTCCCCCTCCCCCCCCCCCGCCCCCCACATATACACATTTAAAAACCAGTATTTAAAAAACACCAAACACTACATTTAACTAGACATGCAAGGCAGAAGCCAGCCTCATTTGATGCAATTTGTTTCACTGGGGACTTTGAATACCAAACTGATTTAAAAATCCTCTCTCGATATGATGTCAACAAAATTATTTTGTAACTTAAACAGTGATGGAGGTTTTTACACAAACAATTTATTTCAATAAAAGGATAATTGAAATAGAAGCATAAAGGTAGATATAGCTGGTTATCTCTGCACCTCTTTTAATCAATAAACACACAATTTGATATTTGTTGCTGCATTCAGGTTATTGACTTCCAAGAAAGTGGCGGGGTAGTATTCTGAAATTAAAATTACCTCCGTCTCATTTTAATTTTATGACATTATTCTAGAGCAGTCATTAATATTATATTGACTATCTCTCATTCCAGCATTGGCCTTCAGATCCATTTTAATATTTTTTTTTTTAAGATTCCAAAACTCACATATGGATAATAGAGAATTGTCAGCCCAGATAGAGATGAGTTGCATCCTGAAATTAGTTTACCATAAATGTTTAAGAAGTTGTGATCACTACCGAGTCCATCATCGGTTCTGACCTCCCCACCATCGAAGGGATCTATCGCAGTCGCTGCCTCAAAAAGGCTGCCAACATCATCAAGGACCCACACCATCCTGGCCACACACTCATCTTTCTGCTGCCATCAGGTAGAAGGTACAGGAGCCTGAAATCTGGTACATCCAGGTTCAGGAACAGCTTCTTCCCTATAGCCATTAGGCTATTAAACACAACATCAAACAAACTCTGAACTATGACAATACAACTCTCTTGACTCTTGACTTGACTCTTAAATCAGCCTTGTAGGATATAAAACCCCACTGCATTTGCACCATCATTGAAGACCACACAAAGGAAATGAGAGAAGTCCAGGAGAAGATCGCAACAGTGACCAATTGGTTGTGGATTAGGCACGAGTGCTTGGCAGGAAGTGAGGCAGATCAGTGATGCCCAGAGTCCTCTGTGCATTTTAGACTTAAGGAGGATGTGTAATGAAAAATTACAGACTTAAAGCAACTTACATGAAGCCTCCAATTTTCAATTTGGGCTCAAATGATCTTGCGATTTGCAATTACATGAAATTAGTATGCAGAACATGCAAAAATGGAATGTTACATAATCTAAGTTCTAGGCAATTTTCCCTTCCAATATGCAGTGATCTTTAACCACAGCCCACTCTGAGATTACAAAATATACTGTGTCGAATGAAGCTGCAGATGCTGGTTTACAACAAAGATAGACACTAAATGCTAGAGTAACTCAGTGGGTCAGGCAGAATCTCTGGAGAAAAAGAATAGGTGGTGTTTTGGGTCGAGACCCTTTTTCAGACCGATAAAATATATTTTTCCTTTATGACTTTACGACCTCTGGGTCTGGTGAGTTTGTAGATTTATTGGCCCTGGTAAATTGCCCCTTGTGTGTAGGAAATTGATACAAAAATGGGATAACATAAATCTATGTACAAAAGTAAATGAAAACGATCTTAGTGTTCATTGTCCTTCATTCATTCAGACTTGTAGTTGCATCTGAAATAGGTAACACATTGAGCTGCATTCACGCAACTGTTGACGAAATGAAATAAACTATTTTGTTCCTTCAGAACGTTTTGGTCAGGTTTCATCACTTTCCACACAGAGGAAAGCTAAAAAATTAATCCTCAATTTAAAACACATTGGACCCAAAATAACTTCAGGCTAAAATCATAGCTGGGTGGCCAGTGTCACTTATGAGTGAGGCTGCCCTGGAGCAGAATTCATCAAGGTTTAGTGCATGGTAGAATAAGTCTCAAGTGAAAATGTATTCCAAGAACATTCCTGCACCAGGCTCGGCATTGAAAAATTGGATAGATCACAGATCAGGGTCTGGATAGGGGAAGCATGAGGTTCAAAAAAGATCCACGTGGCACGGGGTCTAAGTGGAATAAGTCATATCAGGCTGAATAGAGGAAGAGTACTGTTCAATCCTTTGTCTATAGACTTTTAGATTTTAGCGATCCAGCACAGAAACAGGCCCTTTGGCCCACCGAGTCCGCCACGACCAGCGATAACCCCGTACACTAACACTATCCTACGCACTAGGAACAATTTATAATTTACAGAAGCCAATTAACCTACAAACCTGTACGTCTTTGGAGTGTGGGAGGAAACCAGAGCACCTGGAGAAAACCCACGCATGTCACGGGGAGAACGCACAAACACTATACAGATAGGCATAATCAGGATCGAACCCAGGTCTCAGGTTCTGTAAAGTAGCAACTCTAACACTGCGCCAGTGTGCCGCCCCCTTTGCATGAGGCTCTGATTGTATTTGGCAAAAGTTTCAGGTTAAATTCTTTCTCATGACGTACAACAGCACTGCATTGTCCACAAGAACTTTTCGCCCCTCTGCTGGTCCCATAGATCTAAAGAGCTGAGTTTGTGTACTTCAAGGACATTTATTCAGGAAGAATTTGATTGAGCTCTAAATAGCGATGAAAGGATTAGATTGTGTCCGCCTTGACAAATTATTTTAATTAAATAAGTTGGAGACCACAGGAGTCAGGCATCCAATTTATACAAAGACAAGAAATAATTTAGATATTGAATGGGTCTTCCATTCCCAGGAAATATACAGCCAGTTGAACGTGTTTCAGCTTGCGTGGTGAGTGCTAATTTATTGCAAACCATCAAAAGAGAACTAGACCAGTTCTTGGCCAAAACTACATTTCAAAGTTGATACTAAATAATACAGGTTGTCGCTGACACCATTCCTGGAAATGTTCTGATCACTCAGAGCATCAGAGAGAATGATTTGGAATTTGTTCCCACGATTAACCTGGCTTTTCTGTAATGTTTTGGTCTCAGCAATGAAATGGAGTTGCTTAACAAACCAAAAGCTGAGGTTGGATGGTCTGCAATAAATGGAGAATTATACTTTTCATGACAGAAACAGAACTTTTTTTCCAAAGCTTCCTCGCTCTATCCAACATATACAAAAGCATAAAGTCAATTGTATCACTGGAGAAATATAACTGGATCAAAGTCATGTTTTTGATTGTGCTACTTGTGAAGTCTCACAAAGTTTGCCTTGTGCCGGAAAAGTATTGGTATGGTTTATTAATGTCAAGATCAAGATATACATCAAGATACACTGAAAAACCTTGTTTGCATGCTATCCAGCCAAATCATATGACACACGAGTACAATCAAGTTATGTACAAGTACAATAGGTAGTGCAAAAAGAAAAATGCCAAGATGCAGAATGTAGTGTGACAGTGTTATCCCATTTTACAGCTACAGATAAATTGCAAGAGTCTCAATTGGTGTTGAGATTAACATGGAGAATGTTTTGTCACCTACCCTTCCAGGTTATGGTCTATGGGTCTAGAAGTCAGGGACCTAAGTCTTGAATATGTTGCTGTTTAAATGCCAACTGTGATCAAATAATGACTTAATATGTTGGGTTAAATGGTGCAGTCAAAGGAAGTTAAATGATAAGCAAACAATAAAACTACTACTTGTTACTAACATCACTATAGACAATAGGTGCAGGAGTAGGTCATTTGGTCCTTCGAGAGGCCCTTCGATATCACTGGAGGACAACAGTTCGTAAATCTAATGGATTGGGTTCTAGAAAAATGTTCAGGAATAACATAGGAATAGTGACTAATCAAAGCAAAAAAACAAGCTGCTGGAGGAACTCAGTGGCTCAAGATGCACGATGGCTTATTCGTGCCCATCACACTGCAGCAACTATCTGAAATTTCACCCCCTCCTCCCCTCACCTGTCTACATCCATCTATCTCAATACTTAACTAAAACTCTCATCTTGTCCTCTTCCGGTTTACGTTGTTTTTACATTTGGGCAAAAAAGGTACCCGATAGCACTACGATTTTTCGCCACATTACTCACCATTCACCTGTGCTGCAAGCACACCACATTTTGTTCTGAATGGTGGAATATTACAAAAGTTATGAAGGTTTTTGTTATTCTCTCCTGTCATTCACTGGGATGACGACGCGCCTTCCGGCACCGGCGGCAAGGAGAATAAAGCTGAATGAGCAGAGTGAGCAGGGCGTGGAGAGCGGGTGGGGTGACTACCACCACGTGTCACAGAGCCCGGGAGCTCCTAAGCCCCGTAGCCGCTGAGCCCGGGAACCTCTGAGCCCGGGAGCCTCTGAGCCTGGCTGGGGCCGGCAACCGCTGAGCCCAGCCAAAGTCGGAGCCAGGGGCCGTTGAGTGAGGCCAAAGCCAGGAGGTTACAGGTAGGCAGGGGTAGGCCATGCAGCACTCCGTCCTTCCCCCGGCCCCTGACAGGCCCCGTCTGAAACCGTCCCCACCCCCCGGCTAGAACGTTCCCACTGGCCCCCGCTTGAAGCCGTCCCCAGCTGCAGGACGCACCCCCCCCCCCCCCCCCCCCCACCAGCCACCACCTGAAGGCATCCCTGTCCCCTGGCTGCAGGAAGCTCGATGCCATCCCCCGCCTGAAGCCCCCCCCCCCCACCCCCCTCCCCCCCAGTGCCTGAAGCTGTAAATTGCTCGTTCTAAGCTTCCCCCTAGTGCAGTTTTAGTCAAAATCCACTGTATCAACAATTGTGTTCAAGCACTTGAATACAATTAAAGTTCAACTACTGTACCTATCCCACCGTGGTTCGACCCTCGTATCTGCCTGATCAAGCCCTTTACCCCTCGCTCAAACAGAGACACACCAGAAGGTAACAGTCCCAAGCGTTCTCCCAGAGGATCGACGCGGGACCTCGTGGTAGCTGACTTTTATAGGTCCTGGGACCTTGAGGGGTCAATCCACATGGGGTTGGCCTCTTTGCAATCCAATTACAGATATTGATTAACCCCATACATAACAGACATTCCCCATACCCAATAATACAGAGGTTAATACATTGTATTCAAACAGGGCTTCTCAAGGAAGCAAAAATAGCAACATTTATCCGGATCTGCAAGAAAACCAGACAAGGCTCAATAACTCATCCAATCAACATTCGGCAAAGTGTAACTGTGCAATATTATTTACAAGGCGTATGTCTGGTTTGCAGTCATCCAATCCATTCTATGCAATTTGCACCTAATTGACAGGGTCTGCAGATGTTCTTATTCTTTTCCTGCAGCTTGGATCTAGGCTCTAGTCAAACTGGCAACCCTCTGCAGCTTGTCCCAGTTACACAGAGAGCACTTTCAAATTGACCAAATCTCCCAGCAGCCCTGAAGCTTTTACCCCATTTTAGAGTCCTAGCCCCTCCAATCTGGCCAGGATTAACAAAGCTGTCCCCGTCCCCCGGCTACAGAACGTTACCGCCGGCCCCTGCCTGAAGCCTTCTGATCCACAGTTGCAAGACGATTCCACCCCCCCGCCAGCCCTCGTTTGAAGCCAACCCCACCCCCTGGCTACAGAACGCTGCCCCCCCCCCCCCCCCGGCCCCCCCCCCCCCCCCATTTGGAGTGCGTGCATGGTGGGGGGGGAGAGAAGGGCAAGGGACGGAGTGGGGGAGCATGAAGGGAGGAGGGGATCAGGGGCATCGCAACGGGAACTCGTCAGCCATGCCTGCGCAATTGGGGGCTGTGCATGAGTGGTGGAATATTGCTATCTTCGTTGATGACACCACCGTTGTTGGACAAATTACAGATGGTGATGAGTCAGAGTATAGAAGTGAGATCGACCGATTGACCAAATGGTGCCAGCACAACAACCTGGCTCTCAATATTAGTAAAACCAATTAACTGATTGAGGACTTTGGAAGAGGAAGGATGAGGACCCTCAACCATGTTTATATCAATGGGACGATGGTGGAGAGAGCAAAAAACTTCAAATTCCTGGGTATGCATATTTCCGAAGATCTTTCCTGGACCCAGCATACTGATGCGATTATAAATAAAGCACACCAACACCTCTATTTCCTGGGAAGATTACGTAGATTTGGTTAGTGTCAGAGAGGATTCTCTTGAACCTCTACAGGTGCACAATATGTGCAAACATATTGACTGGTTGCATTACGGCCTGGTTTGGCAACTTGAACGTCCAGGAGCGAAAAAGACTGCAAATAGTTGTGAACACTGCCCAGTCCATCACCAGCTCTGACCTCCCCACCCTCGAAGGGATTTATTGGAGTCGTTGCCTCAAAAAGCCAGCCAGCATCATCAGAGATCCACACCACTGCCACTGGGAAGAAGGTACAGGAGCTTCATCCCTACAGCCATCAAGCTATTAAACACAACAACCTCAAATAAACTCTGAACTACAATAGATTATTATTATTGCACTACATTTGTGTGTGTGTGTGTGTGTGTGTGTGTGTGCGTGTGTGTGTGTGTGTGTGTGTGTGTGTGTGCTTATATACACTCAAACTGCCAAATCAGTTATAAAGTGATCTGAAAATCTAATTCCCTAAGGAATGATTTTTTTTTTTTTAAAGAACGAGCATCAATCTCAAATCTGAAAGTGAATCCTACTTGGCATTTGTTAGATGAGCTAACATTTTTACTGCAAATGCAAAAATTACAGATTGATTTCTGTCAGCTTTGCTAGATCCAAATGTAATTCAAAATTGTCTGCATGCAACACTTACAAGGAACAAGAAGGATTAATCATTGTTTGCTCCAAGTTGTGCAAATACTTTCTAGCTAGGATATATGAGAATAAAGCAAGTTCATGCAACAAAACATTAGCATACACCATTTTTTTTCTGTAACAATTGTTTTAAAAATTCGACATTTGACCATAAGTGTGAAAACTGTTGCACAACCCTGGATGGGGTGGTTTTCTAATAGCAAGAAGACCAATCAATTTTACACTGAGCAAACACATGAAAAATGTAAATGTAGACAACAATGATCTTCTTCCCTTGATATTATATCATTGTGTTTGATCTACACTGGATTGTCTTTATGACGATTATAGAAGCCTACCAATTTCAGGGAACCTCAAAACATTTCACCAACAAATAAATACTTTACAATGTTGCCCGTAAGGTGGAATAGGAAACAAAGCAGCCAACGTACCACTGATTGAACACTGGTCTCAGGGGCTGAAAGGCAGCAACTCCACCAGCTGTGTCATTGTACAGTCCAACTCTTTAAAATGAGAATGCATGAAACAGGAGAACTGGCCATTTGACCCCTCGGTCCCATTCTGCAATTTAGTATAATCTTGGCTGATGTAATTTTGGTCTCAGCTTTACTTCCACTGTTCCCTGAAAATCCTCAGATTTCAACACTATTATATTCAATCTCCTTGGCAGTTGCAGATGGTGGAGAGGATGATTGCCGATTACTATTTTTCTTTGTAGACTTTTCCAGCTGCTTCATAAGGAATCATTACTCCTGCCCTGTCATAATCGTGCCTTCCCCTCCCCTAAACAGCAATACTTTTGCAACAATAGATTCTTGGTTCGTCTAAATAATGAAAGGAATAGTCAAACCAGACCCGATCACTGTGAACAGACAATAGACAATAGACGAAGGAGTTGGCCATTCGGCCCAACGAGCCAGCACCGCCATTCAATGTGATCATTGCTGATCATCCCCAATCAGTACCCCATTCCTGCCTTCTCCCCATATCCCCTGACTCTGCCATCTTTAAGAGTGATCCATGAGTCTGGACAGTGATCCAACAGTGACCCATGAGTCTGGGCCAACAGATCAGAGTCTTAGTTCAAATCACATTCCAGCAGTTGTGAATAACGAGTTCAATTTATGAAATCATCTGAAATTGTGTTAACACGATCACTATGGTGTGTGCTTAATGTTGCAATTATATAGAGGCAAAGGTAAGACCCACCCCTACAGCCTTGGAGGAATTGTGGTTAACAGTGGCTTGTGGTCAGTCTCTGGTGAGAATGAACCCCCTGAAAATACAAGCAACAGTACCAGCTACTCCACCAGAGTGTGATTATTTTTCACTTTGGTTTGTCTGAATGATCTGTAAGTAAATGACACTGGCAATCATTGCCGATTTATGAGGCCCAGCGCTAATTGGAGGAACAGCACCTCATATTTCGCTTGGGTAGCTTACACCCCAGCGGTATGAACATTGAATTCTCTAACTTCAAATAGCCTTTGTTTTCCCTCTCTCTCCATCCCCTCCCCCTTCCCAGTTCTCCCACCAGTCTTACGGTCTCCAACTGCATTTTATCTCTGCCCACTCCTCTGACATCAGTCTGAAGAAGGGTCTCGACCAGAAATGTCACCCATTCCTTCTCTCCAGAGATCCTGCCTGTCCCGCTGAGTTACTCCAGCATTTTGTGTCTATCTTTGATTTAAACTAGAATCTGCAGTTCTTTCCTACACATTTTGACTGCCCATTTATTGTTTTATATAACAATGTTATTTGCTAAATTGGCTGACATGTAATATCTTGAATTTGAGTTGACAATGTTCAAATTATTAAGGTGAAAGTATAGGTTTTGGTCTGATTTCACTGGAATTAGAAATTCGGTGGCGCAGTGGTAGAGTTGCTGCGTGACAGCGCCAGAGAGCCAAGACCCTTGGTATAAATGTAAAATTGTCCCTAGTGTGTGTAGGATAATGTTAATGTGCGGGGATCGCTGGTCGGTGCAGACTCGGTGGGCCGAAGAGTCTGTTTCCACACTGTATCTCCAAATTAAACGAAAACTAAACTAACCTGTTTGCTTATCCTGCTCCTGAACTCTGGTGCAGCCTTTCCTATTGAGCAAATTATGCACCAAAAGATTTACCAGGATTCAAAGTATATTCCTTGTTTGACCACACAAATCCTCTGTCCACTGGACTTAATATCATTAGAAATCTCTGCTTTGCAAATAGATTTACAATTTCAGTCGACCAAGCGCACAGAGGTAACCTCCCTTTGATTTTTCTTTAAGAAAAATGAATATGTACAGTAATTAGAAGTTGCAATGGGGTGGGAGATTGCAACCTTCACATGGTCTGCCCTGTTTCGACAAATGCAATCAACCCGGTGTGCACAATCAAATAGAACAAGTTGTCCTGCAACTTTAGGCTGTGCACGCCATTCGTAAGAAGAAGAAGAAGAAGAGGTTGCAATGGGAAACAAGAATAGGAATTCTTGAACTTCTCTAATAACTATTTTTAAAGAAAGTGGAAGCCAAACATTTTGTTAAACATCAAAGTTCATCTCCCTCCATCTCTCAATCAAATTCACAGTCCATAGCCTGAAAACCTGTGTCAACCAAGATGTATTAATGCAGCTAAACAATACCAACGTGAAGGGCATTCCACTGGAATGAAGATGGAGACTCACAACTCAAGCCAAACCACTACAGTTCCTCTCAGCATGTATCTATCCAGGGAATTCGGGTCATCAATGTCAGTTGAGTCCTATTTTGTTTTTTAATATGGATTTAGACTTCTGTGATGCTTCACGAATTACTGGAAGACTGCAACAAAACATAAACTGCTGTGAGATTTCAGTAGTCAGGCAGTGTCTATAGAGGCAAAGGAATGCGAGGAAAGGACACACAAGAAATTGCAGATGCTGGAATCCTGATCAAAACACAAAGTGCTGGAGGAAAACAAGGGGTCAGGCAGCATCTGTGGAGCGAATGGACTGGCAACATTTCAGGTCAGGATTAAAAGGTCTTGATCTGACAATCATCTGTCCATTTCCTCCACAGATGCAGCCTAACCTCCTACGTTCCTCCAGCATCTTGTGTTTTGGTGAAGAACGTCATGTGACTGTCTTGGTGAGTCTTGGTGAGAACATTGTTCGAGAGCAAAAAAGCAGGCAAATTAACAGAGGGAGAATAGTGAGAGAATGATGAGTGGTGAATGCCTGGAATGCACTGCTGGAGTGGTGATGAAGGCTGATAATGAAAGTGTGATTTAAGGGAATTTAGAATAGGCACATGATATGCATGGTGTGGAGGGATATGGATAATGTGCAGGCAGATAAGAGTTGGTCTTTGTACGGCATGTTCGGCATAGACGTTGTGGGCTGAAGGGCCTGCTGCTATGCTCTATTGTTCTATGCTCTAACTGCCAAGAGGGGAATAGAACATCTGCAAAGCGGGCATTTCTTAAAGAGAATTCACAGTGGAGTAGCAGACTTCAATTTACTATCTTTCAAGATCATAGAGGAGCAAGATAGACCACTCCTCCGAAATCCAATGGACTGACGTGTAGTACGTGACGGAACGTCACGGCCGCCATTTCTTTAAGCGACACGCGACTTCCGGTATGCCACCCGATGTGATCCAAAGCAAAGATTATAGAGCTCCTCTATAATCTTTGATCCAAAGCAAAGATCCTCGAGTATCTTGTAGCGGGAACAGCCCCCTCCTTTGCGTAGTTTCCCTTGCATTGTATTGTGCAGTTTCCCTTTAACACACACTGCACAAAATTAAATTTAACGTATATATATTTTATATATTTGTATAAATGTGTCTGTGTGTGAGAGGCAAGATAGAGATAATAAAGTTTATTCTCATGGATCAGAAGCAACTTTGATTTAAATAATCACTATTAATTCATTTGTCTTGTAAGATGATGTACATAAAACCATAAAGAGAGGGAGAATGGGGGAGAGGAGAAGGGGGAGAGGGAGAAGGGGGGAGAGGGAGGAAGGTGGGGGAGAGGGAGAAGGGGGGCGAGGGAGAATGGGGGAGACGGGGAGGAAGGGGGGAGAGGGAGAAGGGGAAGAGGAGTGGAAACGATAGGCACATTATAACGTGCACGCGTCCCATCACGCCAAAGATATAGAGCAGATCTCCCTCGTACCTTGATTGCGGCCGCCACCGCCGAACCCCCCGGCCCACCATTGCACCCAAAGAACAAAACCAAAAACGTACAGAAGTGTTAAAATTGTCTTTATTATAGTGGTAAGTAAAGATCTATTAAACATAAGTCTACTAACTTTCTAATGTACCGACAAACCTAGTTTCCCAATGGCCATTGATGGGAGAACAGAAAATAACATTTTCACGACAGAATATCGACAAAAAATAATAATAATATTTTCTAACCTTTCTTTTTTATCGGGGAACCTAAAGAATGACAGGTCTGGTCGTTTAGATTTACGATTAGAACAATTGATAGCGGAGCAGTGAGGTGAAGATTTACATGAGGACGCCATGACAGTATGGGGGAAGCCCAAAAAAATGCTCAATAAAATGGCGTCGACAATCACACACGTGATACTACGCGTTTTTCGAGGAGTGGTCTATCTTGCTCCTCTATGATCTTTGGGCTGAAGGGCCTGCTGCTATGCTCTATTGTTCTATGCTCTAACTGCCAAGAGGGGAATAGAACATCTGCAAAGCGGGCATTTCTTAAAGAGAATTCACAGTGGAGTAGCAGACTTCAATTTACTATCTTTCTCACTGTGTGGAACTAGGGCTCTATATCAAACATTGTCAAATAGGAACTGGAGCACAACATTTGAATCAAAAGAGATCTATAACATTAACTCAAGATAATGTAGATGCATGTCAACCTTGTAGAATGATTTGGATGTTATTGAGCAAAAAATAAATAGTGATGGCAACATATATACTCCTGTACTGACATGTCAATGTTCCTTGACATTAATTTGTTTCTTTCTGCCAATGCTGCTTGACAATTATTTTCACCGATTTGTGTTTTTTTTATTCCAGAAATCCAGGACAGACCAAATCTCGCACTACCCTGCACTGGTTTGTTTTAAAATGTACTTTTGAATAATAATAATTTTCCAAGCATCCCATCAAAATTATTAGCTCAGATATTCCCACACACAGACCTCCTCCACCTTGGAGTGGACTTCCTCGAGAGAGAGGTTTTCATTTCTTTAGAACACAGAAGTGATAAGGTGCATCAGAAGGCCATTGTATTTCTGCAAGGCCCACCAGTGAAAAAGCAACAAAGAAGCAGAGAATGCCCCTTGGATGCACAAGGAATGCCCGACACAACTTTGAAATGGTCGTTGAATTGTTTGCAGGATGGTTGTGCCGTTTGCCACAAATAATAATAGCCCTTCAAGATGGTGGCAGCGAATGGAGGAGAGATTTGGGGCTGGTGAGCAAGCTAGGGTCTCATCCCCTCCACTGTTGGAAGCTCGCTGGATGCTCGGAGGTCGCCTGCCTGGCTCCCTGGGGCAAGAGACTATGAAGCAACGGGACAGCACGTTCATGGGTCAACGTCAGCATTGATGTGTTGGTTGAATGGACCACTGAACTTTGAACTTGACGGGTACAAGACAATGCCGGAAAAGTGATGGCTCTTGTATTCTGCCTCGGCATAATCTAGAATTCTTACACTCTTGTATTTAAGTATGATTGTACATATAGATAGTAACATTTTTACTGAATTGTGTGTAAAAAAAAATAGCACTATACCTTTCATATGAAGAAAGACTGGATAGACTCGGCTTGTACTCGCTAGAATTTAGAAGATTGAGCGGGGATCTTATAGAAACTTACAAAATTCTTAAGGGGTTGGACAGGCTAGATGCAGGAAAATTGTTTCCGATGTTGGGGAAGTCCAGAACAAGGGGTCACAGTTTAAGGATAAGGGGGAAATCTTTTAGGACGGAGATAAGGAAAACATTTTTCACACAGAGAGTGGTGAATCTCTGGAATTCTCTGCCACAGAAGGTAGTTGAGGCCAGTTCATTGGCTATATTTGAGGGAGTTAGATGTGGCCCTTGTGGCTAAAGGGATCAGGGGGTATGGAGAGAAGGCAGGTACAGGATACTGAGTTGGATGATCAGCCATGATCATATTGAATGGCGGTGCAGGCTCAAAGGGCCGAATGGCCTACTCCTGCACCTATTTTCTATGTTTCTATGTTTCTACCACAGTACATGTGACAATAAAGTGCCATTGAACCATTGGGTTCATAGAACATCGTCAATACATTGCACCAATACAGTGGTACACTAGGAGAGCTGCAAAAGAACTGGGTTCAATCATCATCTTGCTGCTGAGTGTGTGGAGTTTGCACATTCTCCCTGTGACTGCGCGGGTTTTCTTTGATGCTTGAGTTTCCTCCTCCATCTAAAGATGTGTGGGATTTTAGATTAACTGGCCATTTGGTAAATTGGGTAGGTGAAGAGCTGGAATCTGGGTTGCAGCTTTAAAGAACTTTGGTGAGGCTGCAATTGGAGTATTGCATGCAGTCTGGCCGCCCCACTACAGGAAGGCTTTGGAGTGGATGCAGAGGAGTTTTATCAGTATTATACCTGTATTTGAAAGTATTAGCTACAGGGCAAGTATGGACAGATTTGTTTTTTGTTTTTTTTTGGAATGATGGAGGCTGAAGGGAAACCTGATAGAAGCATCTAAAATTATGAGAGGCATAGAGAGGGTTTTGTAGGTTAATTGGCTCTGGTAACAAAAACATTGTAAATTGTCCCTCGTGTGTAGGTAAGAGCTAGTGTACCATGCTGGTCTGCATGGACTCAGTGGGCCAAAGGGCCCTTTTCCACCCTGTATCTCCAAAGCCTAATGTGTAAAAGATATATGGATAGGAAGGGTTTAGATAGTTTGGAGCCAAATGCAGGCAAATGGGGCTAGCACATGTTTCCAACCTGGCTGGCATGGACCAGATGGGTCAAAGGGCTGCTCTGTGAAGCTGCTAACAAAAAGGAAATTAGATTATATGAAGGATCAACAAATTGGACCCCTCTGTTCTTAAAGAGAAATGAATGTCCAAGGAAGGTTTTTGAAAGTATAACATGTTTTAAAAAAGTGGAAACTGAATAAGTCCTTATAATGAATGAATACGTTTATTGTCATTGCACAATACTGTGCAACGAAATTCCATTACATCTCCTCCGGTTAAAAAAAATACAAACACGACAACCATTAACACATATGTACACTTGTTAGTAAATAATAAATAGATATTTTAAAAGAATTTAAAAGAATTTGGCGGCATTTCTTGGAATTACATTTTGCTTCCCCAGCATTCTCTGTTGGAATTTAGCTCTTTTATCGCACATGGGTAGAAACTATTTTTTAGTCTACCAGTGCGAGCCTTCAGAGACCTGAATCGCCTCCCAGAGGGTAGCAGAGTAAAAAGGTGGTTGGCAGGGTGGGATGTGTCCTGCTTGATATTTGTGGCCCGGCGCAAGCATCGGGCCCTATATATGTCATCCAAGGAGGGCAGTTGGGCGTTTGTAATGTTCTGCGCAGTTTTTATAATTCCCTGCAGCGTCCTCCTCTCAGCCACAGTACAGCTAGCAAACCACACCAGGATTCCATAGGAGAGGATACTCTCCACGGCGCATCGGTAGAAGGACAACAGCAGCGGCTGTGAGACGTTTGCTCGCCGCAGAGACCTCAGGAAATACAGCCGCTGATGTGACTTCTTCACGAGAGTGACGGTGTTCATTTGCCATTTGAGGTCCTGGGAGATGTTTATTCCCAGGAACTTAAAGCCAGTGACTCTCTCCACCATGTCTCCTTTGATGTATAAGGGAGCAGGTTCCTCTCTCCTCTTCCTCCTGAAGTCAACGACCAGCTCTTTTGTCTTTGACTGGGTTGAGTACCAGGTTGTTTTTGGTACACCAGACAGTCAGTTTTTGGACTTCATCCCTGTAGGCAGACTCGTCGTTGTTGTTTATCAGTCCCACCACAGTCGTGTCGTCCGCAAACTTGATGATCCTGTTTGTACTGTGTGTTGGTATACAGTCATAAGTGTATATTGTGTACAAGATGGGACTCAGCACACAACCTTGTGGCGCTCCTGTGCTGAGCGTCAGGACTGGGGAGTAATTGGACCCCATCCTGACAGTCTGTGGGCGATCTGTTAAAAAGTCCTTAATCCATCCGCATGTGTTTGCATTAACACCCAGATCAGACAGTTTGTCCACCATTCTGCTGGGGATGATGGAATTAAATGCAGAACTAAAATCTACAAATAACATCCTCACATTTGAGCCAGGACGCTCCAGATGTGTCAGTGCAGAATGTAGAGCTATGTTGATGGCATCCTCCGTTGACCTATTAGCTCTATATGCAAACTGATGCTGATCCAGGGTGGATGGGAGTGAGGACTTAATGTGGGCCAGGACCAGCCGTTCAAAACACTTCATCACCGTTGAAGTGAGAGCAATAGGTCTATAGTCATTCAAGCTGGTAATGGCTGTTTTTTAATAATGGCTGTTTATAATAATGGTTAACAGCAAAATGCAATGACATTGATAGAATTGAGTCTTCAATAAATCAAATTGTAAATTCAGAAGAAACCTATTTATCCAGACTGTGGATAAAATAAAGCAAATGTTACATTTGAGGGAGAAAGGAACAGAGGGTCATGTTGATTGAACTCGATCAGCAAGGATGAAAGGAGGCTTCAGGCTAGAACAAACAGTGGCACAGCTAATTTCGATGCTGTGCCTGTATTGCAAAATGCTTTGAGTTTTATGACAACACCACAAGATTGCTTTTTGTTCCATTTGGGAAAGCTGAATCAAATTCATAGGGAAATCCTATTTTGAAGCAGTGTGCTACCTTTAGTTTACAATAATAAGTTATGACAAAATTCAGGTAGTTCTACCAGTTTTTAATTTACTTCTGAAAGAGAAGTTAATAAACTAATCAGATAGGCAGATATAATCTGATCATCAAAATATAAGAATTTACAAATTAAATCCTACTAATTTTGCAAAGTTGTTGTTTGCTGGTAAACAATCTAATTGTATCAACCATTTAGTGTGTTTGCATTTTTCCATCGTATCACTGATTCATAAAGTCATGCTATCATAACACTGCACAGCATTGATACAGGCCCTTTGGCCCATCATGTCTAGGCAGTCCTTTTTGCACATTTACGCTAATGCCATTTTCCCACATTAGGTCAATGTCCTCTGCCTTGCTGATCTGTTCCTATCTAATTGTCTCTTAAACATAGTGATTGCATCTAACTCTACCACCTCATCTGGCAGTGAGTTCCAGTTACAAACCACTTTCTGTGTAAAACATCTGCGATCAAATCCCTCAGGACAATTTTCAAATGAAATTCTGGGAAGGAATAGTGAGTAAAGATGACTCCTGTATGTATTAGGTTCGCACTGTATAAATTGTACATATTAACTTTTCATGTATTTATGCAATTTAAAAAAAAACTACTATTGACCCTGCGTTACTATCCTTTCAGGCAATAAATTCCATATCATAACAAACTATTGCATAATGTTCCTTTCAACTTATGCGGGATCTTTTGTGAAACAGCATATGGTACTTTCTCTTCACTTTGGCCGTCATATTACTCAAGACAAACTGCACAATATTACGTTACCCCTACCATTCGTCTTCCTTCGTGCCCATCTTCTATCTATCCTATTACTAAAAGTCTCATCTTGACCACTTCCTGGCTACGTTGTAAATACATTTTAGAAAAAACACTACCCTATATCGTTATGATTTTTTGTTGCCATCTTACTCACCATCCTCCTCTCCTCCAACCGCCCCAAGGATTTTTCCGATCGGTGAAATAATAAAAAGGTTATGAAGATTTTTTTAAACCATGAAATCTGCAGATTGGTCTTTACGCCTGTCAGTCACCATGAAGGTAACGCCCCTTCCGGCACCCATGGAGAATAAAGTCCCGGAGGCGGGGCTGAGTCTGTGAGCAGGCAGAGAGCAGGTTGAACCAGAAACATCCGAGTGAAGCCAGAGTGGGACCGGGAGCTATGCGTGAGGCCGAAAGCTGAAGGTGCGGGGCGAGCTGCAAATCTTGAGATTATATTATTCCTCCCGAAAACAACGCAGGAGAACAATGAATGCATTTGTGCACCTTGTGAAATATACCTAGTGTGAATTTCCTCAGATATACAATGCCTTTGCATTCTTGCAAACAGTACTTTGATTGAAATGTCAGTCCCAGAATATCTCAGGAGTATTCTTGGCATGGGTTTGCAAATTACTATGCCCAGGAAAATAATAGTTTACTTTTCCATCTTGGCAAAATGATGGAGTGCACCTCGCACAGAGAGCTCAAAGACAAAGAGATCTGTTATACATGTGATACATGCAAGGATGTCAACTTTACCAGAGGCTTCGACACAAGATGCCTCACCCCATCTGGCATCATCTTTAGTGGAAAAAGTAATGCAAACTTGCACCCAGAGTAAGTGTCAGTACTCAGTATTCATATACTGTGCTACAAAAAACAGTGGAGATCATTGCAGATGTCGATTAACTTTGAGGACACTATTCTGTCCCAACCTGTGGAAGGTCTGCAGCAACCTTCCAGCCATCCCGGGGTCTATTTTGGACTGTTTCAGTTGGATTATGTGGCACAACTGCACAGATGGATGAAATTCTCAGCAGTGCGACTCAAGATACACGTGTTGAGTCTTATGTTGGCATATTATGTTATGGAAGGCACATAACTAAGTTATTTTTCTTATGATTACACATGCCACAGAAATTTGACTTAGATGAGCACAGATTGGAGGAAAGCAATACTCCTGATTTTCAAGGTATGCAAAATGAAAATAAATGAAAAAGTCACATTTATTGCAACAGGGTAAATCTTTTTGAACATTCAATTTGACTGGTGGATTTAAAATGCATGATGGTTCAGCTTTCTTCTTTCATCACAATGCTTGTGCTACTTTCAACTCCTCTAACTCTTGTCCGCAATAGTATCCACTCTTCCATTCAGAAATCAATGAACACACAAAAAAATGAAATCTGTGCCTCATTGCTATGAAAAATATTTACAAAATAGATATTGTTTCAAAAATAGCTATAATAATACATTTTCATTTTCACAAATACTTCCAAATAAATGAGTCACCTCTCATACATTAAATCACAGATTGGCGTGTGAAACATGTAACTTTCACTGGTTTTGATTACATCCCTCATTGACAGAGAAACAAATTTTTCCATATGTATAACTTTTCATTTGTAATTATCAGAACATTCACCCAAAGTTATTTATCAGTTTTGGAAACTGAAAAATATAGAGCAAAGAATGATTATTACTTTGTATATGAATTAACAGGTGCACAAATTGTAATGATTCTATATTAGTTTGTAGGCTGGAATCAGCCTCATTTCTCTCCCTCTCTCTCCCTACATCACTTGCCAAAATAAATCTTCATAAAAACGTGCGTCTTAATGCTCACCTTTCCAAGAAACAGGTTCAACGAGGCTTAGCAGTAGATGTACTTCAGCAGTCACATCTGACAGGATGAAATGTGCTCTGGAAGAATCCTGCTCTCAGGAAAGTAATCACAGCAAAACTGGAAGCTATTTGCTTGGTAGCTGCAGTCTGCTCATTTCTGGTAGCATTGCTTTTGCACATTCAGGATACAGCCAGCAGAGGTGTCCAATGATCTGCTAACTTGAGAAAGATAACTGTAATGGCCTCTGAATCTTATACTCACAATCAGCATGTGAAGTGTCTCTGGGGAAGAGATCAGTGCCAAAAGAAGCATCTGTCATAAGAGATTTATTTAAAAATATAAAATGGCTCAAAATAAGGAACAAGCACTTACACAGCATCTTTCACAACATTATCCAAAGTATATCAACGCATTTTGAGGAATAAATTATTATTGGTGATCTGCAAATATTTGGTATTTGATATTCAATAAGTATGATATGTACAGTATGACTGTTACACTAGGACAAATTTTAAAATATTAATCCTGTTTATCAAGGCATATTCTTAATATGTTTTCCCATAAACAATTGAAAGCCCACACTGTTTTAGTGCATGTTTTAACATCAGAATGTGAAATGAATAAACATCAATTGATGTTTTTTGTCAAAGTACAGGTTTCAGTATTGGTTATGAGTTTATGGAGTAATTAAAAAATAATAATATATGGGCCAAATTATTTTAAAGCTAATTTAGTAAATCAGGTATGGTCCACTTTTAACAGAAGGCTGTCAGGAAATACATTCAATGTCAGATGACTGCCTAACTAGTTTTAGGCTGGAAAGCTTTTAAGAGGACAACATTTGGTCAGATAACTGAAAACTGCTGGATTTTACATTTTTATTACAAACACAAATATTTTTAAGTACTGCTCTACTGTATTTTCTGAGCAACTTGTCAAACAATTACTGAAAATTGTGCGCCTGGATATCTTTTCCTCCCTAAGTCTCAAAGGGTGTAATTTACCCAACAGCTGACATAATCCCTCACACCTGGGTCCAAAACATTAACAGACATTTAGTTAGATCTTTTAATTACTTACATTATTTCATCACAAATCACAGGCAGTTCAAGTCAAGTATATTTCCATAGAGACAAGCACAGTGATGTACAGGTGCAACTAACAACTTGCAGCAGCAGCAGCAGCAGCAGCAGCATCAGCAGCAGCATCAGAAAGACTCAGATAACTTACAGAATTATAGATCATATGTAAATTCTACAAGTCAGTGAAATGAAATAGACAATGGAGCCGAAACACACAAATGAAAAACAACTCCATGGTACTGTAAAAGGTAAAGTTATATTAAGCTAATGGGAGAACATCATGGAAAATTTATTTTATCAGAAGCCTCATTGACATTAGAGATACGGCGAGAAAATAGGACCTTCGACCCACCGGATTCGCGCCAACCACGATCCCCATACACTAGCACTGTACTACACACTAGGGACAATTTACAATTTTTACCAGTCAATCAACCTACAAACCTGCATGTCTTTGGGTTGTGGTAGGAAAACAGAGCACACGGAGAAAACGTGTGAACGTACAAATTCCGCACAGGCAGCACCCGTGGTCAGGATCGAACCGCGATCTCTGGCACAGTAAAGCACTACACCACTGTGCTGCCGCAATCCCCCAATACATGCACTAACTTATTTTGTAATTAGAATGTCCACATAATGTCACTTTGTGGTACAGTGCTGAATGTGTAACTTTCAGCCATTATAATTGTCCAATACTAGATGAAGTGTTAGTCATTTAGTCAATAAAAATAAAATCACATATTAGCTTCAGGCAGTTTTGAATTTTGAAACACATTCTATTATGGCTTGTGTAAGAACACTACACAGTCCACAAACACAGCTGTTTAACTTACTTCTTGTGGTAAATTAAGCTGCAAATCAATTAACAAAAATTAGAGTTGTACTTAATTAAACTGTTAAGTAACACCTGTCTGCATTCTATGGTGTTGCAAAGCACCAATGGCAATTCTGGCTGATAATTGAACAAATTAAACATGCCATCAGATCAAAAAGGAAGTTAATGAGACACTTCCAATGAGGAAAGTGGTCCACAAGTTAATAGGTCAGTCTTTTAATGTGAAATAAATGAAGTGTTCTTGGGACCTGAAGTTTACAACCTACAGCTTTTTATTGTATGGGATGGGGGAAATTTATCACCCATATTTTGCATAGGCAGCTTGCAACCCAGCAGTATGAACATTGATTTCTCTAATTTCAAGTGACTTCTGCATCCCCTCCTCCTCCCCCACTCCTCCTCCTCCCCCACTCCTCCTCCTCCCCCTCTTCCTCCCCCTCCTTCCCCCTCTTGCCCCTTCCTCCCCCTCCCTCCCTCTTTTCCCTTCCCTCTTTTCCCCCTCCCCCCCTCTTTCCCTCTTTCTTCCCCCCATTCCCCCCCTTCTTTCACCCCCTCTCTCTCCCCTCCTCTATCCGATGCACTTTATATTCTTTTGCCAGCTTTTCAGGATACAATTTTTTTTTTCCAGGATGCATAAGTTATTATGCCAAGATTAGTTGGCATCAGTGTACCAGGAATAACTTTGCACCTACTACACCAACCTATCTTCCTCCACCCACCTCATTTTGATGGCGTTGGCAAGATTCCTGTGCTATTTGACATTTCTTTTCATGCCCAGGATGAGGTTCAAACTGCTCCAGGTTTGAGGCTGGCCAAATCATTCTTATGTCATTCAATGTACAAAGTGTGCATTGGGCAGCCAAATTCTCAATCCTTCACCTTCAGAAGGAGCAGCTTAATCATCCGCAGCTTTCATTGCTCCATCATTAGACACATGCCTTTAGCTACCTGTGTGATAAGATCTCAAATTGCATCCATAAAATTTTCCAGCTATTACCCATTCTATATTATCACCCAGTAAGGATTACTGTCATATTTCTGAACTCAACATGTTTCATTCTGTGTTAAAGATGATTATTTTTGCTGAGCTATTACTACCCAAAGGGGAAACAGCTTGATCCAGGAGGAACATACCCCGGGTCCAGGGACAGTAGCTGGTCTTGTCAACGTGATCTCTACAGTGACTCCTGCAGATTCTGCATGGGTTGTTGGAGATGTCCACAGATGCCTGAGTGAGGTCAGTGCATGGAACAATATCCCATACTAAAGGCACAGCACCACCGACATACCACATGCGTATATGGAGGGGATAACAGCAAGCTCTGTAATTTTCATTTTCTGCTCCAGTTATTAACCCAGATTTTTTTTTAATGCTTTATGGTACGAACAAATCACAATCAATCACAATCACAATAATACTTTATTAGCCAAGTATGTTTTGCAACGTATGAGGAATTTCATTTGCCAAGTCAGTCATACAAATAAAAAGCAACGGAACACACAAAACAAGAGTCAAGAGTCGAGTATTTTATTGTCATGTGCCCCAGATAGGACAATCAAATTCTTACTTGCTGCAGCACAACAGAATATATAAACATAGTACATATGAGAGAAGAAAAAATGTTCAGTGTGTGTATACACATAGACACATACTCAATAAGTAACAAATATAGTTCAATAATAATAATAATAGTCTGTTGCAGTTCAGAGCTTATTTGTTGTCGTGTTTAATAGCCTGATGGCTGTAGGAAAGAAGCTGTTCCTGAACCTGGATGCTACAGTTTACAAGCTCCTGTACCTTCTTCCCGATAGCAATGGCGAAATGAGTGTGTGGCCAGGATGGATTGGTTCTTTGATGATGTTGGCTGCCTTTTTTGAGGCAGCGACTTCGATAGACCCCTTCGGTAGTGGGGAGGTCAAAACCGGTGATGGACTGGGCAGTGTTTACAGCTCCTGGACATTCAAGTCTTTTCCGCTCCTGGACGTTCAAGTTGCCGAACCACATTTTAACATAAACATCTATCACAGTGACTTCTCCACATTCCTCACTGTGATGGAAGGTGAAAAAAAGTTAAATCTCTTCCCTTTGGTCTCTCGCGATCGGGGGCCTTGAGCCCTCCGTTGACAAGATCATGATTCCCGTAGCCGGCGGCGGGCCTTCCACGTCGAGTCTATCAGCTCCTGCATCGGGGAGATGTCAGCTCCCCCGCACCAGACGATTGAACCCCGCGTCAGGGCTGGTCATTGGAGCTCCCTACATCCACGGCCTCTCCCGAGACTGCGAGCTCCCGATGTAAAGTCCGCAGGCCGCGGTTGGAGCAATCACAGGCAAGGGATCGATTCCGATGTTAAGTCCACACCTCTGCGGTGGGGCCCACGGTCAGTCCGAGGAGGCCTCCAACTCCATCTATGGTAGGCCGCAGAGCGACCGGATACGTAATTTCGTTCAAACTGGAGACAGTTTGAATGACAATAAAGGATACTTGACTTGACTTGACTTGAATACGATCCGAAAATTAATCGCATCTACTGCAAGATAAGAAACTTTAAACAGATTCCCTCCCCCTCCCCCCACATAAAACAAATCAGAGAACATTTACACAGACTTTTAACACACATTAAAAATTAAAAAAAGGGACGAAGAAACAAACAGACTGTTGGCAGGGCTGCCGATCGTGCGGTGCCCCTGGTGGTTTAAATTATTGGATAACAATAAGGTTGTGCTCCACATAATTGCACAGTACTGCTTCAACACATTGTCAGTCCAACACCAAATGCAGTAGATTGTAATTTAAGACACTAATGGGCCTGTCCCACTTAGGCGATTTTTCAGGCGACTGCCAGCGACTGTCAAGTTGCCGTCAGCCGCCTGAAAAACCGGCAACTGGAACGGTAACTGTCAGAGTGGAACACACACACACACAAACACATCGCTTCCTTCACCAGCCTGTTATGCAGGCAGGGAACAGGGCAAGCGGGGGAAGCGCTGTCTGAGTAAAATTCACACGGTGCAAAGCCAAGGTGAAACAGACACACACCACGATGAACAGGAAAGTTGGTGCTGTAATTAAGATGGCTAAAGCACAGTGTACGGTAAGTCCTTTAAAAGAGGGGCGGAGAGGGGGGGAAAAAAAGTGGAGATAACTTTTAAGAAGCCAGAGATACACGGCTGTGGAGATCGGTGGACATTAACATTACCGGTCGGTTATCCTTGGTTCTGAAAACTACTGCTTACTTTTTTTACCCAGTGAGCCAATAAAATTCACCGGTCACCTCAGATTCAGATTCAGATTCAACTTTAATTGTCATTGTCAGTGTACAATACAGAGACAACGAAATGCATTTAGCATCTCCCTGGAAGAGCGACATAGAATATGATTTCAATAAATAAATCTATTTACATGTATACAGACATAGTGTATTTTCCTGTGGGAGGAGTGTCCGGGGGGATTGGCAGTCACCGAGGTACATTGTTGAGTAGTGTGACAGCCGCAAGGAAGAAGCTGTTCCTGAACATGCTGGTCCGGCAACGGAGAGACCTGTAGCGCCTCCCGGATGGTAGGAGGGTAAACAGTCCATGGTTGGGGTGAGAGCAGTCCTTGGCGATGCTGAGCGCCCTCCGCAAACAACGCTTGCTTTGGACAGACTCAATGGAGGGGAGCGAGGAACCGGTGATGTGTTGGGCAATGTTCACCACCCTCTGCAGTGCTTTCCGGTCGGAGACAGAGCAGTTGCCATACCATACTGTGATACAGTTGGTAAGGATGCTCTCAATGGTGCAGCGGTAGAAGTTCACCAGGATCTGAGGAGACAGATGGACCTTCTTCAGTCTCCTCAGGAAGAAGAGACGCTGGTGAGCCTTCTTGACCAGAGTTGAGGTATTGTGGGTCCAAGAGAGGTCATCGGAGATGTTGATCCCCAGGAACCTGAAGCTGGAAACACGTTCCACCTCCGTCCCGTTGATGTGGATGGGGGTGTGCGTGCCGCCCCTAGACTTCCTGAAGTCTACAATGAGTTCCTTGGTCTTCTTGGAGTTGGGCCAGGTTGTTGTCAGCGCACCATGCTGCTAGGAGCTGGACCTCCTCCCTGTAGGCCGACTCATCGTTGTTGCTGATGAGGCCAATCACCGTTGTATCATCTGCATACTTGATGATGGTGTTAGTACCATGTACAGGTGTGCAGTCGTAGGTGAAGAGGGAGTAGAAGAGGGGGCTCAGCACACAGCCCTGTGGAACGCCGGTGTTCAGGGTGAGAGTTGAAGAGGTGTGCTTGTCTAACCTAACAGACTGGGGTCTGTTGGTTAGAAAGTCCAGTATCCAGTTGCAGAGCGAGGGGTCGATGCCCAGGTTACCGAGTTTGGTGATCAGTTTAGAGGGTATAATGGTGTTGAATGCTGAGCTGTAATCGATGAACAGCATTCTTACGTAAGTGTCTCTGTTGTCGAGGTGGGAGAGGGCGGAGTGAAGTGCTGTTGAGATGGCATCCTCCGTAATCCTAATCTTGCGGTAGGCAAACTGATAAGGATCCAATGTGGGGGGTAGACAGCCCTTGAGGTGTGCCAGGACCAGCCTCTCGAAGCACTTGGTGATGATGGGGGTAAGTGCAACTGGGCAGAAGTCATTGAGGCTTGCCGCAGTGGAGCGTTTTGGCACCGGCACGATGGAGGTGGTTTTAAGGCACGTGGGGACAACTGCTTGGGCAAGTGACAGGTTGAAGATGTCAGTCCAGACGTCTGTCAGCTGCGCAGCACAGGCCCTGAGGACGCGCCCGGGGATGCCGTCAGGGCCAGCAGCCTTACGTGCATTATTCCTACTCAGTGCCACGTACACGTCGTAGGGGGTGAGTGTGAGGGGTTGGTGATCAGCAGGAGCACAGCCTTGATGGCTGTCTCTAGATTGTCCCTGTCGAAGCGGCCATAGAAGTGGTTAAGCTCCTCAAGGAAGGAGGCGTCGCTGGATGTGGGGGGTGGTGTTGGTGGGTCTATAGTCCGTGATGGCCTGGATGCTCCCGTGAGGGCGGCCTGGCGCGGGGCTCAGACTCTCCCGTGAGGGGCTGTGGCGCTCCCGTCAGGGCGGCCCAGATCGAGGGAGGTACGGCGCTCCCGTCGGAGCGGCCCAGCTCGAGGGAGGAACGGCGCTCCCGTCGGAGCGGCCCAGCTCGAGGGAGGAACGGCACTCCCGTCGGAGCGGCCCAGCTCGAGGGAGGAACGGCACTCACGTGAGGGCGATCCGGCTTGGGGCTGGAACGGTGCTCCGGTGGCTGGGACGGCGTTCTGGCGGCGGTGACCTGGGTCCGGGGTTCAGCCGCGGGCCAGTGGCTGCGTCTGCTGGATTGGAGGGCGGCAGCTTCGACCACCCCGGGCCGCGGTGTTTGAGCCGGCCCGTTTGCGGGGTTCGGTGAGCCGCGGGACAGTTTGTACCATCGCCCGGTGGGGAATCGCCTCAGCGCAGAGGGAGAAGAGGAGGGAAGAGACTGCAACCCTAAGATTTTTGCCTCCACCACAGTGAGGAGGTGCTTGGAGGACTCACTGTGGTGGATGTTAATTTGTGTTTATTGTTGTTTATTATTGTATTATTGTATGTATGACTGCAGGCACGAAATTTCATTCAGACCGTTAGGTCTGAATGACAATAAAGGAAATTCTAATTGTAATTCTAATTCTAATTCTAATTCCTTGCCACAAGCATCGGGGGTCGGAGTTGTTGTTGAAGTGCTCCTCAATCCTGAGCTTATGGCAGTGCTTGGCCTTCTTGATGCCCCTCTTCAGGTTAGCCCTGGATGAACTGTAGGCTCGAGCATTGCCTGACCTGAAAGCGGTGTCCCGTGCTTTCAGCAGTAGCCTGACCTCGCTGTTCATCCATGGCTTCTGATTCGGGAATATGGTCACCCGTTTGAGGGAGGTGACACTATTGATGGTGGAGTTTATAAAGTCCAGAACAGAGGATGTGTAGGAATCAATGTCCGTGTGGGAGTCAAGGGTGGCCTGGGCTGCAAACGCCTTCCAGTCAGTGTTTCCAAAACACTGCTGAAGTGTGGAGTCTGCTTCCTCTGACCAGACTTTAACTGTCCTCACAGTGGGTTTAACCCGTCTGATGAGTGGGGAGTACTTAGGGAGCAGGCACAATGAGAGGTGATCAGACTGACCAAGGTGAGGGAGGGGGACGGCTTTGTAAGCTTCAGCCATGTTAGTGTAGACTTTGTCCAGTGTCTTATCTACTCTAGTGGGGAAGGATACATGTTGGTGGAATTTGGGGAGTACAGTCTTCAGGTTGGAGTGATTGAAGTCACCCGCAACAATGAAGGCTGCCTCGGGGTTGTGCGTCTGTTGTTTGCTAATGGCAGTATGCAGCTCTTTCATTGCAAGCTTGGCATTAGCATCAGGAGGGATATAGGCTGCAGTCACAACAGTGGAGGTGAACTCTCTGGGCAGATAGAACGGTCTGCATCTAACCAAGAGGAACTCAAGGTTAGCTGAGCAGTGACTCTCGATGATGGTGGAGTCCGTGCACCATGCTTTATTTACATAAATGCACAGACCCCCACCTCTGGTCTTACCGGAGTCTGTTGTCCAGTCCGCTCGGAGTAAATGACGCCCCGTTAGCTGGATGGCGCTATCAGGAACGTCGATGTTGAGCCAAGTTTCCGTGAAGATCAGGATGTTGCAGTCTTTGATCCAGTTGTGGGAGGTGATCCTTAGCCGGAGTTCGTCCATTTTGTTTGCCAGTGAGCGCACGTTGGCGAGGAAAAGGCTAGGAATCGCTAGCCTGTGTGGGGCTAGCTCTAACCTGGCCTTTAACCCACCTCTGCGTCCCCGGCGGTAGTTTCGTACGCGTCGCCGTCTGTTGGTGCGTCCGGTCGGCCGAGCTGGCTTGGTGCGCGCTGGTGTTCTGCCGCTCCGTTGCTCCGCTCCTCCGTGGCTCCGGTGGCGGTCTCCAGCCCCGCGGCTCCGCTGGCTTTCTCCAGCCCCGCGGCTCTGCTGGCGGTCTCCAGTCCCGCGGCTCTGCTGGCGGTCTCCAGCCCCGTGGATCTGCTGGCTTTCTCCAGCCCCGTGGATCCGCTGGCTTTCTCCAGCCCCACGGATCCGCTGGCTTTCTCCAGCCCCGTGGCTCTGCTGGCGGTCTCCAGCCCCGTGGATCCGCTGGCTTTCTCCAGCCCTGCGGCTCTGCTGGCGGGCTCCAGCCCCGCGGATCTGGTGGTGGTCTCCAGCCCCGCGGCTCCGGTGGTGGTCTCCAGCCCCGCGGCTCTGCTGGCGGGCTCTAACCCCGCGGATCCGCTGGCTTTCTCCAGCCCCGCGGCTCTGCTGGTCGTCTCCAGCCCCACGGCTCCGGTGGTGGTCTCCAGCCCCGTGGCTCGGGTGGGGTTTTCCAGCCCCGCGGCTCCGGTGCTCCGTTGCTCTGACGAGCTCAGGAGCAAGACGGAGATCACCTAGAATGTTGTTGCAGCCGCAGGAACCGAAGTCCAGAAGTTCCTGTCGGCTGTACGAAATGGATACAAGACTGCTCCGTGTGAGCAGCCTTGAAACAGGTAGGGGAATTGTCACTATTTTTCCCATTCTTGGGAGACACGGGGCGTCGCGATGTGCCCGCACCGCCGCCATTTTAAATCCAGAACCTACCAGAACCTTCGACCTCCTGGTAACCTACTAGGACCTACGGCACGAGAATTCTCGCTACTCTCCATGGCGGCTTCATTCTGGTCGCCGCTAATTTTTCAATATGTTGAAAAATTTGCGGCGACCATAATGAGGCCGCAACTAGTTCCCAGAATGCGGGAACTCCTCACGACCATGAAGGCGACTACCCGGCAACCACCCGCGAACATGTTGTGACAATGTGGCAACTGCATAGTCTCCTGCAGTCGCCTAAAAAGTTGCCTAAGTGGGACAGGCCCATTAGACACCCAGCTGAAAGACAACCACCAAAAGCCTCTGCTTCCAAAGAAGAACGGAAGAGAGGTAGCAAGATAATGTTAAAAAGCTACATAAGGAAAGGCCAGAGGGCTTAATAAAAATTAGAAAGGCAACAAGTTGTTCTTGGGGGAAAGTTTATAACACAGTTAATTTATGGAATGAGTTGGCATTGCTGCTTGAAAGGGAGAACTGGTTTGGTAATTGATCCAAGAGTCATTTAACTGTAATTGCCCACAAATATTTGGCAGTGGATTCTTCTGATTAACCTGGTCCTGAGGTGTGGTCTCAGCATTCCATCTTACACCTCCGCCCTCTTATTCATAGAATATAGAAAAGTACAGCACAGGAATAGCCCCTTCAGCCCACAATGTCCATATTGAACATGATGCTACGTTAAGCTAATCTCCTCTGCTTGCATGTGATCCATATCCCTCCATGCCGTGCATATTGTGTACTTATCTAAAATATACGAACACGCCACCATCATATTTGCCTCCACCAAAACTCCTACCAACACCCACCACTATCTACATAGAAAACTTGCTCCACATATCTCCCTTAAACCTTGTCCCTCTCATCTTAAAATACATACTCCTGTTCTTCAGAACTCCATCATGTCTCCCTGAAATATTTTAAAAAATTGCAAACTATTAACAAGTTGGAATTCAGATCCAACAATAAAAATTATACTTGTCTAAGGCGGTCCTTAACTAGGCACGGTAGTGCAACTGGTAGAGCTGGCCGGTTTCCTCCCACATCCCAAAGACGTGCAGGTTTGTAGGTTAATGGGCCTCAGTAATATGCACCTAATGTGTATGGGGTGGATGAGAAAGTGGGATAACATAGAACTAGTGTGACCAGGTGATCGATGGTCGGAATGGACCCAGTGGGCTGAAGGGCCTGTTTCCATACTACATCTCTAAACTAAACTAAACTATGAATATCATCCTTTCAAATGGATCTCCTACAGAACTTGATCATTCCAATTGTTTAGAAGGCAGATCAAGCAGCACCCGCTCAGCCAGTATGAGAAAGTATTTATGCTTACATGGACTTGCTTCGGTTTTGAGTTTAGTTTATTGTCATGTGTACCGAGGTACAGTGAAAAGCTTTTGTTGCATGCTAACCAGTCAGCGGAAAGACAATGCATGGTTACAATCAAGCCATCCACAGTGTACTGATACTTGATAATGGGAATAACTTGAATAAGGTTTAGTGCAAGATAAAGCCAATAAAGTCCGATCAAAGATAGTCTGAAGATATCTAATGAGGTAGATAGTAGTTCAGGACTGCTCTCTAGTTGTGGTAGGATGTTTCAGGTGCCTGATAAAAGCTGGGAAGACTGTCCCTGAATCTGGAGTGTACTCTCATCATCTGACCCTATTAGTATATAATTTCTATCTCACATGCTCAGCTTTTAAAAAAATGCATCTTTGTCCAATTCCTTAACTATTCCACACTTTAAAAACTCTTCCAATTAAGATTCCTAAATTCATCCTCGCATTTATTTGTGCACAGTGTTGTGGTTTTGATTTCACGAACAAGCATTCGCCTGCTTAATCATAGAAATATAGAAAAATATGTGCAGGTTTAGGCCATTCAGCCCTTCAAGCCAGCACTGCCATGCAATATGATCATGGCTGATCATCTAAAATTAGTACATCACTCCTGCTTTTTCCCCATATCCCTTATTCCTTTAGCCCCAAGAGCTAAATCTAACTCTCTCTTGAAAACATCCTGTGAATAGGTTTTGATTTTGATTTGATTTTTTTTAAATTGGCGAACACTGTGGGTGAAGATGTTTTTCCTCATCTCAGTTCTAAATGGCCTACCCCTTATTCTTAAACTGTGACCCCTGGTTCTGGACTCCCCCAACATCTGGAAATTTTTTCCTGCATCTAGCCTGTCCAATCATTTCAGAATGTTATATGTTTCTATGATCCCTCTCATCTTTCTTAATTCCAATGAAGACAAGCCCAGTCGACCAATTCTTTCATCATATGTCAGTCCAGCCATCCCGGGAATTAACCTGGTGAACCTCCGCTGCACTCCCTCAATAGCAATAATGTCCTTCCTCAAATTAGGAGACCAAAAATAGCACACAATACTCCAGGTGTGGTCTCACCAAGGCCCTATACAACTCCATTAGGACCTGCTTGCTCCTAAACTTAAATCCTCTCGCAATGAACGCCAGCATGCCATTAACTTTCTTCACTGCCAGCTGTACCTGCATACTTACTTTCAGTGACTTACTTTCAGCACACCCAGGTCTTATTGCACCTAATCTGACACCATTCAGATAATAATATGCCGTCCTGTTCTTGACACCAAATTGGATAACCTCACATTTAACCACAATATACTGCATCTGCCATGCATCTGCCTACTAATCCAACCTATTCAAGTCACTCTGCAGCCTCATAGCATCCTCATCGCAGCTCACACTGCCACCAAGCTTTGTGCAAACTTGGAGATGTCACATTTAATTTCCTCTAAATCTAAATCGTTAATCTATATTACTAAAAGTCTGATCTTGACCACTTCCTGTTGTTCTGTATATTGATTTTAGAAAAAACGCTGCCACTTACGGCTGTGATTTTTGGCCATCTTTCTCATAGTCCCCCTCCGCTGCGCAGGACGAGGATTTTTCCCATCAATGAAAAATAGAAGAGTTATTAGTGTTTAAAAATGTTGAGATTCTCTCTCCTGAAGGCCATGCCCCTGCCGGAGGGACCATAAAACACAGAAATGTTGAGTGCCTCAGTCAGTCTCTGCAAGATGAGGGAGCGAGAGGGTCACGTCTCTCAGTCTGAGCTGTGAATAACACTGAACACATGTCTACTAAACTGTGCGTGGTTTTACTGTGTCCTTAACGTGGTTTACAGTGTCCTTAACGTGGTTTGAAAATATAGTTTGGAAATGCTAAAGCTGCATTGCCTTTGGTTTAGAAATGCTAAAGCTGCGTTGCCTTTGGTTTAGAAATACTAAAGCTGAGTTGCCTTTGGTTTGGAAATAAAGCTGTGTTGCCTAATTAAAGTTGCCATGCCTAATTAAAGTTGCCTTGCCTTCTATATAATTAAAAGTCTAATCTTGACCACTTCCTGATTTTAGAAAAAACGCTACCGCATACGGCTGTGATTTTTTGCCATCTTACTCGGAGTCCCCCTCTGCTCATCAGGTGCCGAGGGTTTTTCCCATCGATGAAAAATAAAAGAGTTATTAGTGTATAAAAAATCTTGAGATTCTCTCTCCTGTCAATCACGCCATGAAGGCCTCGCCCCTTATGGTGGGAGGGGGGAGGGAGTGTGAAACACAGAAGTGGGGGCGTGGCTCAGTCTCTGCAAGATGAGAGGGAGAGGTCACAACTCACTGTCTTTAGTGGCCTTGCCACCTGCTTGAAATGGTATGAAACTGCACTTGAATTTGGTGGCCTTGCACCCTGCTTGAAATGGAATTTCAAGGAATAACCATGAGTCTACTGCCAGCCCACCAGCCGTGAGTGAGTGAGCTGCCAGCACAATAGGCTTGAGTGACTGAGCCACCAGCCCAAGAATCCATTCGGCCCACAATGTCCATACTAGCCCTCTGGAAACCAGTACCTTCAGCCCACAACACCCATACTAGTGCTCCATAAAGCCCCCACTGACCACCAATATTGGAATTGTTGGAGAGGTGGAATATTGCGTTGGGGGACAAGCCCTCCCGTGTGATGCTGGGAACCAATGGGTCCCATTTAGTCTAGTATATATTGTTAATAACTGGGGTCCCAACACCGAGCCTTGCAGCACCCCACTAGTCACTGCCTGCTATTCTGAAAAGGACCCGTTAATTCCTACACTTTGCTTCATGTCTGCCAACCAGTTCTCTATCCATGTCAATACCCTACCCCCAATACCATGTGCTTTAATTTTACACACTAATCTCTTGTGTGGGACCTTGTCAAATGTTTTTTTTAAAGTCCAGATACACCACATCGACTGGCTCTCCCTTATCCATTCTACTTGTTATATCCTCAAAAAATTCCAGCAGATTAGTCAAGCATGATTTCCTCTTCATATATCCATGCTGACTTTGACTGATCCTGTCACTGCTTTCCAAATGCGCTGCGATAACATCTTTAATAATCGACTCAAGCATCTTCCCCACCACCAATGTAAGACTAACTGGTCTATCATTCCCCATTTGCTCCTTGCGTTAAGGCACAAAGCTTTCAGGTTTTATTTTTCTTATCTCCCTTCTACCTTTTGCTTCTGTCCTCCATTTATGTTCCTCTGTCTCCTTGCAATGGTTTCCATCCCCCTACCCTGTTACATTAAACATGACCTTTCGTACACTCTCTTTCCCGTTAACTGCACGCATACGCTTCCACGCATACGCTCCCCCGCCCCCCCCCCCGCATGGCACTAGCAAACCTGCCTGCCAGAATGTCGAACCCCCTCCAATTAAGGTGCAACCTGTCCCTTTTGTACAGGTCAACCTTGCCCCTGAGGAGATCCCAGTGATCTAGAAATCAAAATCCCTGTCCCTTGCACCAACTCCTCAGCCCCAGATTCCCTGTTCCTACCCTCACTAGCACGAGGTAACTGTAAGCAACACAGAGATAACCACCCTAGAAGTCCTGCTTTTCAGCCTCCTACCTAGTTCTCTACTAACGTTGCAGAACCTCTTTCGTCTTCTTACCCACGTCATTTTTGCCTACATGCACAACTACTTCCAGCTGTTCGCCTTCCCTCACGAGGATGTTCTTCTTCTGAAGCTTAAATGCTTCTGTCAAGTAACCCCTCAGCCTACTAGTGAAATGATCTCCAGCCTGTTCAATGTTTCCTCATCGTGGAATCACTTTATCAAGTTTCAACTGTTTGTTTTGTCCTGTAGAGCTGTTTAAAACCCTGAAGACCAGAATGGTGCATAACATGCACTAACAATGCCTTAGGATAATTACTTGCTAGTATTAAAATCAATCTCACCCTCTAACAATGTACCCTAAATGCTGCTATGGTCTGATTAGTGATGCTCAATGTTGCATAGATCTTTTTTATGCTGTTGTCGATTTTTCCTCTTACATAAAATGGGTTAGAAGCAGGAAGGGAGGAAAACGCAATGTTGAAATGCACCTGTCTGTGCATGGCTTAAAATTGTGCGCATATCATACATAAACTATTAATACTAAAATTACCTCCTCCACCCAAAGTGGTGCCACAAGATAAATCATTCCTTTCCAATTTCCACTTTCCAATTTATTTTAGGTTTTCTATCTTACAATACAAAATACAAAAGTATAATGTAATATTAAGGATGGGAATATGATTGGAAAACTGGACCAAATTTCATTTTGTGATTATCTAAATACTGTGCTTTTTCTCTGTCGCACATGTGCTCTGCTAAAAACCCAGCTGCACAATGTCTTCTTTCGCTGCTTTGCATCTGACATCTTCATTGAAGCTAACAAAAATAACGTTCTAGACAATGTTGGTATTATGTGAAGTGTTTTAACCTCTTGCAAACAGAAATGATGATAAACAAACAGTACTGAGATAACATTCAATTGTTTTATTATTTACAGTATGGGATCACTAAAGATCTGATTTTTAATGATTTTACAACATAAGAATTCGAAAAGGCTCAGCAGCTTCATAACATTATGAACTATTCCCTGAATTAGATTTGCATACATAAAGTGTTTGGAGATGCCAGAGCCTTGGTTAATTTTCTGAGAAGCATCACAATAAAATATTCAAGTTCATGTAAGTACTCCTGGGGAAGTGCGTTAAATAGAGTGGTTATGGGTTACAGGCACCCGATCTAATATTTCATCTATCAAAAGGATTTCAGAATGTGAATTAATTAAAAAAAACTAGGAATAAAAAATATCTTTGTGAGGAAGATATGCTAAATATTCTATTTACCATATCTTTCAGTGAAATAAATATAACTTTCTCGCAGTTATTTCAAGGGAAGATTAAAAACCCTCCCTCAAAACGAAAATAAGAAGCTCATGGAATGATTTGATATGATGATAGGAAATGTATTAATCTCTCGCTGGTTGAATGTAGCTGAATGTAGCTGTATCAGGCAAAAGACAATTGTGTAATGGATGGAAATTTAGCATCCCTTCATTCTGTACTTGTGCTTTAAAGGTTATTTACAGCTTTGTACTGATATGAAAAATACTGCTGTTGATATCTGAATTTGTATCGGCTTTGCACTGACATTTTAATAACTCTGGCACTGGCCACTCAAATCAGCTGCCCTGGACATTTTAATGACTGGTTTTACTGTATTTTAATGTTGCTGTTTTACCTGCTTTTAACTATTTATACTGTTTCATCAGGGACTGGATTGTTTTTATTGTTATTATGTGTGAAATGTTTTAAGTTTCATGTGTGATGCTCTGGTGTTTCTATGTTTCAGCTTTGAGGAATCAGCACTCCTCTGGTTCTGTCCAATCAATCAACGGGATCGCTGGTGGGCACGGACTCGGTGGGCCGAAATGGCCTGTTTCCGCGCTGCATTTCTAAACTAAACTAAACTAAACTTCCAATTTTCAAGTTCCATTATTGGTATTCATTTCTTTTACTAAGACTAGGGGAAACAGAGTTTTTACCAAGACTAGGCGACAGAGTTGCTGCCTTGTGGTACAGAGACCCGAGTTCGAACCTGACTACATGTGCTGTATGTACGGAGTTTGTGCGTCCTTCCTGTGACTATGCGGGTTTTTTCCAGGAACTCCAGTTTTCCCCCACACTCCAAAGATGTACAGATTTGTAGAAACATAGAAACATAGAAAATAGGTGCAGGAGTAGGCCATTCGGCCCTTCGAGCCTGCGCCACCATTCAATATCATGGCTGATCATCCAACTCAATATCCCGTACCTGCCTTCTCTCCATACCCCCTGATCCCTTTAGCCACAAGGGCCACATCTAACTCCCTCTTAAAAATAGCCAATGAACTGGCCTCAACTACCTTCTGTGGCAGAGAATTCCAGAGATTCTCCACTGTTTTTCTCATCTCGGTCCTAAAAGACTTCCCCCTTATTCTTAAACTGTGACCCCTTGTTCTGGACGTCCCCAACATCGGGAACATCGGGAACAATCTTCCTGCTTCTAGCCTGAATTTTGTAAGTTTCTATAAGATCCCCCCTCAATCTTCTAAATTCTAAATTCTAGCGAGTACAAGCCAAGTCTATCCAGTCTTTCTTCATATGAAAGTCCTGCCATCCCAGGAATCAGTCTGGTGAACCTTCTCTGTACTCCCTCTATGGCAAGAATGTCTTTCCTCAGATTAGGAGACCAAAACTGTATGCAATACTCCAGGTGTGGTCTCACCAAGACCCTGTACAACTGCAGTAGAACCTCCCTGCTCCTATACTCAAATCCTTTTGCTATGAATGCCAACATACCATTCGCTTTCTTCACTGCCAGCCGCACCTGCATGCCTACTTTCAATGACTGGTGTACCATGACACCCAGGTCTCGTTGCATCTCCCCTTTTCCTATTCGGGAGGAATCATTCCTCTTACCCACAGACTCCACTGACCTGCAGTCTTCTCCAGCACCATCCAAAGATTTCTCTCTTGGGAAGTTAAAGAACTTGCATCTACAAAACAAAACGCACACAGTGAAAACAATAAACTTTGGCAAGAGCCATAGCAGATCTTTAGCAATTTCTCTGATCACCTCACCCCTTTAATAAAAATGTTTTAATTGAAATTTAAAAAAATGCTGGAAACTCTCAGCAGATCAAGGCCTCAGCAGAGGAGGTGCCAGACTTGAAGCGTTAACTGTGTCTTCCTCAACATATGCTGTCCGACCTGCTGATTTTCTTGCATTTGCTGAATATCTTTACATTTCTGAATTCCAGTATCTGCAAATTGTATTAATTTACCTGCATTTTAAATGATTAAAAGCAATGTCCCTTATTCAGAACTGCGCGATTAACATGTCAATTTCATTATTCTGCTTTCTATACTTTAATCTTTATTCAGGACTCAATGGAAATATTTAAAGTCTCCAGGTTGCTAGACATCAAGGAAGGAGAAAAAGTGCTGGAGTAACTCTGTGGGTCAGGCAGCATCTCTGTAGAACATGGATAGGCGATGTATTGAGTTTTTAGTTTATATTTAGTTTGGTTTAGAGATGCAACATGGAAACGAGCCCTTGGGCCCACGCTGACCATCAATCTCCCATTCACCCCAGCTCTATGTTATCCCACTTTCGCATTCCACTCCCTACAAACTGGGGGACATTTTAGAGAAGCCAATTAACATACAACCCTGCACATCTTTCAAACAGCACCCAAAGTCAGGATTGAACTTGAGTCTCTGTGGGCTGTGAGGTAGCAGCTCCGCCTGCTGCACCACTGCACCATCATTGTACTTCCATTTATCCGGCAACACCTTCCAAAAACTAGGATTTGCTCCATAATAAAGGGGTCGGCATGGTGGCACAGCGGCAGAGTTGCTACCTTGCAGCGTCGAAGACCCGGGTGATATCCTGACTACAGGTGCTGTCTGTACGGAGTTTGTACATTCTCCCTGTGACCACGTGGGTTCCTCCAGGTGCTCCAGTTTCCTCCCACCCTCCAAAGATGTACGGGTTTGTAGGTTAATTGGCTTTGGTGAAAAGGGTAAATTGTAATTTGTCCCTCGCATGTAGGATGATGCTAGTGTAGGGGTGTGATTGGTGGTTGGCCGAAGAGCCTGTTTCCATGCTATATTTAGAAAGTAAAAAAATAACCCCAATACTCTTCTAATTACCAGCTCCAAAATCATTTAAGACAATTTCTCCTTTCACTACTTTAACCCCTACCTAGGCTGGTGGGCGGTTTCACTGCTCCAGGGAAAAACATTCCAGCTTATCCATGCAACAGTAATCACTTATTCGTTGGCACCATTATCTCTTTTGTATCCTTTCCACAGCCGTAATATTTTGTCTAATGTGTGTCCACATCATATAACCATATAACCATATAACAATTACAGCACGGAAACAGGCCATCTCGGCCCTACAAGTCCGTGCCGAACAACTTTTTTTCCCTTAGTCCCACCTGCCTGCACTCATACCATAACCCTCCATTCCCTTCTCATCCATATGCCTATCCAATTTATTTTTAAATGATACCAACGAACCTGCCGCCACCACTTCCACTGGAAGCTCATTCCACACCGCTACCACTCTCTGAGTAAACAAGTTCCCCCTCATGTTACCCCTAAACTTCTGTCCCTTAATTCTAAAGTCATGTCCTCTTGTTTGAATCTTCCCTATTCTCAAAGGGAAAAGCTTGTCCACATCAACTCTGTCTATCCCTCTCATCATTTTAAAGACCTCTATCAAGTCCCCCCTTAACCTTCTGCGCTCCAGAGAATAAAGACCTAACTTATTCAACCTATCTCTGTAACTTAGCTGTTGAAACCCAGGCAACATTCTAGTAAATCTCCTCTGTACTCTCTCTATTTTGTTGACATCCTTCCTATAATTGGGCGACCAAAATTGTACACCATACTCCAGATTTGGTCTCACCAATGCCTTGTACAATTTTAACATTACATCCCAGCTTCTATACTCAATGCTCTGATTTATAAAGGCTAGCATACCAAAAGCTTTCTTTACCACCCTATCTATATGAGATTCCACCTTCAAGGAACTATGCACGGTTATTCCCAGATCCCTCTGTTCAACTGTATTCTTCAATTCCCTACCATTTACCATGTACTTCCTATTTTGATTTGTTCTGCCAAGGTGTAGCACCTCACATTTATCAGCATTAAACTCCATCTGCCATCTTTCAGCCCATTTTTCCAAATGGCCTAAATCACTCTGTAGACTTTTGAAATCCTCTTCATTATCCACAACACCCCTTATCTTGGTATCATCTGCATACTTACTAATCCAATTTACCACCCCTTCATCCAGATCATTGATGTACATGACAAACAACAAAGGACCCAACACAGATCCCTGAGGCACCCCACTAGTCACCTGCCTCCAACCCGACAAACAGCCATCCACCATTACCCTCTGGCTTCTCCCATTCAGCCCTGTTGAATCCATCTTGCTATTCCTGCATTTATACCCAACAGTTGAACCTTCTTAACCAACCTTCCATGAGGAACCTTGTCAAAGGCCTTACTAAAGTCCATATAGACAACATCCACTGCTTTACCCTCGTCAATTTCTCTGGTAACCTCTTCAAAAAATTCAAGAAGATTAGTCAAACATGACCTTCCAGGCACAAATCCATGTTGACTGTTCCTAATCAGACCCTGTTTATCCAGATGCTTATATATATTATCTCTAAGTATCTTTTCCATTAATTTGCCCACCACTGAAGTCAAACTAACAGGTCTAGAATTGCTAGGTTTACTCTTAGAACCCTTTTTAAACAATGGAACAACATGCGCAGTACGCCAATCCTCGGGGACTATTCCCGTTTCTAATGACATTTGAAATATTTCTGTCATAGCCCCGGCTATTTCTACACTAACTTCCCTCAATGTCCTAGGGAATATACTGTCAGGACCTGGAGACTTATCCACTTTTATATTTTTCAAAAGTGTCAGTACTTCTTTTACTTTGAAACTCATAGTATCCATAGCTACTCTACTAGTTTCCCTTACCTCACATAATTCAATATCCTTCTCCTTGGTGAATATCGAAGAAAATAAATTGTTCAATATCTCCCCCATCTCTTTTGGCTCTGCAGATAGCTGTCCACTCTGTCTCTCCAATGGACCAATTTTATCCCTCGTTATCCTTTTGCTATTAATATAGCTGTAGAAACCCTTTTCGATTTACTTTCACCTTACTTGCCAAAGCAACCTCATATCTTCTTTTAGCTTTTCTAATTTCTTTCTTAAGATTCTTTTTACATTCCTCAAGCACCTCATTACTTCATGCTGCCTATAAATATTGTAGATCTCCCTCTTTTTCCGAACAAGTTGTCCAATTTCCCTTGAAAACCAGGGCTCTTTCCAATTTTTATTGTTTCCTTTCAACCGAACAGGAACATAAAGATTCTGTACTCTTAAAATTTCCCCTTTAAATGTCCTCCATTTCTCTTCTACATCTTTCCCATAAAACAAAATGTCCCAGTTCACTCCTTTTAAATCATCTTGCATCTCATCAACGTTAGCCTTTCTCCAATCAAAAATCTCAACCCTAGGCCCAGTTCTGACCTTCTCCATAATTACATCCTTCTTGAATGTTGTTTAACCAGGTTATCAAATAATGCAACTTGAGTCATTGTCAGGCATTGCCATACATAGTCCATGCCTTCAATGGAATTATACAATCTAAATGCACACACATTTATCTCTCATAGCAAGAGGGTAATACTTTTAAAACTTTTCATTATGGTAATTGGTATAAGGCTGGGCAAGTCAATTTTTACAAAAGACAAACTGTGTTTAAATCTGGAGATGAAATTCTCGTAAAAACAATTAAAACAATAGTTAAAATCTAGTGCCCAGTGACACCGCTATTACTGACATTAGAAATGACGGACAATCAAACAAACAGAAGCAGGCAGGTGTAAAGAATAGAAGGGATTTACGACCAATCACCCAGGTGTAGGGACAATGATAAGGGAAAGCACTAGGAGGAAGAACATGAAGACTAAGCAAGATTGTGTTCTCCCTTGTTTGTGTGGCGACATATACTTTGAGGAAAGTACTGCATGAATATGCTAACACACCACCTGCACATTGGAAATGGTGAGACGTGAAATTTCTCTGATGATTTATTTTACATTCAAGTCTTTGAAGCTACCCATATGTTCAAACCACATTTGAATACTAAAGTGAAATACTAAAGTGAGATTTCCACTGAATATAGCAGGATTCATAGAAACATATAAACATAGGTGCACGTGTAGGCCATTCGGCCCTTCGAGCCATCACCGCCATTCAATATGATCATGGCTGATCATTTAAAATCAGTACCCCGTTCCTTCTTTTTTCCCCATATCCCTTGATTCCTTTAGCCCAAAGAGCAAAATCTAACTCTCCTGAAAACATCCAGTGAATTGGCCTCCACTGTGTTCTGTGGCTGAGAATTCCACATTCACAATTCTCCGGGTTCATTTTTTTTTCCTCATCCCAGTCCTAAATTGCCTACCCCTTATTCTTAAACTGTGACCCCTGGTTCTGGACTTCCCCAACATCGGGAAAAATGTTCTTGCATCTAGCCTGTCCAATCTCTTCAGAATTTTATATGTTTCTATAAGATTCCCTCTCATCCTTTAAATTCCAGTAAATACAAGCCCAGTCGACCCATTCTTTCATCGTATGTCAGTACCACCATCCCGGATATTAACCTGGTGAACCTACGCTGCACTCCATCAATAGCAAGAATGTCCTTCCTCAAATTAGGAGACCAAAATTGCACACAATACCCCAGGTGTGGCCTCACCAGGGCCCTGTACAACGACAGTAGGACCTCTTTGCTTCTAAATTCAAATCCTCTCGCAATGAAGGCCAACATGCCATTAACTTTCTTCACTGCCTATTGTACCTGCATGCTTACTTTCAGTGACTGATGTACAACCACACCCAGGTCTTGTTGCAGGGGTGGGGGAAGGTGAAGGGCAGGAGGCGAGAAAAGACCAGGATCAGGGCCAAGACCAATCAGGTCCAGCCACAAATTACCTCAGGCTGGGTGCTGCCTGGTGGGTCCATTGTTGGCTGGGGAAGTGAGGCCAAGACCTCAAAGGATTGTCATGTGGGTCTGGGCCTGACACATCCTTCCTGCATGGTCAGAATCTCACTGCCAACACGTGATGCCCTCAGGACTGCAATGAGGAGACAGTTTCTCACTCCTTTACAGGCTGTGAAGGTCTGGAGATGGCTGCAAGATGCCTTGCGGTAGCATGGCGCCTTTGAACCGCATGACAGAGGAATCTCTGATCGAGGGGTTGTTCCCAGGGATGCATAGAGACATACATGATGGAAGTCCGTCATCTTGGTGAAAAGGGCTCTTGGTACTGCCCAAAACTTGCTGCAGTACAATGCACATTCCAGATGGTGACAGTGCATGCCAAGTGTTGCACTGCAGCCAATGCAGAGGTACTGTGGCAAGGGGCATCAGTCTCGGCTCCTTCTTCGACTGGACATTCAGGGGCTATGTTCAGAGTGGATGCCTTTCAAAGCACTTGGTTTGATTCATCCCAGGAAGCCACATGAGTGGCAGTGGTACTAAGTACACAAAATGTATTGACATTATCAATGCAGAGAACAAATAAAACTGAATGTATAGACCGAACGGCAATATGAATGTCAAAGAGCTCCTGCAGTTTTCTCCCTCTGAAAAAATATCAGCAATGACACATGATGTAAGATCCATCCCCAGCAAAAAGCTCCACTAGAAGGGGTAGACACAGAGGTCAATTAGCACTAAGGTGATTAAAATGAAGCAAAAAACAACTGTACAATATTGCTCTGGGTAGATGTCAATTGTTACTATAACTTAACTGACAATTTTTATTTGCGTTTGCACATTATCCACTGCTGGTGTTCTCTTTTAACTATTTTTCATTTTTATCTATTGAAATCAGACCCCAAGAGTGTTTACAAGAAAGCCACTGATCATAATTTACTGAGGCCCTTACTTTCAGTACATCTGCAACTTTTCACAATTTTCAATCACCTCAGCATGGAACTAAAAAATACTCACAATGATGTGGAACATGATCCTCAGGGCGAATGCTGGAGAAGAGATATTTCACTTAAGTACAATGACATTACATGGCAGTTATGTAAGTTAACTAATATAAGTTACCATTTAATTTTGTGCATTTAAAAGATTAGAATTTGGTTTTGGATGGTTAGAATCTGCTGAGTACACTTTGGATATTTTCATTTCTCTCATTACCTTGAGATTTGGAAGTGATGAAACTCTGTCTATTCATTATTCATCTTGATGTGAGCTTCGATCAGCCGACTAGGATCGACAGCTCATTACTCTCCAGATTTTAATCATCCAGGGCCAAAGTCAATTTATTTTGGACTTCAAGCATCGAACTGTCATGAATTCAATGTCACTGCAATAACCAGGTATAAAGATGACCAAAGCTGGAAGTGAAAGCTCTTGTGAAGTTTGTTGTGTTGGGCAGCAAATTTCATGCTTTCATTTCTATTTGAGTAATTTTGTTTGAGGGAGAAATATTGGCCAGGAAACTGGATCAAATGTGTCTACTCTGAAAGAGTGCCACGGGAGCTTTTACATAGAACTGGGGCAGCAGAGGTGGTGTTGGTTTGGCGTGTCTGTGATGTGCACATATTCAATATGAAGCGGAGCAGGCAGATGTGCAAAGTTTTTTTGTTTTATATACAGAATGGAAACAGGCCCTTCGGCCCACTGAGTCCATGCTGACCATTGATCACCCATTCTCATTAGTTTCATGTTATCTCACTTTCACATCCACTCCCTGCAAACTACGGGCAATTTACAGGGGCCAAATAACCTACAAACTCACACATCTTTGGGATGTGGGAGGAAACTGGAGGAGCTGGAGGAAACCCACATGGGTGGTCACAAGGGGAACATGCAAACTTCACACAGACAGCACTTGACGTCAGGACCGAACCAGGGTCTCTGGTACAGTGAGGCAGCAACTCTACCAGCTGCGCCACTGTTCCGGTGGTTGCTGTGAGTTGACTGCACACTAAAAATGGAGACACAAGAGACTGCAGCAGCTGAAATCTTGAGCAAAACGCAAAGTGCTGGAGGAAGTCAGCTGGTCAGGCAGTGCTTGGGGTGGGAATGGGTGATGTTTTGGGTCAAGACCCATTTTTCGACGAAAGTCAGAACTTCTGAAGAAGGATCCCGTCCCAAAGCACTGCCTGTTCATTCCCTCCCCAGATGCTGCCTGACGTGATGAGTCCCTCTGAAGAAGCATTTGGTGTTTGGCTGGGCCATGTTTTGCAGCCTATGTTGAGTATGGCAGTGAACCCATGGAATTGACAATAGTCTGCTACATTTGAAGCTGTTTGCAATGCCTAATCCTCACGCAGCTGAACGTAATGTGAGCCTCTGTGATGAAACCTCCATGGCCACGCTTTAATGGGATTATCAATGTTTATATGATTGTTGCTGTTACGTCTTCAGATTATTGGAGTAATTCACACATTTTCCATTTATCTAAAGTTTCTATAAAGGTGTCACGTTTGGTGGAGGTACTTTTTTTGTAACTTAAAGTGACAGTTGCTGTGCTGGGAGAAGGCAGCAAGGTCTGCCATGTCATCACTAATCTCTTTCTTTTCACATATCTATAAAGTTTTTATAGATATGTGAAAAGAAAGAGATTAGTTAAAACAAATGTAGGTCCCTTGCAGTCAGAAACGGGTGAGTTGATCATGGGGAACAAGGATATGGCGGACCAATTGAATAACTACTTTGGTTCCGTCTTCACTAAGGAAGACATAAATAATCTGCCGGAAATAGCAGGGGACCGCGGGTCAAAGGAGTTGGAGGAATTGAGTGAAATCCAGGTTAGCCGGGAAGTGGTGTTGGGTAAATTAAATGGATTAAAGGCCGATAAATCCCCAGGGCCAGATAGGCTGCATCCCAGAGTACTTAAGGAAGTAGCTCCAGAAATAGTGGATGCATTAGTAATAATCTTTCAAAACTCTTTAGATTCTGGAGTAGTTCCTGGGGATTGGCGGGTAGCAAACGTAACCCCACTTTTTAAGAAGGGAGGGAGAGAGAAAATGGGGAATTACAGACCAGTTAGTCTAACATCGGTAGTGGGGAAACTGCTAGAGTCAGTTATTAAAGATGGGATAGCAGCACATTTGGAAAGTGGTGAAATCATTGGACAAAGTCAGCATGGATTTACAAAAGGTAAATCATGTCTGACGAATCTTATAGAATTTTTCGAGGATGTAACTAGTAGCGTGGATAGGGGAGAACCAGTGGATGTGGTGTATCTGGACTTCCAGAAGGCTTTCAACAAGGTCCCACATAAGAGATTAGTTTACAAACTTAAAGCACACGGCATTGGGGGTTCAGTATTGATGTGGATAGAGAACTGGCTGGCAAACAGGAAGCAAAGAGTAGGAGTAAACGGGTCCTTTTCACAATGGCAGGCAGTGACTAGTGGGGTACCGCAAGGCTCAGTGCTGGGACCCCAGCTATTTACAATATATATTAATGATCTGGATGAGGGAATTGAAGGCAATATCTCCAAGTTTGCGGATGACACTAAGCTGGGGGGCAGTGTTAGCTGTGAGGAGGATGCTAGGAGACTGCAAGGTGACTTGGATAGGCTGGGTGAGTGGGCAAATGTTTGGCAGATGCAGTATAATGTGGATAAATGTGAGGTTATCCATTTTGGTGGCAAAAACAGGAAAGCAGACTATTATCTAAATGGTGGCCGACTAGGAAAAGTGGAGATGCAGCGAGACCTGGGTGTCATGGTACACCAGTCATTGAAAGTGGGCATGCAGGTGCAGCAGGCAGTGAAGAAAGCTAATGGTATGTTTGCTTTCATAGCAAAAGGATTTGAGTATAGGAGCAGGGAGGTTCTACTGCAGTTGTACAGGGTCTTGGTGAGACCACACCTGGAGTATTGCGTACAGTTTTGGTCTCCAAATCTGAGGAAGGACATTATTGCCATAGAGGGAGTGCAGAGAAGGTTCACCAGACTGATTCCTGGGATGTCAGGACTGTCTTATGAAGAAAGACTGGATAGACTTGGTTTATACTCTCTAGAATTTAGGAGATTGAGAGGGGATCTTATAGAAACTTACAAAATTCTTAAGGGGTTGGACAGGCTAGATGCAGGAAGATTGCTCCCGATGTTGGGGAAGTCCAGGACAAGGGGTCACAGCTTAAGGATAAGGGGGAAATCCTTTAAAACCGAGATGAGAAGAACTTTTTTCACACAGAGAGTGGTGAATCTCTGGAACTCCCTGCCACAGAGGGTAGTCGAGGCCAGTTCATTGGCTATATTTAAGAGGGAGTTAGATGTGGCCCTTGTGGCTAAGGGGATCAGAGGGTATGGAGAGAAGGCAGGTACGGGATACTGAGTTGGATGATCAGCCATGATCATATTGAATGGCGGTGCAGGCTCGAAGGGCCGAATGGCCTACTCCTGCACCTAATTTCTATGTTTCTATGTTTCTATCACCCTCTCCTGGGCAACAAATCATCTGCTGGAGGAACTCTGTGATTCGAGCAACATCTGTTGGGACAGAAGATATTGTCAATGCTTCACAGGAACAATTGCAACGTTTAAGAAACATTTAAACAGTGCATGGATAGGATAGGTTTAGAGGGATAAGGGCCAAAACGCAGGTAGGTGGGACTAGTGTAGATGGGACATGTTGGTCAGTTTGGACAAGTTAAGCTGAGGCACCTGTTTCCACGCTGTATGACTCTATTCACATCAGCCCAGATGCAGGGTTTCAATCTGAGAAGTTGACAGTTCCTTTCCCTCACAGACGCTGCTTGGCCCACTGAATTTTTCTCGAAGATATTTTGTAGATCTAGATCCCAGCATCTGCAGTCTCCTGTGTCACCACTCTCATATGGTTGCACCTCAATAAGTCCAACATTCAGTTGGTGATCTGGGTGATGCCATCTTCATTGAGATGTTTGCACGCATACACCTAATGACTGTTCACGATATGCAGAGCCATCAGATCATGTTTCCACACATTGTGGAGCACTGATTTGATGATCGCGTTACCTATTTAAGAGCCACATGACCTTGCCTACACCCTCTTCGTGTCTCACATAACTGACCACATGTTAAACAATAGGAAGGACCAGCGTTCCAACTCCAGTACAGTTCCCACATATCAGCAACTCCCCACAGGATGGTCGATAGATTATTGCTGCTGGCTTTTGATGGAATAATACTGATTCTGAGAACATTTTCAATCTTGCACAAAGTTTTAAGGGCCTTTGGCCTGATGCTGAGGTGTTTGTTTTTGGTTGACAAATGACTTTTGCTGGAATAGAACGAGTTATGTTCACATAACAATTCCAACATTGTGAGGTCTCATGGCGCTTCATAAGAGCGTGAGCAAACAAAACCACTTCAAGGCATCGGTAGCCTGACAGGTCCTCCTCCAGGAATCGAACGTGATTGAAGAAATGAGCAGAGGCCACACAAAGCAAATCAAGCTGCCAGAGAAAGTCAAGGACTGGGCAAAGACTTGAGTAACGCTCAATAATCTCAACACCACTCAGACCAATGGAGCCCACCTGACTGGCATCCCATGAATTGCAGCCAGAGGCCAAGAACACAAGCACAGTAGATGGATGAGAACACCACCTGCATACTGCATCCCATATAAATATGGGCCCAACTCAGAAATTTACTTGTTCCTTACTCTGGCTGCTTTAAAATTTATGGACCTCCCTCCCTAAAAGCTTTGTGATGACATGTTGAGCTATTGTCTAATGCACAAGTCCAGTGGAAATCTTGCTTGCAGAAACATCACAGGCACACAGATCCAAACTTTACACAAAGCACACACAACAGTGAAAAGTAAAAGACCTGTATTTAAAAAAAGCAAGACTATCAGTGCAAATCCCAATTAGAAAACTGGCCAAGGTAGTGCAGGAGGTGGTTCATAGCGTTCCATTGCCCAGGGGGGATTAGGGTTGACTGGTCGACTCATGACTTTAGGAAAATAACTGTTCTTGAAATTGGTGGTGTGGCAGTTTAGGCTTCTCTTCACGATTGTAGCAATGAGAAGAGGGCAGAGCCCAGATGGTGAGGGTCCTTCTTGAGAGATGGCACCTACTTGATGCAGCACTTCATGCTGCCTGGGCCAGCATGGTTTCGGCTCCACTCATAAGAACTAGAGCGCCGACTAGAATTCCAAAATGGGGCCAAAACACGGAGGCTTGCATGCGGCTCAGTAGACTATTTCTGTACACTTGCTAATCGGAGATCTGCTTAGGTATTGCAATACTGGACTGGACTGTATGTAAAAAAAGAATTTCACTGTGTTTGCACATTAGAAAATGTAAGCACTGTTGACCATTGTAGATGCTTCTGATGGTGGGTGGGTTGGGGTCAGAATGGACCAGGCTGATTCCACACTCTCTGCAGCCTCATGAATTTCTGTGGGTTGGAATTGCTCAGCCAAGCCCTGTTTAACCACAGGCAACGACTTATCACCATCTTCTAAAGGGCCATTATTGGTGGGCCTTGCTACCAATTCCAATTCCCATAAATGATTATGAATTAATTCAACAGTAGAGAATTAGCATCTTGTTGTCACTGCAATCAATAAGTGCAGGTTAAATGCGCTTAACAATCATTAAAATCATTAAACCGCTTTTGGTGGTTATCAAGTTTAATCCTCTCAATGTTCCAACTACACACTTGAGAAAGATTTTCGTGAATAATTAGTTAAATCTGTTTCATCATTGATATCATCACTGTGCTGGCCAAGCTGAAAAATATCACAAACCCCCTGCTGGAGCCTCTGCAGTTTGCATATCGGGCCAATAGATCTGTGGATGATGCAGTCAACCTGGGACTGTACTTCATCCTCCAGCACCTAGACCGCCAAGGGACCTATGCGAGGATTTTGTTTGTTGATTTTAGCTCTGCATTCAACACCATTGTGCCAGAGCTACTACACTCCAAACTTTCCGAGTTAACTGTGCCTGAACCCCTCTGCCGGTGGATCACCAGCTTCCTGACAGACAGGAAGCAGCATGTGAGGCTGAGAAAGCACATCTCGGACCCACAAACCCTCAGCATAGGAGCACCACAAGGCTGCATACTCTCCCCTCTCCTCTACTTTCTCTACACCAATGACTGCACCTCCACTAACTCCTCTGTCAAGCTTCTCATGTTTGCGGACGACACAACCCTGATTGGACTGATCCAGGATGGGGAAGAATCTGCCTACAGACAGGAAGTGACACAGCGGGTGGCCTGGTGCCATCGCAACAACCTGGAGTTCAATGCTTTTAAGACAGTAGACTTTAGGAGAGCTCCCCCACCCCTCACCCCACTCACCATCAACAACACTACAGTCACATCTGTGGAGTCTTTGAAGTTCCTGGGAACCATCATCTCCAAGGACCTTAAGTGGGGGGGCTACCATTGACTCCACAGTCAAAAAAGCACAACAGAGGATGTACTTCCTGCAGCAGATGAGGAAACACAATCTGCCACAGGCAATGATGGTCCAATTCTAAATGGCCATCGTAGAGTCTGTCCTCACCTTCTCCATCATGGTCTGGTTTGGCTCAGCTACCAAGCACGACATCCGGGGGCTGCAGCGAATCGTCCGATCAGCTGAGATGGTTATTGGCTGCAACCTTTCCTCCAATGATGAACTGTACACTGCAAGGGCCAGGAAGCGAGCGGGTAAGATATTCTCTGACCCCTCTCACCCTGGCCACAAACTCTTTGAATCACTTCCCTCTGGAAGGCGACTCAGGACTGTCAAAGCTGCCACAGCTAGACATAAAAACAGCATTTTTTCCACGAGTAGTAGCTCTACTCAATAACCAGAAATCTGTAGCCTCCTTTTGCTCTGGTATTTTATTTAATTCACATGTTTAATCAATAATGTTTTATTATTAATGTATAATGTTTTATGTGTCATTCCTAACTGTCACTGTATGTTGTTGTCACTTGCGGGCGGAGCACCAAGGCAAATTCCTTGTATGTGAATACTTGGCCAATAAACTTATTCATTCATTCATTCATTCATTCATTCATTCCTTTCAAATAAATTCCTAATTGACAAAATTGTCAGTGGAACAGCAAAGAATAACTTGTTCAACTTACAGTGGAACAACTTAGAGTACATCCCAACCTCTCATAATTTGTGATAATTGAAATCATTTCATATGGGACAGAAACAGTCACATTATGACCATCTCATTTCCAGCATGTGCCTTCTATGCATTAGCAATTTAAATGCTATTCTAGATACTTCTTAAATGTTAGAGTACCTGCCTCTACCACTCAATCTGGCAGTTCATTCCAGTTTCCAATCTACCTCCCAGTGGAAAAAAGTTTTCTCAGAACCCTTCTAAATCTCTTAGCCCTTAAACCAAGCTCATCCAATCTCTTCTCATAACCAAGATGCTCCATCCTGGGAACATCCAGGTGAAATTATTTTGCACCATCTCCAGATAAATAATATCCTTCCTACCGTAGAAACAAAGAAATGCAGTTGCTGGTTTACATTAAAGAAAACACAAAATGCTGGAGTAACTCAACGGGTCAGGCAGCATCCCTGGAGAACATGGATAGGTGACATTTCGGGTCTGGTCAGTTCGGGTCTTTTGATGAAGGGTCCCGACCCGAAACATCACCTATCCATGTCCTTCTTGCAGTTTGGCAAGCAGAACTGCTCAAAGTACTCCAGCTATGGCTAACAAATGTTTTATAAAGTTATACCATAATCTCCCTTCTCTTATATTCTATATCCCAGTTGATGCAGGTAAGTATTCCATTAGCCTCCTTCACCACCTTATCGACCTGAGCTATCACTATCAGTTTACAGAGGCTACCTATTACTCAATCATATTACAGAACCACTGAAAATTAAGTGGTGAATGCATAAATCAAAAGAAACAAAACAAGATCACAAAGGTCTAATGGTTTGAAATGTCTTAAAGTTAATTTCTTAAAGGTTCATTGGATTTCTTCCAGGCCAACATCAAAGATAATTGTAAGTCTTGGGTCCATTACACACACAGGATCACCTACAAAATCCTGATCCTCACCTACAAAGCCCTCCACCATCTGGCCCCCCCATATCTCACTGACCTCCTCTCCCCCTACCAACCCTCACGGTCCCTCAGATCCACATCAGCCGGTCTCCTCTCCATCCACAAGTCCAACCTCCGCAGTTTAGGGGACAGAGCCTTCTCCAGGGCAGCTCCCAGGCTCTGGAACTCCCTCCCCCAACTGATCCGCAATTCCGTGTCCCTCACCATCTTCCAGTCCCGCCTCAAGACCCATCTCTTCACCTCTGCCTATCCTTAGCCCCACGTCCCCCTCCCTTTTCATCTGTGCATTAATTGCCTTATTATTGTGTTTTGTATTGAATTCTGTCTTTACTTTGTGTACTAGTCATTTCTCTACTATTTATTTCATTCCCCTTACATGCTTTTCCTCTACCTGCAAAATTTTTGTAAGGTGTCCTTGAGACTCTTGAAAGGCGCCCATAAATAAAATTAATTATTATTATTACTCAAAAAATCTGTACTTAGTTTGAGCTCATCACTTATATCATGTCCTGGAGAAAAAATCCATGTGCCTTGAAAAGATAATTGAACTTGTTATGTTCATTGCCATTTACAAAATGTTACTTCCTCATGTCAAGTTTGTGTCAAGTTGTGTTGTTTACTAAAAGCCTCCCCGTTTCGCTGCTTGTCAACATTTACATTGGAAGTGTTCCATGTAAACTTGTTACACTGTATTTAAGCCTTCCTGTTAGAGGTGGTATATTAACATTTCCGTTTCATAACAGTTTTATATGTAGCGCTTCTTACACAGGGCTACATATAGCTGCCTGCTCCTACACTGCACTTAAGCACTTCCACTTCAGTCAGCTCCTCAGCTTCCCAAAATTGCTTAAATTTAAAGATGGAAAACTACAGCACGGGAAGAGGCCTTTTGATTCACAATGTCTGAGCTGTCAATAATATTATCTCAAATGATTACGTGAAAAAACATCCGGAAAGAAAATGGACCTGATTTATTTCTTCATTTGTGCAGGAAGGAACTGCAGATGCTGGTTTATACCGAAGATAGACACAAAATAATACACAAAATAAAGGAATAGGTGACATTCTGGGTTGGAGTCTGAGGAAATGTTACCTATTCCTTTCTTCAAAAGATGCTGCCTGACCCACTGAGTTACTCCAGCATTTTGTCTGTCTTATTTCTTCATTTCCTGTAAATGGCCAGCAGCCGGAATGTCACAGTGGGAAGACTTATCTCGAGAAAAGACGCGGCAGAGGCAGAAAAATGGAGAGAAAATGAGGGCACCTTACAAGAGATTGGATGGACTGAGATATGGTCTGGACTGCTGTGGAAGTAAGTGGATTTGTAGTAAAATATTACGTCAATTCAGAAGCGATTTGAAAAGCAACAGTTTCCAAATTATTAAGCAACTGGACTGATTTTCCTATTTCCAGGTTTCTTTAAGCTCTTTATTGAAGAAAATTTGCAGTTTAATATCAAAATAAATAATTGCCTAATGGGTAATAAGTAAACCGGCTTTTGAGAGATATCACTGATAAGAACACTGATAAATATTTGATCCCTTCATTCCCTTACTAGTTCCCCAGATAGAGTTGTCTAAAATCCAATTAGAGCTACACTAAAAATGTCATTAAAACCCAAAGATGACTGGAACACTAAACAATCCTGCATAACGAATGTCACTTGTCCGGTAGCATGAGAGAAGGTACATGTAATTCATGCAAAAATCCTTCAAATTTTTTGGTAATAGACAATAGGTGCAGGAGTAAGCCATTTGGCCCTTCGAGCCAGCACTGCCATTCAATGTGATCATGGCTGATCATCCCCAATCAGTACCCCGTTCCTGCCTTCTCCCCATATACCCTGACTCCGCTATCTTTAAGAGCCCTATCTAGCTCTCTTTTGAAAGTATCCAGAGAACTGGCTTCCATTGCCCTCTGAGGCAGAGAATTCCACAGACTCACAACTCTCTGTGCAAAGAAGAAAGAATGTCAAACAAAGGACAAAAACAAATACTACAACGCTTTAACGCTTTAAGTACAGTGCTGTTATTTGTGGGTTTCACAAAATTGTCACCCTACATATTTAGGTTGTATTAAAAATTGGAAACACCTAAAATATGAATTATTTCAACTGGACTTAATTTTACCAATTTTATTTTAAATAAAAACAGAAAATGCATCTATGGAGAACGAAACAGAGTCAATGTCAGAGTTAATATCTCAGATCAATAAACTTGGATTAAATGTGTATGAAAGAGCTGCAGATGCTGGTTTAAATCGAAGGCAGACACAAAATGCTGGATTAACTCAGCGGGACAGGCAGCATCTCTGGAGAGAAGGAATGGGTGACGTTTCGGGTCGAGACCCTTCTTCAGTCATTCCTTCTCTCCATAGATGCTGCCTGTCCCGCTAAGTTACTCCATCATTTTGTGTCTGCCAAACTTGGATTAAAGTTTGGTAAGAGTTTTTCCATGGAGGTAAGGTACAGTGATAGATAAGATTGAGGATAATCCCAAGGCATGTTATAAATATACTAAGAGCAAGAGGGTAACCAGGGAAAGAGTGGCACAAATGGTAACCAAAGAGGAAATCTGTGGACGAGGAGAAAGATACTGCAGTGGCAAATTTCACTTGGAATGCTGAAATTCTCGAGCTAATTAAATGGAGGAGATATGAGATGTTCTAGGAGGAGGAGGAGGAGGAGGAGGAGGAGGAGGAGGAGGAGGAGGAGGAGGAGGAGGAGGAGGAGGAGGAGGAGGAGGAGGAGGAGGAGGAGGAGGAGGATGATGATGATTAAATGGAGGAGATATGAGATAAGCACAATGGCACATAAATCCCCAAAGACTAATGATATGTACCCTACACTAAACTAGGCATTTACAGACGAGTTAGTCTAAAGCCAGTCTAATCTTTCAATGTGTATCACACTTTAGAACAGAGAAGCCTTCGATATGATAGGTCTTTATTGTTATCCAAAAAGCTTGCTACCTCAAATATTTTAAAAACATTCCTGCAAATCCAAAATGGATTTATAACGGGCCATTCCACATGTTATAACCTGATAATAAATGTAAAGTTTTTTTTTTCTATAGAAAGTGATTTTAACATGTTCATGATGTTGACCTTAACCACCATTTCAATTTGGGGAAGGCCATGAGTTTACCTGTGGTTGTGGGGGGCGTAGGTAGCGATGCCTCACACCCACAAAATATCAGCACATCAAGAGGTTCTCTGCAACCCACACACACTTGTGTGCTTCACTGGTTATTGTACCCAACGTGAGCAGCACCTTTGCCAATTGACATAGGAAATCATTCAATTAGAGAGATGGTGATCTAGATTATTGACCTTAATCATTTCCCAAATCTCCAGAACGTTTCCGATGAACGTTGGATTATAAAATGGAAACTGAAAGGCTGAAAGAGTCTCCGGAGAAAGTTGCCCAGAAGACTGAGAGAAAAGTGGAGAGATGAAGAAGGCGGAATAATGGATGAACGGAAGCAAGTAGCCAGGTGACCAGACCTGATGGACAAGGAAGTACGGTACATGTTAGAGCCACACTATGGAACTATTGAAGATCATAAACCAATTGCAACTAACAAAGGTTCTATCTTTACTAAAACTGAATAAAGATCAGAATCTATGAAAAGTAGTTTTGCTACTCACATAACAATGTACCTGTGGAAACGACAGATGGAATGAAAGGAAATGTATCTACCAGCAAGCAAATAGTATTTTGTTTGTTATGTGATGAAGTTGGTCACAAGTAATAAATCCAAAATAAAGCCAATTCTGTCAAGGCAGCACTTTGAGACGGTAATGCACGCCTTTGTTACCACTCGGCTGGATTACTGCAATGCACTGTATGTGGGGGTTAGTGGGTCCTCCATCACCCATCTCCAGATGGTACAGAATGCAGCTGTACGTCTTTTAACTGGCACACGTAAACATGAGCACATTTCGCACATTTTAACCTCACTCCACTGGTTGCCTATTCAGTTTAGGATCCATTTTAAAATTATTTTATTTGCTTTTAAATCCCTGAATGGTCTTGCCCCGCCCTACCTATCTGAGCTTCTACACCCTTATACACCCGCCCGCTCTCTCAGGTCAGATAATCAGCTGCTCCTGAGTGGGCCTAAAACTAAGCGGAAGCTCAGAGGGGACCGTGCCTTTGCTGTGTCGGCACCCACATTATGGAACGATCTGCCTCTCCACATTAAATTGTATTGTATTGTATTGTATTCAAATTTATTGTCATTGTCTCAGTTAGAGACAACAAAATGAATTTCCCTTACAGGCAGTATCATAAAAATAAAAATAAATAAATAATAATAAATAATAAAACATATTAAAAATAAAATAGAATTTTTAAAAAAGCACAAACACTGAAAGTCCACGACACAACATAACACAGTGGCACCAAGGTGAAGAAGGCACCATAGTCCAGCCAGCCTCCCCTCCGTTCTTCCCAGATGTTCACTCGTGGTCGAGGCCTTCCTAGCACCCGCAGTCCCCGCCCCGGGTGGCCCGATATTCAGGCCCTCACGCCGGGCTGGTGGAACGCCGACGCCAAACCCCGACGGTGAACATCCTCCTCCTCAGCGGCCCGGACCTCCTGATCAGCCGCCTCCCGCAGCCGGAGTCCGCAGCTCCCGAGTCCGCAGGCCGAACCGGGCAGAGTCGCAGGACCCCGCGCTGTCCATCAGCGCCGCCCGCGTTGGGAGCTCCGCAAACCGCAGCTCCATGATGTCGGTGCAGCAGGTCCAGCACTCCGGGCTCCAGACGGCGATCCCCGGTAAGGCATCGCCAGCCCCGCAATGTTACAGCGCTGTCCCGCCGCTGCTGGAGCTCTGGTCGATCCCGGCAGGAAAGGCCGCACCAATCCAGTAGGTAGGCCGCTGGGGGGGGGGGGGGGGCGAGGACGCGACTCGAATAATAGTCGCGTCTTCACCAGGAAGCGGCTGAAGGACAGTATCCCCCGCACCGTACCCTCTTCCCCCACATAAAAACACAAAAAAACACACTTTTACATAACTAAATAAACAAAAAAACAAAAAGATACCGGGCTGTAGGTGGAGGCTGCTGGCACCAGCGCCACCGGAAGTACAACACTAGTAAACAGGCCTCTTCCCTGTCTGTTTTTAAATCACTTCTTAAAACCCATCTCTTCTCCGTGGCCTTTGATACCCAGTAAGATGTCGACTTTATTTACTTGATTTAATTTCTTATTTTGATTGCTTTTATTGCGTGGCTATTATTTTTACTCATGTTTTATGTCTTTTAATTTATTGTTGTATTTCATATGTAATTTTTGCGCCTTATGTGAGCTGTTATGTTATGTTCTGTTATGTTGTCTGTTTATGGTGTCTTGTTTATTCTTCTGTACAGCGCTTTGGTCAACATTGGTTGTTTTAAAGTGCTTAACAAATAAAGTTGGATTGGATTGGACAAGTTGTTGAAGATTCAAGATGAAAGAATATGAAGAATATGAAAAGATGGATTTCTTGAAAGAGAAGGGAATCTGTTTTGGATGTTTAAAAAAAGGACACATGGTGAGAGACTGTAAGAGTCCTATAATTTGTTATAAGTGCAGGTAATATCATCCTGAAGCACTACACATGGATAAGAAGCTACGAGAGCATTGGGAAGAGGAAGAACTGGAACAAATAGACGAAGAGCTATCAGAACAAATAGAAGAGGATGCACTGGAGCAAACGGAACAGAAGAAGAAGCCAACTACTAGTTAATCACCTCGTCTCAAGTAACTGCTCATATTGGAGCCGGGGTTGAAGCTTGTAATTTTCCTATTTTACCAGCACAGGTAAGGTATAGTAAGACGAATACAGTGTTGCAAACATGATTTTTTTGGATCATGGAAGCTCAACTACCTTTTGCAAAGAAAACCTGACGAAAAGGCTGAACATTACAGGGGAAGAGACTAAGATTTGATTGTGTACCATGACTAAAGATAAAGAGAGCATGAGTCATTACATTACTAGTATGGAGATATCCAGTCTGGATGAAGATAATTTTATACCAATATCTGAAGTGTTTGCATATGGAACCATGCCTGTTGGTCATCAAAATATATCAAGACATGAAGACTTGAAACAATGGCCATACCTGAAGGATGTCAAGATATCTGAAATAAATTCTAGTGTTGATCTACTTATCGGAACAAATGTTTTAAGGCATTGGAACCTATACAGATTGTTAGGAGCCAAAGTGATGGACCGTGTGCTACAGAAACCCGACTTGGATGGGTTATCTATGGCTCCTTGAAAAGGAATAATGAAAACAGGAATCAGAAGACCTATCCTACCATTGCTGTTAATCAAATATCTACTGATAAATTAGAAAAGCCGGTGATGAAACCATACAATCATGACTCTAATGAAAGTACCAGCAAGGAATCTGAAGAGATGTCGAATGAAGAGTTAAAGTTCATGGATATTATGAACTACTCAGTAAAGATTGACGAACACTATTGTCTGGACTTATCTTTCAAACAAGAAAGTGTTAATCTGCCGAATAATCGTCGTATGGCAGAGCAACGGGTTGTATTTCCGGTGGCGCTGGTGCCAGCAGCCTCCACCTACAGCCCGGTATCTTTTTGTTTTTTTGTTTATTTAGTTATGTAAAAGTGTGTTTTTTTGTGGTTTTTTTTGTGTTTTTATGTGGGGGAAGAGGGTACGGTGCGGGGGATACCGTCCTTCAGCCGCTTCCTGGTGAAGACGCGACTATTATTCGAGTCACGTCCTCGCCTCCCCCCCCCCCCAGCGGCCTACCTACTGGATTGGTGCGGCCTTTCCTGCCGGGATCGACCAGAGCTCCAGCAGCGGCGGGACAGCGGGTGCTAGGAAGGCCTCGACCACGAGTGAACATCTGGGAAGAACGGAGGGGAGGCTGGCTGGACTATGGTGCCTTCCTCACCTTGGTGCCACTGTGTTATGTTGTGTCGTGGACTTTCAGTGTTTGGGTTTTTTTTTTAATTCTATTTTATTTTTAATATGTTTTATTATTTATTATTATTTATTTATTTTTATTTTTATGATACTGCCTGTAAGGGAAATTCATTTTGTTGTCTCTAACTGAGACAATGACAATAAATTTAAAATAAAAAAAATTTGAATACAAAAATTTGAATACAATACAACACAACCAGAATTTGAAACACAAATTTGTCGAGAATACTAAATTTCATGAGGTAAGAATCTCTCTGAAGAATAATTTCTATGTGGACGATTGCTTAAAATCCATGTCTACTGAGCAGGAAGCAATTCAACCAGTAGAACATCTGACTTCCATTTGCAATAAGGGAGGATTCACACTCTCCAAGTGGATCAGCGACAATTGTGAAAGCATTCCACTAGATGATAGAGTCAAAGAAACCAGAGAGGAGGATTTAGACAGAGACAATCTGCCAATGGAAAGAGGATTGGGAGTTACTAATGTTGTACAACTGAAATATGTTAACACAAAAGAAAATCCTGCGGATGAATTTTCCAGAGAACTGACAGCGAACCGCTTCTTAAGCAATAAGAGGTGGATCAATGAACTAGAATCTCTCTGTAAACCAGACAGAGAATGGCCAAAGCTTGAGCTGGGATTTGAAATTTCTACTAATGATCCGGAAATTAAACAAAACATTACGGTGAATGTGATTCCTAAAGATTCATCAAATACTGTAAATTATTTACTTATCCACTTTTCACCATGGAATAAATTGATAACTGCGGTAGCCAGGTTTCTTAAACAAAAAACAAGGTTATTGCTGTTTGCTCAGAAAAGGAGGGAGATTACAGAAAGTATCCTAGAAGAAGATCCTGATATACGGAAGTAAAAGGTTGGAGGCCAGATGCAAGTTTTTGACGCATACAGGGTTTACGTCTTGATGATCTCCTCAAGGTGGAAAATGCGATAATCTCTTTATGTCAAAGACAGAAATACAAAGAAGAAATATTAACATTGGAGGCTGGAGAACATTGGGGTAAAGAGAAACAGTCAACTGTACAAGCTTGACCCAGTTTTGGAGGAAGGACCTCTGAGGATGGGCAGTTGCCTAAATAAATTGGCAATGCCTGAAGAAGCTAAACATCCTATTATTCTCTCGAAATACTTTTACATAATGACATTGCTGTTACAACACATCCATGAGTTGATCGGACATGGAGGAAGATGTTTCATGCTATCAAAACTTTGGACTGTTATGTTTTGGACTATATACTGGGTATCATGTCTGATTTTAAGGGTTTGCTCCGCACGGTACAACATTAAGCTAAAAACAGTGATTTAATAGGATTAATAATCAAGTTATGCTTGCTTCTAGAAGGCGAAAGTGAAGATGGAAGAGTCGATGAAGAATTCTGATTGCGGATATATAGTGCATGCTATTTTTTTCTCGTTAGTATAGTGGTTAGTATCCCCGCCTGTCACAAGGGAGACCGGGGTTCAATTCCCCGGCAGGAAGCCATGGGATTCAATTCCCTGATTTTTTGCTTTTGATATATGTTAAGCCATCATGGCTACTTTTTTGATGTTTTTGAATAATTGCCTCGTTATATACTCACACAATTAGGGGCCAGTATGCAGTGGCCATTTGGCTTGTTTTGTGTGTCATTAATTATGGCATGTGTCTTTAAATTTTAGACTGCCCGTTATATTGTGGGTGGGATTTATGACATATTTTAGTGTGTGTTTGGAGCTAAGTTTCTTGGGCAGAAGCTTAGTTCTTAGTTTAGTTTGGAACTTGCATGAGGAAGGCATGCCCTTTGGCCATGTGAAGTGTAACGGAAACACGAGGAGTTAAAGCGATATGCTGGAGCTCGATGAAGATTATAGTGTATGAGTCGGAAGAAGTTTGGATGTATGCCTTATTGGTTTTCATCAACAATAAAGAATCTATTTATCAAAAGACTGTGTTATGAAGATTTATCTGTGAAGAAGCTCTGAAGGTCTCTGACGGAAAACTCACATGCGTATAACAACATTCTCCTTAATCATGTAGTCCACTTAGTGGCTAGAGGGAGTAATCTCTTGAACGATATAAAATTCTGCCACTACAAGCCCCTCACCTCCCTTTCTTCATTGTCTTTACAATGTGATTTTCTTTAACACGAGGTTTCTTAGGAATGCAAAACTAACTATTATAGCAGAACTAACACTTTGCCAATAAATATATGCTCCTTGCAACAAAAAACACGAGGAACAGCATCAACCACTAATCATAGCCTTCTTCATCCTCACTAAAGTCTCTGACTATCAATTGGGAAAGAATATGGAACACTCTCCAGAAATTGACTTTTTTTACTTTACAATTCCACCTTTCAAATTGTGTGCAAACCCTGCAATCATGCCCAGAAAATGTATCTTAATCGAAGAAAGCAGTTGTCCAAAAGCCATGGAGTAAGTTCCAACAGTCTGAACAGCAACTGTTCATCTGCTTTCTATCCCTTAGATGCCATTACATTTTAATTATGTGGCATTAATTTTACTGCAACACAAATGCCTTTTGAAACTCGATGCTCATCCACTGTCAACTAAACTAGCAGCATTATTTCTGTCATTGCTTTGGATGCTTTGATTTATTACTATCACAGATGACAATCTAATTCTGCAGTATTCCTGCTCCTCTGCATTGCCCCTCCAGAAGTTGAGAGCGCATCCGTTACTGGCTTATCAGTTTGACTTTGGCACAAGAATCTAATGATCTGTCTGTAAAATGATCTGATAGGGATTTCCTGGATAGTTTTTCAGTCCTGATCTTGCTTCCTGCCATGAGGCAGACCTCCTTGAGTGGGACACTACCTCTGTCCACAGTTAGATGCTCCAGAAACTGCAAGAGATGACCAGCACCAAGAATAACCATAGCCGAGTTTGGCTACAATCAAAGCGGCAATGTATTTTGATATCAGTCTTGTATTAATGGCAAGCCGAGTCTTTCCAGTCTTTCTTCATATGAAAGTCCTGCCATCCCAGGAATCAGTCTGGTTAACCTTCTCTGTACTCCCTCTATGGCAAGAATGTCTTTCCTCAGATTAGGAGACCAAAACTGTACACAATACTCCAGGTGTGGTCTCACCAAGGCCCTGTACAACTGCAGTAGAACCTCCCTGCTCCTATACTCAAATTCTTTTTGCTATGAATGCTAACATACCATTCGCTTTCTTCATTGCCTGCTGCACCTGCATGCCTACTTTCAATGACTGGTGTACCATGACACCCAGGTCTCGTTGCATCTCCCCTTTTCCTAATCGGCCACCATAGATAATAGTCTACTTTCCTGTTCTTGCCACCAAAGTGGATAACCTCACATTTATCCACATTATACTGCATCTGCCATGCATTTGCCCACTCACCCAACCTATCCAAGTCACCTTGCAGCCTCCTAGCATCCTCCTCACAGCTAACACTGCCCCCCAGCTTCGTGTCATCCGCAAACTTGGAGATGTTGCATTCAATCCCACTAGTCACTGCCTGTCATTCTGAAAATGACCCGTTTACTCCTAATCTTTGTTTCCTGTCTGCCAGCCAGTTCTCTATCCACATCAATACTGAACCCCCAATACCGTGTGCTTTAAGTTTGCATACTAATCTCTTATGTGGGACCTTGGCGAAAGCCTTCTGAAAGTCCAGATATAACACATCCACTGGTTCTCCCTTATCCACTCTACTAGTTACATCCTCGAAAAATTCTATAGGATTCGTCAGACATGATTTCATAAATCCATGCTGACTTTGTCCAATGATTTCACCACTTTCCAAATGTGCTGCTATCCCATCTTTAATAACTGACTCTAGCATTTTCCCCACTACCGATGTTAGACTAACTGGTCTGTAATTCCCCGTTTTCTCTCACCCTCCCTTTTTAAAAAGTGGGGTTACATTAGCTACCCTCCAATCCTCAGGAACAACTCCAGAATTTAAGAGTTTTGAAAAATTATCACTAATGCATCCACTATATCTGGGGCTACTTCCTTTAGAACTCTGGGATGCAGCCTTTTCTGGCCTTGGGGATTTATCGGCCTTTAATCCATTCAATTTACCCAACACCACTTCCCGACTAACCTAGATTTCACTCAGTTCCTCCATCTCATTTGACCCCCGGTTCCCTGCTATTTCAGGCAGATTATTTATGTCTTCCTTAGTGAAGACAGAACCAAAGTAGTTATTAAATTGGTCTGCCATGTCCTTGTTCCCCATGATCAATTCACCTGTTTCTGACTGCAAGGGACCTAATCTTAACTATTAACTATTACATTTTATTAAATTCTATTAAATTTTAACTAATATTTTTCTCTTCACATATCTATAAAAACGTTTGCAGTCAGTTTTTATGTTCCCTACCAGTTTTCTTTCATAATCTATTTTCCCTTTCCTAATTAAGCCCTTTGTCCTCCTCTGCTGGACTCTGAATTTCTCCTAGTCCTCTGGTAGGCTGCTTTTTCTGGCTAATTTGTATGCTTCATATTTTGTTTTGATACTATCCCTGATTTCACTTGTTATCCACGGATGCACTACCTTCCCTGATTTATTTGTTCCAAACTGGGATGAACAATTGTTGTAGTTCATCCATGCAGTCTTTGAATGCCTTCCATTGCATATCCACCGTCAACCCTTTAAGAATCAATTGCCAGTCTATCTTGGCCAATTCACGTCTCATACCCTCAAAGTTACATTTCTTTAAGCTCAGAACCCTTGTTTCCGAATTAACTACGTCACTCTCCATCCTAATGAAGAACTCAACCATATTATGGTCACTCTTGCCCTAGGGGCCACGCACAACAAGACTGCTAACTAACCCTTCTTCATTACTTAATACCCAGTCCAGAATAGCCTGCTCTCTTGTTGGTTCCTCTACATGTTGGTTTAGAAAACTATCCCGCACAGGTTAATTGGCTTCAGTAAATTGTAAATTGTCCCTAGGGTGTACGACAGTACCAGTGTATGGTGTGATCGCTAGTGAGTGTTGACTCAGTTGGCCGAAGGACCTGTTTCCATGCTGTATCTCTAAAGTCTAAAATATGTAAGATGCTGATATGTCAATAAGCAAGGCATAGATTGAGAAATGCAGGGTTGGTGTTACTTGTTGATGCATCTAATTTCAGGGATTTGATGACACTCTTTCTTGCAGTGAAAAATTAAAATAAACCTTGTGTGGAAACAGATCCTGTATCTCAATTCCCACTTTATCCGAGTTTCTACTCTCGAGACATCATAAATTGCAATGACACAAGATGTTAAAATGATGGTCATCTGCACCGGATTGAAAAGCTAGATTCCAACAATCTGCCTTCCCTAAACATTTTCTCATGCATTTTAAGAGCAAAAGCTATATCCATTTTATGCTTCAAAGAATGCTGCTCTGTGTGATTTTCTACAGATGGAAATACGACTGAGAATTTGCAGCTGAGGCAATTCAGAAGCATATGGATCTCGCACATTAATATTAGGAACGTAAGCTTTCAGCATTCAGCATTCAGCATTCAGGCTGAGTATGAAAATACAGTTTTTGTTGTCCAACTGGTCCAGAGCGGAGTGGAGAGCCAGCGAGATCACATCCACCGTTGATCTGTTGTGGTGGTAAGTGAACTGCAGTGGGTCCAGGTAGGAGTTGATTTGCGCCATGATCAACCTCTCCAAGCACTTCATCACCACAGGCGTTAGTGCCACTGGTCGATAGTCATTGAGGCACGTCACCTTGCTCTTCTTGGGCACTGGTATAATTGATGCCCTTTTAAAGCAGGTGGGAACCTCAGACCTCAGAGGTGAGAGGTTGAAAATGTCCGTAAAAACTCCAGCCAGTTGGTCCGCACAGATTTTAGAACACGACCGGGTATACCATCAGGTCCAGGCGCTTTTCGAGGATTCACCTCTCTGAAGGATTTCCTGATGTCGGCCCCTGTGACTGAGACTGAAATACCATCACAGTGAATGGGGGCTCGGGAAGGCACATCAGTGTTCTCCCTGTCAAAGCGTGCGTAAAACGCATTGAACTCGTCAGTGAGTGATGTTTCGCCGACATTCGAGCTGCCTCCTGATTTCGCCTTGTAGGAGGTGATTGCATTCAGGCCCTGCCACAGCTGCCGAACATCTGTCTCATCCTCCAATTTGGAGCAGAAGTCCCTTTTGGCCTTTTTGATGGCCTCGATGGTCGTATCTGGACTTCTTATAGACCATTGTATCATCAGACATGAATAACCATATAACCATATAACCATATAACAATTACAGCATGGAAACAGGCCATCTCGGCCCTTCTAGTCCGTGCCGAACAATGCCCGGTGTCTGGTCTTCAGAAGAATGCGGATCTCAAAGTTCATCCAAGGTTTCTGATTGGGAAACACTCGGAAGGTTTTTGTAGGGATGCAGTCCTCCACACATTTCTTTATGAAGTCTGTAACGACTGTGGCGTATTCGTTCAAGTCCGTTGCCAAGTCCTTGAACATTGCCCAGTCTACAGACTCCAAACAGTCCTGGAGTTGTTCCTCTGCCCCCCCCTCCCCCCCAACCAACTCTGTACGGTCCTCGCCTCTGGGGGTGCCCTCTTTAATTGCTGCCTGTATGGTCGGATTTAACAAAGTGAGGGCGAGGGATAGAACGATAGGCATTCTTGATGGTGGTGTAGCAGTGGTCGAGGGTGTTTGGTCCTCTGGTGCAGCAGGAGACATGTTGGTGGAAGTTAGGGAGTGATTTCTTTAGGTTTGCCTTATTGAAGTCCCCAGCAATGGTGGTAAATGCCTCGGGGTAAGACGTCTGGTGTTTGTTGACCACGGCATGCAGCTCCTCCAGTGCCAGACGGACGTCTGCCTGGGGTGGGATGTAGACCGTGGCCAGGATGATGGAGGTGAATTCCCTTGGGAGGTAGAAGAGACGGCACTTAACCGCCAGATGTTCGAGGTGCGGAGAGCAGGAGTTGGACAGGACTGCCACGTCTGAGCACCACGCAGAGTTGACCATGAGGCAGATGCCCCCTCCTCTCCCTTTCCCAGATGCCAGTGTACGGTCCATACGGTGGATGGAGAACCCTTCAGGCTGGACCGCTGAGTCTGGGGAGCTGGGGGTGAGCCATGTCTCTGTGAAACAGAATACAGGGCATTCCCTCAGCTCCCTTTGATAAAGCAGCCTTGCCCTTAAGTCCTACACTTTATTTCCAAGGGACTGTACATTGGCCAGTAGGATAGTAGGGAGAGGGGGCCGAAGTCCCCTGCGCTTCAGTCTGACCTGACGTCCTGCCCGTCGGCCACGTTTCCGGACACAATAGAGGCTTCCCCTTTGTTTCCTTGTGCTGTGCTTATTGTACTTGCTGTTTCTGCGAACCTGCGCTGGAACGGGGATTCCTTCAGGCTGGACCGCTGAGTCTGGGGAGCTGGGTGTGAGCCTTCAGGTGCCCAAGCAGCTTGTCCGAAACGGCACCGATTGTTGCCGTTTCCCTGATGCGGGTGAGTTGTTGGAAGTTGTAGGTGAACCTTTTTTGTTCTGGTGCTTCTGGTGCTTCGCAAAAGTCGCCGCAGGCAGGCGCCATCTTGTACAATGCTTTATATGTAGCACTTGGGCAGTTTACAAGCCAGCGGTATGAACATCAATTCGTCTCATTTCAATTAACTCCAGCATTCCCTCACCACCCCCCTCTCACCCCCCCTCGCCCACCCTAGTTATCCTACCAGTGCCACTGTTCGCATCCTTGTATCCCCCTCGTTAGCACATCTTCCACAGCCAACAATTGGCTATTATGGACTCCATCTTTCCTGAGGCCATCTGATGCCCGCCTTGATTTTTTCTGGTCTTTTCTTGCCTGCAGTTTCTCTCTCCCCCCCACCCCCTTCCACCCCCAACACCCCCCCCCCCCCCCCCCACCCCACATCTATCTTTCAATCTGAAGAAGGGTCCCAACACGATGGTCACCTATTCCTTTCCTCCAGAGATGCTGCCTGACCCGCTGAGTTACTCCAGCATTTTAGGTCACACATGGGTTTTCTTGGGTAGCGGCTTTGATTTCCTGCATCCAAAGATATACAGGGTGGAAATAATTTCTGAGGCCAATGTACTACGAGTTTTCAAATCCGGTTGACCAAACTAGAAAGTGAGATTACCAGGTGAGTATTTGCAATTACTTTCGCCTAGAGCTGAGGAAAATCTGTTTATCCTGAGTTTCCTGAAAATTACCTCCATTCCTCCCATTAACAACATAACCGTAAGAAATATCACGGAGTTGAAAGTTTGCAGGAGAGCCTCTTGTGGTGCAAGAAACAACTGCTAAAAGTAACGTTTTTCACTCTACCTCAGTACATGTGACAATAAACTAAACTAAATTACCGGTCAGGTTTGCCTGATGCCAACCCATCTTTTATTTTGGATTACCAGAAACTACTTTGCAGAACTTGTCTGAGGAGTATCAGTCCAAATCACTGCCTTTTATATTAGACCCTACCCATGTCCTCCAGAGATGCATTGAGTTATTCCATCGTTTTGTGTTCTTCGCAGGATTCCATCTTCTGCAATTTTTTGTGTCTCCTTTCGCAACGAATTGCCGCTGATTACACACCATTCAGAACACACTGAAATTCTAGCCTCTGGCATTTATACTGTAGCTCTCTGATCAGATACATGTTGAACCTATGTGAGGGTGTTAATTGACACAGCATGACAACTTTAGTTGGAAGACTACTACTAAAGAGAAAATATTTTTTTTTTGATTTAATCCTCCCTCGAGCTGCTTAATATTGTATCCACAACACTCAGTTTATTTGCTGACAAGTTAAGTTAAATCTACATAATCCATTCCTTGCATCACAGTAACCACTTGCAATATTGAGTACAGGAGTTAGGAGTAGAAACAAGGAACTGCCGATGCTGGTTTACAAAAGAAGACACAGAGCTGCTCAGTGGGTCAGACAGCATCTGTGGAGAACATGGATAGGCAATGTTTTGGGTCGGGACCATTCTTCAGACTGATTGTAGGGGGAAGAAGAAACCTGGAAGAGAGGAGGGGCAGGACAGAGCCTGGCAGTGATAGGTGGATACAGGTGAGGGGGGTTTCTGAAAGGTAGATGGTTGGACAAAGACCAGAGATGAAAAGACAGAAGGTGTGGGACAAAAGGATGTGAATCATGATGCTAGAGGAAGGAATATAGGTGGAAGGGGAGATGCAAGTCTAGGTAGGGCACATAGGAAGAGGAAGGATAGAAGGGGGGATGAAAAAAGGGGATTAGAAAGAGGGGTCATATGGAGGAAGAAGGGAGTGTGGGAGAGTTATGTAGTTATCTAAAATTGGACAATTCAATTTTCATACTGTTGGGTTGTAAGCTACCCAAGTGGAATATGAGGTGTTGTTCCTCCAATTTGCGTGTGGCCTCCCTCTGGCAATGGAGGTGGCCCAGGTCAGAATGGTCAGTGTGGGAATGGGAAGAGGAGTCAAAATGTGAGTAGTTGGGATGTTGTGTTACAGTGGTATACAATGTGAGTGTAGTCACACTGGGAATATTCACAAACACAATCACAACAATACTTTATCAGCCAAGTATGTTTTGCAACATACAAGGAATTTTCAGCTTTGGTCACCTTGCTTGAGGAAAAGCATCTGCCTATCCCTAGTCATTCCTATTGAAAGGAGATCTGACTGGCAGGCTTCTCACACAGAGGGTGATGCGTATGCGGAACAAGCTGTTGGAAGAAGAGGTTAAGACAGGTGTAAAAGCATTTAAAAAGCATTTGGATGGGTACACGGATAGGAAAGGAATCTAAGCATATGGACCAAATGGAAGGGAAATGGTATTAGCATAAGCAGGCATTAATTGACCTCAGGCTAAATGGTCTGTTTCTGTGTGGTTCACCTTAATAACTCCATGGGACGTTTTTTGATCCAGGATCATTCAACCAATGTGATCATTACCCAAGACTACAAATTGACATTGTGTGTGATGAGGGTTATTGCCAGTGTTGGAGGGAATCTTGTACTTAACCTGCACTATATGTCACAAAATTAAACATCTCGTAGAACAATGATGAGTTTCTCAAACGTTGGTTTATTCAAGGCCATAACAGTATGTACTGGAAACCCTCTGAGTGAACCTGGAGTGGCACGGTGGCTCGGTGGCGCAGTGGCACGGTGGCGCGGTGGCGTGGTGGCGCGGTGGCGCGGTGGCACGGTGGCACAGCAGTAGAGTTGCTTCCTTACAGCACTTGCAGCGCCGGTGTCTGTTTTCTCAGAGATCTTCGGTTTATTCCTACACTCCAAAGACATACAGGTTTGTAGGTTCATTGGCTTGCTACAAGTGTAAATTTTCCCTAGTGTGTGTAGCATAATTTAGTGTGCGGGAATCACGGGTCGATGCGGACTCGGTGGGCTGAAGGGCCTGTTTCCGCGCTGTATCTCTAAACTAAACCCAAAGTATTTCAAAGATGCACAGCATCCACTGCTTTTTGATATGCTCATGACACCATGGTTACATTTGGATTCTACATTTTGAAATAATTCACCATTGATCAACGTCTCTGTAGCCTTTCATCTTTGTCTTTGCCAAGAGTTATCTTTAACCTTATGATCCCTGTTATTTCGAAAACCACTCTAATAAAAGTTACTACTCCCTGATCAGTTTTATCATCCTCAGCTTAATTTACAACCTCCAATTATTATTTTTAGCTAAGGTACACAAAAAAGCTGGAGAAACTCAACGGGTGCAGCAGCATCTATGGAGCAAAGGAAATAGGCAACGTTTCGGGCCGAAACCCTTCTTCAGACTAGCTATACTGGGGAACCTAAACACCATGATAAATATATTTATATCCTTCAGTTCCCTAATTTGGCTATTTTCCAATCATGTATGTAAGTTCTTGGGTTAAACGGATTACAAACTACTCATCTTCCTTATAATTTTCAAAATTTCCAACATCACCAGCAAGATCCAACTACAATTCAATAAAAGTGACTGCATCTATTGAGTAGGAGGGAACGGCAAATGCTGGTTTACACCAAGGATAGACACAAAAAGATGGAGTAACTCAACGGGTCAAACGGCATCTCTGGAGAAAAGGAAAAGGTGACGTTTCAGGTCGAGATCCTTCATCAGACTGAAGCTCAGTCTGAAGAAGGGTCTCGACCCAAAACATTACCTATTCCTTTTCAAATCTTCAAGTAAGATTGTAAAGAGATATAAAGGTAGAATAGAAATATTCCAGCATTTAAGAAAAATATAAAAATGAATAGTTCTCATTAGTTACTCAAAAAAGCAGAGGTTTCATAATTTCTGTGCACGGTCCTAAAAATTCTTGCAGTTCCCATAATCTAGTGAAGTTAATTTGGAATTTTGTGCTGCAGGGAGGGGCGGGGGGAATATTATTTTGAAGAAGAAATGTAAGTGATTTTACATTAAAAATCCATTTACCATGAAGGTTGCACTCCCACTTAATCACCTCTATTTAAAATGCTTCCCGTGATTGAAAATGGATTCCATTTGATGTACACTGAATGCATTGTAATGAGTTTTGCAAAATTATTCTTTCTGATCACTGGAAATCTGAGTATTTACAGTGTATTTTGCATATGATTGCAATACACTCAGACAGTGGCTTCTTTTGCACGTGTCTATGAAAGATTATCGAGCTGAGTTGAATGCATAATGAGAAGAGGAGTTTCTATTTCAGAAATCTCAAGGCACATTTCTACTCATTAATCTGAGCAATAAACCATGTCACTTTAAAGCAGGAGATTCTGTTGTATTTCCAATTTTATTTTATTTTTTAATTGTCAATGGGTTACAGTGTATGTCTCCTACAGAAGCAGTTCCAACAGGGCTGCAGACACAGACTGGCTTTCCAATCATGAATGAAAGTTATTGGGTTAAACGGATTATGGCTATGCTCACTTTGACCTGATTTGCTGAACTCGAGGTGAGTGCTGTACTGCTCAGCAAACTGGCCACGTTTGGTCTCTCCCTGACCTCATGTTAATTCTGGAAGGTCAGGGAGAAAGTCTGCCGGGTTGTTCATAAGTTACAGCAACAGAATTATGGGCGGCATGGTGGCACAGAGGTAGAGTTGCTGCCTTACATCACCAGAGACACAGGTTCGATCCTGACTATGAGTGCAGTCCACACGTAGTTTGTACATTCTCCCTGTGACCTGCGTGGGTTTTCTCCAACCGTTCTGGTTTCCTTCCACAGTCCAAAGATGTACAGTTTTATAGGTTCATTGGCTTTGGTAAAGATTGTAAATTGTCACGAGTGTGGAGGATAATGCTAGGGATTGCTGGTTCGTGTGGACTTGGTGAGCTGAAGGGCTATTTCCGCGTTATATCTCCAAACTAATCTAACCTAAACTAAATTAGGTCATCTGGCCCATCAAATCTACTCTGCCATTCAATCATGGCTGATCTCTCTTTCCCTCTCAACTCCTGCCTTCTCCCCCTAACCCCTGACACCATTATAATCATGAATCTGTCAATCTACACCTTAAAAGTACACACTGACTTGGCCTCCACAGCTGCCTGTGGCAATGAATTCCACAGTTCAATGGATGAGCAGTTTCCTCTCATCATCACTGCTTAAAGTGTATTTTCCTGCAAAACAATAGTGTGCCATAAAGTCATTAAAACCCCTGTTCCACGGTACGAGTTTATTCCACGAGTTCTCCCGAGTTTGCCCTGATTCGAACTAGGAGATTTACATTAATGGTCACTGGTCGGTATTCGGGGCTCTCGTGGACATTTTTCATCATGTTGAAAAATCTTCATGAGTCTTCCCGTGATTACCTGCCGTTAGCGAGTCTTCCTGAGTACCTGCCGTTAGCGCTAAGAGACGTCCATGAGCTCCGATGTACCCGCTAAGTTCATTCTCCGTGCTTGCGGTTTGATTTTTTTAAACTCGCGAGAGCTCTTGGAATAAACTCGCACCGTGGGACAGGGCTATTAGTACACTTTAATCAAATCTTCATTTAATATTGTAGAGATATTATAAGAAGTAGAATAGAAATATTCCAGCATTTAAGAAACATATAAAAAATTAATAGGTTTCATTTGTTTCTCAGAAAAGCACATAACTTATGTGCAAGAAGACCTGAAAAATCTTTACCATGAAGCTGACATGAAGCTGACATGAAGATGGAAACACAGAATTAACATTACAGGTTATATAAAAGCTGGTCAGTTCTGACACAATTTGGAGATGTTGTTGTCTGAAATAGGCGGATTCAGTGTTGTGCCCTGAGGAACATAATGTGCCGAGATGGATGATGAGATGCTGCGCCATGAGCTTATGCTGAGCTCTACTGGAAAGCAGAAAGGCACAAAACATGGAACAGAGTGAGAGCAGGATGGATAATTAAATCCAGAAGTTCAGGGTTAACATTCAGTGGAGATGGGGAGGGGGCACAGGAACTGGAGGCGAGAAAAGGCCAGAACAAATCAGGGCCGGCAACAGATGACCTCAGGAAGGGTGGTCCATAATGGTCCATTGTTAGCTAGGGAAGATGTGCTAAAGAGAGGGATACAAGGATCTGAACAGTGAAAATAGTAGGATCACTAGGGTGGGGAGGCGGAGAGAGGAGTGGAGGGGGGGGGGGGTGGGGGGGTAGGGTGGAGAGAATGCAGAAGTTACTTAAAATTAGAGAGATCGATGTTCACACCGCTGGGTTGGAAACTGTCCAAGCAAAATATGAGGTGCTGTTCTTCCAATTTGTGTGTGGCCTCACTGGCAGCGAAGCAGGCACAGGACAGAAAGGTCAGGATGGAATTCATTAAGATGGAGTGATGGAGTGGGTGAAGCTCCAGGCTTGGTTCAGAGTGGAGATAATCAGAAGATATAGAGTGAACAGCGTGAGAAGGAAAAGGACCATTAATCGCCAGAAGATCTATTTTATTTAAATGGAAAGGCTCCAACCCTCCGACCACACTCCAGTGGTATTCGGAAACGATATCATGTTTAAATTTAGAAAAAATCAGGAGTGACATTGTTGAACCCTTGGTTAAATTTGATAAGACTTGGGGAAAATTTATTGAACATTTTCATACAACATAAATTGCTCCCTCTTTAACCGTTATAAAAATTATTTTACCTCTATAGGGTGGAATGGACTTGACGACAAACAGACTTACATTGTTGAAATTCTCAGTTCAGATTCGGTTTTGCTTTGCTTTGTTTTTTAATCTATTTTATTTTTATTCGTATTATATTATTATCAATTTTTCTCTTTTTTTTTTCTTCTTTAGTTTAGGGGGGTTTTGTTTTTTAGTTTTTTTCCTTTTTTCTTTTTCTTTTTGTCTTTTTGTCTGTGTTTTTTTTTTACATTTATAAGTTTCCTTTTAAAGATTTAACTATATTTACATAGAGACCGGGCGGTCTATATTCAATGAGTATCTTGACACTGGTCTCATATTAGGTTATACCTGTTATTAATGTAATCCTGATCCCTATGTATCAATACCATTGTTCTGTTTATCATGAAGAAGGGTTTTGGCCCGAAACGTTGCCTATTTCCTTCGCTCCATAGATGTTGCTACTACACCCGCTGAGTTTCTCCAGCATTTTTGTTTACCTTATGTTTATCATTATTCTTTTTGCTCTGTTTTTTATGTTTTATTTTTGCTTTTTTTTGGAAAAAAAACATTAAAAAGATTTTAAAAGAAAGAAGAAAGGAAAGGGAGGAGATTTCCAGCAGCTTATTACAAACTATAAACCTATTACCTGACTTTGTCCTGCCCACCTATCTGCCAACTTCTGAAGAAGGATCCTGACCTGAAACTTCAACTATCCATGTTTTCCAGAGATGCTGCCTGACCTGCTGAATTATTCCAGCACTTTACTCCTATTTTTGTAAACCAGCATCTGCAGTTCCCTGTATCCAGATTCACAGGGTGCTTCCTGCACTAGAGGTATAAGGGGAGATTACAGAGGCTGGATCCATTTTTCCTGCGTAGAAGGAGGCTAATAGCTGATGTGATAAAACTACAAAAAATTATGAGAGGTAGAAGGTGAGAAGGCGAAGATTTAAAAAAGATCTGAAGGATAGATTTATTTCAGATTTGGGATCCATAGTAAGTTGCCAGAGGAGGTGATGGAGGCAAGAACAGTAATAACATTTATTAATCATCTAGTCAGGTATTTGACTGAGCAGAACACAGAGGTATATGGCATTAATGCAAGCAAGTACGATTAGTAGAGATTGTTATAATGGTCAGCATAAAAGTGGTGGGTTGAAGGGCATATATCTATGCTGTACAACTTTATGACTCTGTGACTGTCAATGGCTACCTAATTTAGCCGATAATTTTATAGCTGGCAGAACTATCAGATGAGAAACTGAAAAGCCGAATTCCAGCAGCATTACCTGAGAATTTCTGGTGAATTATCAGAGGTTGTGGGATAGCCGCTTCACAAAAGCAATGTGATAGATATTGATTTAACAAGTGTTTGCCACCTGGATGATAGGTGATGATCTCTCATATATGTGATGTGTATTAGTTCATCCTGATGCAGCTTGTATCTCATCATTTGATACTTAGGTATTCATGAGTTGAATTAAAATAGTAACACTGTGCTGTACTGATTTGTTGAAGAGGTATGGGTGTCAGAGGTTATGGGGAGAAGGCAGTAGAATGGGGTTAGGAGGGAGAGATAGATCAGCCATGATTGAACGTCGGAGCAGTTTGATGGGCCGAATGGCCTAATTCTGCTCCTATTGCTATAATCTTATGAGTTACAAGGTTTATTTTAAGTTTAAATAATTGGAAGGTTTTCACATACACTGTTCTGCTGGAACACCTCTAATATTAACTGGCTTTGTATCAATCATTTCTCCTGGGTCTGTATTTAATTAAAATTGTTGGAAATAACATTGAAGTTAATTGGAAATCAAGATAATGATTTACAATTATTGTGACATCCATACTGAGGATTACAATGAACACTCAGATTTTATTCATCTTTGAAATGTTAATTGCAATGATAATAATATAATTTAACACTTTCACTTTCAATGCAAGAGTAATCTCAGCACACTATTATATCTTGGTACAAAACAGCAAGGCCAGTAATAACAGTTGTCAATATTAGTTCACACACATTATCTGAGTTAATGTGCTCCTGAATTCCATTTAGTAGGAGTGCTAATCCATTTAATTTTAGCAGAATGATGAATGCGTTAAAGCAGCATGCAGAGAAAGGTAATGCAAACCTGGTAATAACTCATTAATTAATATCAAACAATAGTGTCCAGGCAAAGTTATTTGCCATAAATCACAAAGAGAGGATCTGGCAAAAGATAGGGAGCAGATATTTACAGGTGAAACAACAAATGGCCAGTGGAACATTCTTAAGACAGTTGGTAAAATATCAAGGCCAGCATGTTCTGGCAAGGCTGAAAGGCAAAGATGGAAAGGTTTGGGAAAAGGAAGCATATGGTGGATATAGGCAACCGTCTTCACTAAGGAGGACTCAAACAATCTTCCTGATATAGTAGTGGCCAGAGGATCTGGGGTGACAGAGGAACTGAAAGAAACCCACATTAGGCTGTAAATGATGTTGGGTAGACTGATGGGACTGAAGGCTGATAAATCCCCAGGGCCTGATGGTCTGCATCCCAGGGTACTTAAAGGAAGTGGCTCTAGAAATCGTGGATGCATTGGTGATAATTTTCCAATGTTCTATAGACTCAGGATCAGTTCCTGTGGATTGGAGGGTAGCTAATGTTATCCCACGTTTTAAGAAAGGCAGGAGAGAGAAAACAGTGAATTATAGACCAGTTAGCCTGACATCGGTGGTGGGGAAGATGATGGAGTCAATTATAAAAGATGAAATAGCCGCACATTTGGATAGCAGTAACAGGATCGGTTCAAGTCAGCATGTATTTACGACGGGGAAATCATGTTTGACTAATCTTCTGGAATTTTTTGAAGATGTAACTAGGAAAATGGACAAGGGAGAGTCAGTGGATGTAGTGTACCTGGACTTTCAGAAAGCATTTGATAAGGTTCCACATAGGAGATTAGTGGGCAAAATTAGGGCACATGGTATTGGGGGTAGAGTGCTGACATGGATAGAAAATTGGTTGGCAGACAGGAAACAAAGAGTAGGGATTAACGGGTCCCTTTCAGAATGGCAGGCAGTGACTAGTGGGGTACCACAAGGCTCGGTGCTGGGACAGCAGCTATTTACAATATACATCAATGATTTGGATGAAGGGATTCAAAGCAGGAAAAATGTTCCCAATGTTGGGCGAGTCCAGAACCTGGGGCCACAGTCTTAGAATAAAGGGGAGGCCATTTAAGACTGAGGTGAGAAAAAACGTTCTCACCCAGAGTGGAGGCCAAATCACTGGATGGATTTTAGAGAGAGTTAGATCTCTGGATGGATTTAAGAGAGCTCTCAGTGCTAGTGGAATCAAGGGATATGGGGCGAAGGCAGGCACGGGTTATTGATTGGGGATGATCAGCCATTATCACAATGAATGGCGGTGCGGGCTCAAAGGGCCGAATGGCCTCCTCCTGCACCTATTTCTATGTTTTCTATGTAACATTAGCAAATTTGCAGATGACACAAAGCTGGGTGGCAGTGTGAACTGTGAGGAGGATGGTATGAGAATGCAGGGTGGCTTGGACAGGTTTGGGGAGTGGGCAGATGCATGGCAGATGATGTTTAATGTGGATAAATGTGATGTTATCCACTTTGGTATCAAAAACAGGAAGGCAGATTACTATCTAAATGGCGTCAAATTGGGGAAAAGGGGAAGTACAATGGGATCTGGGGGGGTCCTTGTTCATCAGTCTATGAAAGTAAGCATGCAGGTGCAGCAGGCAGTGAAGAAAGCAAATGGCACATTGGCCTTTATAACAAGAGGAGTCGAGTATAGGAGCAAAGAGGTCCTTCTGCAGTTGTACATGACCATAGTGAGACCACACCTGGAGTATTGTGCGCCGTTTTGGTCCCCTAATTTGAGGAAGGACATTCTTGCTATTGAGGGAGTGTAGCGTAGGTTTACAAGGTTAATTCCCGTGATGGCGGGACTGTCAAATGCTGAGAGAATGGAACGGCTGGGCTTGTACACTCTGGAGTTTAGAAGGATGAGAGGATATCTTATTGAAACATATAAGATTGTTAAGGGTTTGGACACGCTAGAGGCAGGATCATGTTCCCAATGTTGGGGGAGTCCAGAACCAGGGGCCACAGTTTATGAATAAGGGTTAAGCCATTTAGAACGGAGATGAGGAAACACTTTTTCTCACAGATAGTTGTGAGTCTGTGGAATTCTCTGCCTCGGAGGGCGGTGGAGGCAGGCTCTCTGGATGCTTTCAAGAGAGAGCTAGATAGGGCTCTTAAAGATAGCGGAGTCAGGGGATATGGGGAGAAGGCAGGAATGGGGTACTGATTGGGGATGATCAGCCATGATCATATTGAATGGCAGTGCTGGCTCGAAGGGCCGAATGGCCTACTCCTGCACCTATTGTCTATTGTCTATCATTTAAAGGTTTGGGAAAAGGAAGCATATGGTGGATATATGCATCGGAAATAAAGGGAATGAGAAATATAGAGTGTATAGATGAGAAAAATAATTAGGAGAGTACAATGGGAAGGAAGATGTAGGAGAATCCTAATAGTTTCCATGTATGTTAGGTGCAAAACGGTGGGCAGGGAAAGAGTGGTTCTTATTTGGGATTAAATAAATAATCTCTTTGTGGAGCAAATAGATGTGGGCGAGGTCCTAAATGAGTACCTCTCACTTGTATTCACCAAGGAGAAGGACGTGGACGATAGGGAATTCAGAGACGGGTCTGCGGATAATCTCCAGTAAGTCAGTGATAAGAAGGAGGAAATGCTGAATGTCATTGGATGCTTAAGGATTGATAACTTCCCTGTGGTGGATGTAATTCTCTCCCAAGATGCAACGGGACCCACGACTGCATAGCCAAGTACGGCAAATCGATCTTTAACTTTGCCGATGATGCTGCTGTTGGTGGGATCAAATCAAAGATGGGATGAAGTACAGAAAAGAGATCAAGAACCTGGTGCCGTGCTGTCAGGCCAATAACCTTGGTCTTAACATCAGCAAGACAAAGAAGTTGGTTGTTAACCTGAGGAATCGAGCAGCCTAAGGAAACAAGAAGGTGGACTCAAGGTGGATGGTGGGCAGCACGGTGGCGCAGCGGTAGGGGGGCATAGTTTAAAGGAGATGTGCATGGCAAGTTTTTAACACCAGAGTGATGGATAACTGGAACCCACTGCCAGAGGAGGTGGTGGAGGCAGATACAAAAGTGGGAATTTCAAAAGCTTTAAGTTAGTTACAGGGATATGCAGGGAATGGAGGGATATGGAACCACGTGCAGCTAGAGGAGATTAGCTTAATTTGGCATCATGCTGGGCATGAACATAATGGGCCGAAGGGCATGTTCCTGTGCTGTACTGTTCTATATAGGATCATAGTAGTTAATAAATCTATAATTGTCCATCTCATCATGAAACATCTGGAACACTGCTGATTAGAATCTTTCACAAACATCCATTTTCACCTTTTCCCGTGAGCTACAATTCAAATCCAAATGGTCTGAGGTATTTAAAGTAATGAGAGTAAACAAGTACATTTAGGTGATTAGAAAATGGCACTCACCCTGTACTGCTACAGCCTCATGCCTGAAAGTGAATAGATCAGGCCATCTGGCTAGAAGTACCTGACTCCACATTTTAACACCACATGTCCCCCAGAAATGGAGATTATTGTTCAATTTCCTACATTGCATTGTTTCTGTGAGTATTTTGGATTGATTCGTGGCAAGTTACTTATAAATGGATGAATTTAGGTGGAGAATTTAGCCCAGTTCGGCATTCTGCAAATCCAGGAACAGCTGGGCCTTTTAGACTTTAGACTTTAGAGATACAGCGTGGAGACAGGTCCTTTGGTCCAATGAGTTTGCGCCGAATAGCGATCACCCCGTATATTAGCACTATCCTACACATTAGGGACAATTCAAATTCCTGGGGGTGCACATCTCTGAAGACCTTTCCTGGTCCGAGAACACTAACGCAATTATCAAAAAAGCTCATCAGCGCCTCTACTTCCTGAGAAGCTTACGGAGAGTCGGTTTGTCAAGGAAGACTCTCTCTAACTTCTACAGGTGCACAGTCAAGAGCATGCTGACCGGTTGCATCGTGGCTTGGTTCGGAAATTTGAGCGCCCTGGAGAGGAAAAGACTACAAAAAGTAGTAAACACTGCCCAGTCCATCATCGGCTCTGACCTTCCTTCCATCGAGGGGATTTATCGCAGTCGCTGCCTCAAAAAGGCTGGCAGTATCATCAAAGACCCACACCATCCTGGCCACACACTCATCTCCCTGCTACCTTCAGGTAGAAGGTACAGGAGCCTGAAGACTGCAACAACCAGGTTCAGGAATAGCTACTTCCCCTCAGCCATCAGGCTATTAAACCTGGCTCGGACAAAACTCTGATTATATAACCATATAACCATATAACAATTACAGCACGGAAACAGGCCATCTCGGCCCTACAAGTCCGCGCCGAACAATTTTTTTCCCTTAGTCCCACCTGCCTGCACTCATACCATAACCCTCCATTCCCTTCTCATCCATATGCCTATCCAATTTATTCTTAAATGATACCAACGAACCTGCCGCCACCACTTCCACTGGAAGCTCATTCCACACCGCTACCACTCTCTGAGTAAAGAAGTTCCCCCTCATGTTACCCCTAAACTTCTGTCCCTTAATTCTGAAGTCATGTCCTCTTGTTTGAATCTTCCCTATTCTCAAAGGGAAAAGCTTGATCACATCAACTCTGTCTATCCCTCTCATCATCTTAAAGACCTCTATCAAGTCCCCCCTTAACCTTCTGCGCTCCAGAGAATAAAGACCTAACTTATTCAACCTATCTCTGTAACTTAGTTGTTGAAACCCAGCAACATTCTAGTAAATCTCCTCTGTACTCTCTCTATTTTGTTGACATCCTTCCTATAATTGGGCGACCAAAATTGTACACCATACTCCAGATTTGGTCTCACCAATGCCTTGTACAATTTTAACATTACATCCCAGCTTCTATACTCAATGCTCTGATTTATAAAGGCTAGCATACCAAAAGCTTTCTTTACCACCCTATCTATATGAGATTCCACCTTCAAGGAACTATGCACGGTTATTCCCAGATCCCTCTGTTCAACTGTATTCTTCAATTCCCTACCATTTATCATGTACGTCCTATTTTGATTTGTCCTGCCAAGGTGTAACACCTCACATTTATCAGCATTAAACTCCATCTGCCATCTTTCAGCCCATTTTTCCAAATGGCCTAAATCACTCTGTAGACTTTGGAAATCCTCTTCATTATCCACAACACCCCCTATCTTGGTATCATCTGCATACTTACTAATCCAATTTACCACCCCTTCATCCAGATCATTGATGTACATGACAAACAACAAAGGACCCAACACAGATCCCTGAGGCACCCCACTAGCAACCACTTTCTGTTATTTGCACTACCAGTTTATTTATTCATGTGTGTATATATTTATATCATGGTATATGGACACATTTATCTGTTTTGTAGTAAATGCCTACTATTTTCTTTGTGCTTAAGCAAAGCAAGAATTTCATTGTCCTATACAGGGACACATGACAATAAACTCACTTGAACTTGAACTTGAACTTATAATTTTACCAAAGCCAATTAACCTCCAAACCTGCATGTCTTTGGAGTGTGGGAGTAAACCGGAGCAACCGGGGAAAACCCACATGGCCACAGAGAGAACATACAGACTACGTATCGACAGCACCAGTAGTCAGGACGAAACCCATGTCTCTGGCGCTGTAAGGCAGCAAGTCTACCGCTATGCTACTGTGCCACCCCTAAAGTGTGTGGTTAGCTTTTTCAGGGATTCCTTCCTCTGATCATGCCCCAAATTACTGTCACGGATTTGGCTGAATGCAGGGGAAATTAGCAGTTTCCATTGGCTGGAAATTGCCTTTGCTCTATGGATGGAAAGCAAATTATTTTTTAATTGTGTGGAGGAGAAGCAGGGCTCCACATTGCCCACCAATCATATTATCAATTGGACAAAGCAATCAGTTAGAGACGTGATACTGACGTTTAAGAGGCTTTTAGATTGGCATGTGGATATGCAGGGCATGGAGCAATATAAATCATGCGCAGGCAGACGAGATTAGTTTAAGTTGGCATCATGTTCAGAACAGACATTATGGGCCTTTCCAGTACCTTATCGTTCTATGTTCTAATCTGAGCAGCATATTTGTTTGACTTTGCAACACCATGTTTGTGTGTTCTTTCACAATTACCCTTTTCTGTTCTTGCTATGCAGGGTACAAAATTTCATAGAATTAACGGAGTTCCATTTACTGAGCAAACAAAAAAAATGAATAATGATATTTTGATAGAGCTCAGCGGGAACCTCTTCATATTTCCTGCATCTGTAGGACAGCAGTTGGTGTGTTCAATCAAGCATTTGTTTTCCTAGCTGGTATAAATGAATCCTCCACTGAAATCCCGAAGTCAATAATATTTAATTCCAATTCTTCACTGTTATTCAAATGAACTCCTGCAGATGTTGATCTGCAGATTTCAGCGTTGACATTTATTGGAGATTGAATGCAATATTAAAAAGCCGAGATGATCTGTATTTATTATTATTTGTGTTGGGAAAATTCATGGATTAATTGCACCAAGGACAAGCAATGTCATGTTTTTAATACTTCCTCATTAATTTGCGGACAGGAATCTCAACAGAATGTTGCAGATAGCTGAAAGTACAAAGGAAATTTTAACGTGCCAAGTCATGTACACAGAGAGCGGACCGGCAGAAGTACTGTGCAACATTTGTCAGATGTATCTTGAATTGAACGGAGACCTATTGTAAAATAACAAAGCCATCAGGTTGTTTCAATGTGAGGTAGTTCAGGTGGCATGTACAGTATTTCCTTGCCTGCAGTAACTGGACTATGGGAAGTGTGTCGATGCATATCTTATCACAGTTAGGGGTAGCTTTTGTAATCAACCTCGTGCAAAACAATTTATTTCACCCAACTTGTAAAAACTAAAGCACCCTTAATCTTCACCTCATGCAATTCTTGGTTTGTCTGAATAATGAAAGAAATAGTCAAACCAGACCCGATCACTGTGAACAGACAATAGACAATAGACAATAGACAATAGGTGCAGGAGTTGGCCATTCAGCCCTTCGAGCCAGCAGAGAATTCCACAGACTCACAACTCTCTGTGAGAAAAAATGTTCCCTAGTCTCTGTTTCAAATGGCTTAGCCCTTATTCTTAAACTGTGGTCCCTGGTTTTGGACTCCCCCAACATCGGGAACATGTTTCCTGCCTCTAGCGCGTCCAAACCCTTGACAATCTTATATGCTTCAATAAGATACCCTCTCATCCTTCTAAACTCCAGCAGGTACAAGCCCAGCCACTCCATTCTCTCAGCGTATGACAGTCCCGCCACCCCGGGAATTAACCTTGTAAACCTACGCTACACTCCCTCAGTGGCAAGAATGTCCTTCCTCAAATTAGGGGACCAAATGATTACCCAATGAGAGTTTCTGCTGAAGCCTAACTGCTGCACAAGATGTTCTGCATGTTTCCCCCACCACGTGCTTCACATCCAACAGGTTAAATCCATTCCACAACCGTAAAGTGGCTCGACATTTACACCTCCGCATCTGGCCTGAAATCTCCCGCGTTAGTTCAGTTCAGCTTTAGTTTATTCACCTAATTTTTAGTTTATTGTCACATGCACTGAGGTATAGTGATAAGCTGTTGTTGCGTGCTAACCAGTTAGCGGAACGACAATACATGATTACATTTAAGCCAGTGAGGTATCGCATGAGAGCAACATCATTTGTTAGCGGCCGCCGGCGGGCAAAGCCTCAACATGCACATTGTTGTTCACTTCAGAACCACGAATTGCAAACCTTTTGTGCACAGCTGGAAAAAGAGGTAGCATCAGAAGTTCAAACAAAACCCCAAGTGCTGGAGGAACGCATGGGTCGGGCATAATCTGTGGAGGGAATGGACGAAAAAAGATTGGGTCGGTGCAGAAAGATGCTGCCTGACCCATTGAGTTCCTCTGGCACTTTGTGTTTTGCTGAAGATTCCACCATCTACACTTCCTTGTATCAGCAGTAGCTCAAACTTAATTTCACTCTCTCCTGCACCAGAGGCTCCAAATAGAAGGTCTGGGGTGAGGTATCAGATGTTCCCAGCTGGCAGATGTACCATGGCAGGCGATGAACCAAGTAGAGAGTGAGTGTGCCCCAGATAAAATACTTCAAGGCTGTACTTCCAACAGGGCAGGCAGCGTGACTTAAGGAGCCTCTGCCGAGCCCTTGAACTACATGGAAGTGAACTCACTATTTGGCCTGCAGTAAGAGTCCAAGATTATGCTATTTCATCATAATCTTGGCAAAATAAATGCATACACGAGGCCATTTCTCACCATTTTCTATATACTTCTAATGTAGAGAGCACACTGACCGTTTGCATCATGGCCAAGACTGGTAACTGGAATCCCCCCCAAAAAAAGGAGGCTGCAGAAAGTGGTGGATTTAGCCAGGTACTGCAGCTTGAGAATTGACACCTCCAGGTTCAAGGGCAACCTCTTCAGGCTGTTGAAGAACCCTGCACAACTCTAACGACTACCCTACCTTAGTACCAAACTATGGTCTCTTTATAAGTTGCACTATGTGCTTTGGCTTACACTATTATGGTCTGATAGCCTATTATGAATGATAATTTATTGGTTATTGTATATTTATATGTTGTATTGTTGTGTTACCATGCCTGTAAAGCTGCAACAAGAAGAATGTTATCATTCTTTTGCCAGTGCATATGACAATTAAACACCTTTGACTCGACTAAAAACTATCTTCTATGCCGATTGATGCCAAGCAAAACATGGGAATATCAAAGCAGATCAAAAGCTTTATCAATGACGTGGGTCTTAAAGGAATTTTACAATGGACAATAGACAGTAGGTGCAGGAGGACCCTTCGAGCCAGCACTGCCATTCAATGTGAACATGGCTGATCATCCCACATCAGTACCACGTTCCTTCCTTCTCCCCATATCCCCTGACTCCACTATTTTTAAGTGGATCTAGTTCTCTCTTGAAAGCATCCAGCGAACCTGTCTTCACCGCCCTCTGAGGCAGAGAATTCCACAGACTCACCACTCTCTGTGAGAAAACGTGTTTCCTCTTCTCCGTTCTAAATGGTTACTCCTTATTCTTAAACTGTGGCCCCCGGTTCTGGACACCCCCAACATCAGGAACATGTTTTCTGCCTCTAGTGTGCCCAAGCCCTTAACAATCTTATATGTTTCAATGAGATATCCTCTCATCCTTCTAAACTCCAGAGTGTACAAGCCCAGTTGCTCCATTCTCTCAGCATATGACAGTCCCGCCATCCCGGGAATTAACCTTGTAAACCTACGCTGCACTCCCTCAATAGCAAGAATGTCCTTCCTCAAATTAGGGGAACAAAATTGCACAAAAATACATCCGGGCGACGACGGTACTTGTGGTTGCTCGGTTCATGTGGCATGGTTCGCAACTGGACCCGCACCTGCATTCTGTGCCAGACGGCAAAAATACAGCGCCACGTCCGGGCACCCCTCCAGGAGTTTGGTCTTCCACGCCAATGGTTCGACCGTGGACATTGTGGGGCCTCTCCTGCCGTCCCGGGGCATCACCCACCTCCTCACGGTGGTGGACCGCTTCACGTGGTGGCCGGAGGCCATACTTCGACAGCTACAGGCGCTCGTGCGTTGTCCGTGCACTAGATTGCTTGCTTTGGGGTGCTGGTAGACATCTCCTCACAGTTCACCTGTGAGCTGTGGTTGGCCATGGCTCATCTGTTGGGTGTGTGACTGCACCACACTACGGCCTATCACCCGCAGGCAAACGGCCTGGTGGAGAGGTTCCACCAGCAGCTCAAGGCAGCGGCATAGGCATCCGAACTGCGCCTAAGGAGGACTTGGCCTCATCTTCAGCGGAGCTCGTTTACGGGTCGCCGCTCGTGGTGCCCGGGGAGTTCGTGCCGTCGGCGCCGGGGCAGCAGAGAACGCCCGCATCCACCCTACAGCACCTTCACGAGCGAGTGGGCAGGCTCGCGCCAATGCCGATGTCCCGCCATGGGACATTCCGCCCGCACGTGCCATCGGCCCTCCGGGACTGCCCCTACGTTTTCCTGCGATGTGATGCCCACCGGACGTCGCTCCAGAGGCCGTATGAAGGCCCGTTCCGGGAGCTGGAGCACGGGCAGGCGACCTTTGTGTTGGACATGGGGGGCCGGGCGGAGGCCGTGTCGATTGACTGGTTAAAGCCGGCACATTTGGACATTGCCCAGCCTCACCTCGAGGTCGCGCCACCTATGGTGCTCCCTCCACCTGTCCCTCCACCTGTCCCTCCACCTGTCCCTCCACCTGTCCCTCCACCTGTGCCTCTGCCGGCCCCTCGGTCGGCCGACTTCCGATTACGGTCCGGTCGGATTGTACTCCCGCCGGTGCGTTTCGTGCCTCCTGTTCTGAGGGGGAGGGGGGGGGGGGTCCTGTGGCAGCTCCCAAGAGTCGGGCCATTCCACTATCGAACCCCTCGGCACGGGAATGGACTAGTCCAGAGGCGGCCCTTATCTACAGGGATAAATGGCAGGTGTTTAGGCGCGATCGCTCTCTTGCAGACACAACTGGACAAGAGAACAACTAATAAAATTCCTCCTGAAATACCTGGCTCCTCGCCTTCATTTTGGGCTTATCGCCATGACACACTGTATTATTTGTAACAAATTCCGGTCCTGCTGTCATTTTATATCATTCGATTTAAATCTTTGGACTCATTAATTATTTACTTTTTGTAATTGCAAAATAAAAATCAGATCATTGGGATGTAGCACTCTTCCACATTTTTTTGGATAGGATCTTATCATCTCAACCATTAGATTGCTGGAGCATAAACTGATTCATGTTTTGCAGGTTTAAGAAGATAACTAGTAAAATCTATCAATTAGTCACACATAGTTAAAATCGCGGTTCTTTTCCAATCGTTTAAAAGAAGAATTATTTATTAACTTGAACAAAGAGGTTCTCAGTGATGGTAGGTAATTCTTAATCATTATCTCTTCCCCACAGGTTATTGTTGCTCTGGCACTCACTGTCTGGGTCCAAATGAGAAAATATTTGAAAGTTGATGTGGAAGACTGAACACATCACAAAGAACAACGAAGGGAGAATCTCTGAATCAGTGGTAAATGGGAACAGCAGGGGATAAACCTGCCTTCCCATCCAGTTTGCTTAAATGAACTTTGTGTATCAAACCTATCAAACATTTCACTTGCACAGGGTCTCATTTCATTGATCACAGATGAAAATGGATGTTTGTGAAAGATTCTAATCAGCAGTATCTCAGATGTCTCATGATGAGATGAATAATTATAGATTTATTAACTGATATGATCTTACATAGAACAGTACAACACAGGAACATGTCCTATCTACCCATCTAAGTTCCTTACAGTAAGGTAATTCCAATCAACATTAGGAATACTGATAAACTAAGATAAATGTGGAATACAAGAGCAATTTAAAACCTAGTCATTTAAATAATTAGGAGCCTTATTTTGATGAAAGGTCCTATTATTTGTCTGTTCAAAACTTTGAATTATAATTCAAATTTCATTTCTTGCACATAATGGAATCATTGATTGAAATGTATGATTCAGCAATAGAAACTAGAAGCTTTGGAATATTGATGCAATTTTGAGCATTTTGTCTTGTAGAAGAATAATCTGTAGATATTCAGTGCTCTGGGAGTATTGCATTGTAAAACTTTTGATTGCAAGAATAATAATTTGTATCTGCATATTAAAACATGTTGAATGGAATTGTAGAGCAATTGGAATAAATAACGACATATAGAAAATAGGTGCAGGAGGAGGCCATTCGGCCCTTCGACAGATTGGGTTTCTTGTTTTGAATGATCTGAGGGTGATCCAAGAAAATTATGTAAAATTGCGAAAGATGTTGTTGAAATGGACACTGGAGTGAATGTTTCCATTTATGGGCTAAAGCAAAATTACTGATCGGTCAGAGAAGACTATCGGCAAGAAGTTTGTTTTCATCATAAGGTCATAGGTGGAGATGTTGAATGGAGAGTACGAAACGGTGTATTTTGTTCATAATTTATCAGCAAAAGATAACACATTCCTGCATGCGGCAAGACCAAAACAACATGGGATATGGGATGAAAAGTGGCACGTAACATTCAGATTACATGAGTAGACAGCAAAGGAGAAGTTAACATAGAAACATAGAAACATAGAAAATAGGTGCAGGAGTAGGCCATTCGGCCCTTCGAGCCTGCACCGCCATTCAATGTGATCATCGCTGATCATCCAACTCAGTATCCTGTACCTGCCTTCTCTCCATACCCCCTGATCCCTTTAGCCACAAGGGCCACAAGGGCTAACTCCCTCTTAAATATAGCCAATGAACTGGCCTCAACTACCTTCTGTGGCAGAGAATTCCAGAGATTCACCACTCTCTGTGTGAAAAATCCTGCCCTTGATAATCACAGTGTTACCATTGCTGTGTCCCTATCACCAACATCCAGTGAGTTATCATTGAGAAGAAACTCAAAAGTTCAAGAAGGATGACAGTGAACTCTGGCCTTGCACAATGTCCAGGTCCTACCAGTAAATATGTGAGAAAAATCCATAGAATTGTTGTACATATTTATTTATTTTTGGCCAAATATTCAAATCCCTCAACCTTTGTTAGAGCATGCCCTCAACAAATGGTTTATCATACTCTGAAGGTATTTAATTAATGTCTGTGAGAGATGCAGAATGTCAATGGGCTTGGCGCTGCCACCTCTCAGGTTACTCTCCACGGCCAGCAATGTATCTACTCCAAATCTGCTAGACTCTCTCCATTAGCCCAGAAATTGGTCCATATGGGCAAATAGTTAATGCTTGAATATAAAATCCAGAATCTCAACATGGTAAATTATTTGAAAGACCAAACTATTTATTTCTTTGTTCAATTTCAAATCTGAAACAGAGTTATGCTTAGATTAATTAGTTACTTACCTTGCGTTCATGACTGTGTGAAGACTTAAATTAAGATTGCATCATTAGATTTCATGCAGGTTATAATTTAATTATTATGGAGAAATTACAAACATGCAGTCATTCAAATATTTAATTTTTTTCAAAATACTAAGTAATGATATTAAAACATAAGTATCAAAATAAAACTCTTGGCAGCTATTTTCTCCAGTAATATAAGTAGCTTTGGCTCTTTTGGCTCCAAAAGAGCCAAACATTTTTGGCTAATTAACTCCGCTTCTCAGAGCAAATTGGCAGCAAAAATGTACCATAGAGCCATAGACTGATACAGTGTGGAAACAGGCCCTTCGGCCCAACTTGCCAACAATGTCCCAGCTACACTAGTCCCACTTGCCTGTGCTTGATCCATGTCCCTCCAAACCTGTTCTTTCCATGTACCTGCCTAACTGTTTCTTAAATGATGGGATAGTCCCAGCCTCGACTACCTCCTCTGGCAGCTTGTTCCACACACCCGCCAAACTATGTGTGAAAAAGTTACCCCTCGGATTCCTATTAAATAGTTTTCCCTTCACCTTGAACCTATGTCCCCTGGTCCTTGATTTCCCCTACTCTGGGCAAGAGACTGTGCATCTACCTGATCAATTCCTCTATTGCACACCTCTGTAAGATCACCCCTCATCCACCTGCGCTCCATGGAATAGAGACCCAGCCTATTCAATCTCTCCCTAAAGCTCACACCTGGCAACATCCTCGTTAATCTTTTCTGAACCCTTTCAAGCTTGACAATATCTTTCCTATAACTGAACACAATATTCTAAATGCAGTCACACCAACATCTTATACAACTGCAACATGACTGCCCAACTTCTATACTCAATGCTCTAACTGATGAAGGCCAAAGTGCCAAAGTCTTTTTGTCCACCTTATCCATCTGCGACTCGATCTTCAAGAAGCCATGCACCTGTGCTCCTAGATCCCTCCGCTCTACAACACTACCCAGAGGCCTACCATTTACTGTGTAGGATCTGCCCTTGGTCGACATTCCAAAATGCAACACCTCACACACGATCCAACTTTTCCTCAGAGGAACAAGTAAGTCCGCTTCCCTTCATGTTCCATGATATTATTTTCTTGGATCAGGTCCACGGACATGTTCTTGCTCTGCGATGCTGGCTTCTAGCCACTTGACTTGGCCAAACATAATACAGGACCTCTCTGAGTATAACTGACAGTTCCATCCCCTGGATGAACTGCTCGATGAGCTTCCAGCCCCTGGTTTACCAACTGTTCAAAGCTGTCTTTGAGACTGAATATTGGCGGAAGTTTTCAATGAGAAATGCACCAAAATTATTAATGAATAAATTACCATACCAGACCACACCAGAGCAGAATTAAACCAATACATTTAAATCAATGCGTCTAAATAAAATAAAAAGATTATCTGAAAATCACCTTCGTTTGAAGTCATTAGTAGCGTGTCACGTGTAACAAGCTGGACTCATGGGGTCTGTGAATAGCGGCACAGTGGCACAGGAGTAGGGTTGTTGCCTTACTACGCCTGAGATCTAGGTTGGATCCTAAGCATGGGTGCTGTCTGTATGGAGTTTGTAGGTGCTCACTGTGACCATGTGCATTTTCTCCGGATCTTGCAGTTTCCTCCAGCACTCCAAAGATGTACAGGTTTGTATGTTAATTGGCTTCTGTAAATTGTAAACTTGTCCGCAGAGTGTCGGATAGTGCTAGTGCATGGATGATAGCTGGCCGGCGCTACATTTTAAAGTCTAAATGCTGAGGAGGTTGAAAGGCTTCTGCCTGTACAGGATGACTGATCTTCTCTGTTGGTAAATATGCAGAAACAGCAGTTCTTAGCCGAGTTGTCAAATTTTGAATTGCCATGATAATTCTGCAGTTTTGCTGACCCAGTCTAGCCTCAACAATCCGCAAACACCATGTCCTCCTGTCCAAGGAATGCAGATTTAAAAGTAACTGATGGAAAAATAACTTAGCATTCATTACAAGAGCTATTTGAAGCATACCAAATGCTAAGGTAAATCAGTTTCTTTTGGTAAAACTACTCATTACTCCAGCATTATCATACCAGCATATTAAGACAGAAAGCATAGTAAATAATCAGCAGGTCAGACTATATTTAACCATATAACCATATAACAATTACAGCACGGAAACAGGCCATCTCGGCCCTTCTAGTCCGTGCCGAACACGTATTCTCCCCTAGTCCCATCTACCTGCACTCAGACCATAACCCTCTATTCCTTTCCCGTCCATATAACTATCCAATTTATTTTTAAATTATAAAATCGAACCTGCCTCCACCACCTCCACTGGAAGCTCATTCCACACAGCTACCACTCTCTGAGTAAAGAAGTTCCCCCTAAGTTACCCCTAAACTTCTGTCCCTTAATTCTCAAGTCATGTCCTCTTGTTTGAATCTTCCCTACTCTCAGTGGGAAAAGTTTATCCACATCAACTCTGTCTATCCCTCTCATCATTTTAAACACCTCTATCAAGTCCCCCCTTAACCTTCTGCGCTCCAAAGAATAAAGACCTAACTTGTTCAACCTTTCGCTGTAACTTAGTTGCTGAAACCCAGGCAACAGTCTAGTAAATCTCCTCTGTACTCTCTCTATTTTGTTGACATCCTTCCTATAATTAGGCGACCAAAATTGTACACCATACTCCAGAATTGGCCTCACCAATGCCTTGTACAATTTTAACATTACATCCCAACTTCTATACTCAATGCTCTGATTTATAAAGGCCAGCACACCAAAAGCTTTCTTTGCCACCCTATCTACATGAGATTCCACCTTCAGGGAACTGTGCACAGTTATTCCTAGATCCCTCTGTTCAACTGCATTCCTCAATTCCCTACCATTTACCATGTACGTCCTATTTTGATTTGTCCTGCCAAGATGTAGCACCTCACACTTATCAGCATTAAACTCCATCTGCCATCTTTCAGCCCACTCTTCCAACTGACCTAAATCTCTCTGTAGACTTTGAAAATCTACTTCATTATCCACAACACCACCTATCTTAGTATCATCTGCATATTTACTAATCCAATTTACCATACCATCATCCAGATCATTGATGTACATGACAAACAACAGTGGACCCAACACAGATCCCTGTGGCACCCCACTAGTCACTGGCCTCCAACCTGACAAACAGCCATCCACCATTACTCTCTGGCATCTCCCATTCAGCCACTGTTGAATCCATCTTGCTACTCCACCATTAATACCCAACCATTGAGCCTTCTTAACCAACCTTCCATGAGGAACCTTGTCAAAGGCCTTACTGAAGTCTATATATACAACATCCACTGCTTTACCCTCATCAATTTCCCGAGTAACCTCTTCAGAAAATTCAAGATTAGTCAAACATGGTCTTCCAGGCACAAATCCACGTTGACTGTTCCTAATCAGACCCTGTTTATCCAGATGCTTATATATATTATCTCTAAGTATCCTTTCCATTAATTTGCCCACCACTGACGTCAAACTAACAGGTCTATAATTGCTCGGTTTACTCTTAGAACCCTTTTTGAACAATGGAACAACATGCGCAGTACGCCAATCCTCCGGAACTATTCCCGTTTCTAATGACATTTGAAATATTTCTGTCATAGCCCCTGCTATTTCTACACTAACTTCCCTCAATGTCCTAGGGAATATCCTGTCCGGACCTGGAGACTTTTCAAAAGTGTCAGTACTTCCTCTTCTTTGAATCTCATAGTTTCCATAGCTACTCTACTTGTTCCCCTTACCTCACATAATTCAATATCCTTCTCCTTGGTGAATACCGAAGAAAATAAATTGTTCAATATCTCCCCCATCTCTTTTGGTTCTGCAGATATCGACGACAGGACGACAGATGGCACAATGGGCTAAGTGTTCGGCTGGCGACCGGAAGGTGGCCGGTTCGAATCCCGCTTGGAGTGCATACTGTCCTTGGGCAAGTTGTGTCCTTGGGCAAGACACTTCACCCACCTTTGCCTGTGTGTGAATGTGTGTGAGTGATTGGTGGTGGTCGGAGGGGCCGTAGGCGCAGAATGGCAGCCACGCTTCCGTCAGTCTGCCCCAGGGCAGCTGTGGCTACAGAAGTAGCTTACCACCACCGAGTGTGACTGAGGAGTGAATGAATAATGCGATGTAAAGCGCCTTGAGTATTAGAAAGGCGCTATATAAATCCCATCCATTATTATTATTATATCTGTCCACTCTGACTCTGTAATCACCAATTTTATCCCTCGTTATCCTTTTGCTATTAATATAGCAGTAGAAACCCTTTGGATTTACTTTCACCTTACTTGCCAAAGCAACCTCATATCTTCTTTTAGCTTTTCTAATTTCTTCCTTAAGTTTCTTTTTACATTCTTTATACTCCTCAAGCACCTCATTTACTTCATGCTGCCTATAATTATTATAGATCTCTCTCTTTTTCCAAACCAAGTGTCCAATTTCCCTTGAAAACCATGGCTCTTTCCAATTTTTACTATTTCCTTTCAACCGAACAGGGACATAAAGATTCTGTACTCTTAAAATGTCACCTTTACATGTCCTCCATTTCTCTTCCTCATCTTTCCCATAAAACAAACTGTCCCAATTCACTCCTTTTAAATCCTTTCGCATCTCCTCAAAGTTAGCCTTTCTCCAATCAAAAATCTCAACCCTAGGTCCAGTTCTGACCCTCTCCATAATTATATTAAAACTAATGGTATTGTGATCACTGGACCCGAACTGTTCCCCAACACATACCTCTGCCACCTGACCTGTCTCATTTCCTAACAGGAGGTCCAGCACCGCCCCTTCTCTAGTAGGTACTTCTATGTATTGCTGCAAAAAACTATCCTGCACACATTTTACAAACTCCAAACCATCCAGCCCATTTACAGAATGTGTTTCCCAGTCTATGTGTGGAAAATTGAAATCTCCCACAATCACTACCTTGTGCTTACTACTAATATCTGAGATCTCCTTACATATTTGCTCTTCCAATTCTCACTCCCCATTTGGCGGTCTATAATACACCCCTATAAGTGTTGCTACCCCTTTCCCATTTCTCAGTTCCACCCAAATAGCCTCCCTAGACGAGCCCTCTAATCTATCCTGCCAAAGCACTGCTGTAATATCTTCCCTGATAAGCAATGCAACACCTCCACCTCTTGCCCCTCCAATTCTATCACACCTGAAGCAACAAAATCCTGGAATATTTAGTTTCCAATCACAGACCTCCTGCAACCATGTTTCACTGATCGCCACAACATCATACTACCAGGTGTCAATCCAGGCTCTAAGCTCATCCACCTTTCTTACAATGCTCCTAGCATTAAAATATACACATTTAAGAAACCCACCCCCTCTTATTCTCTGTTTATTGTCTTTTTCTTCTCTCTCCCCTACATTTTGGGTCTGAGTGCTACCCTTCTCTGCCTCCTGCCTCACACACTGACTGCTAGCTTTCCCTATTTGAGTCCCTCTCCCCAACCGTTCTAGTTTAAAGTCTCCCCAGTAGCCTTTGCAAATCTCCCCACCAGGATATTGGTCCCCCTCGAGTTCAAGTGCAGCCCATCCTTTCTGTACAGGTCGCACCTTCCCCAAAAGAGGTCCCAATGATCCAAAAGCTTGAATCCATGCCCACTGCACCAGTCCCTCAGCCACGCATTTATCCTCCACTTCGCTCCATTCCTACTCGCACTGTCGCGTGGCACAGGCAGTAATCCTGAGATTGTTACCTTTGCGGTCCTTCTCCTTAACTCTCTTCCTAACTCCCTAAATTCTCCTTTCAGGACCTCTTCTCGCCATTTTTATGGCAGGAGAGGCAGAGATAATGTCAATGACCCAGAAATTGAGTAAAGCAGATTTTACAGTGGAAAAATCATAATCATATTAATAATCATACTTTATTAGCCAAGTATGTTTTGCAACATACGAGGAATTTGATTGGCCATATAGTCATACCAATAACAGAACACGCAAAATGCATTTTAACATAAACATCCACCTCAGTGACTCTTCCACATTCCTCACTGATGGAAAGCGAACAAAAGTTCAATCTCTCACTTCTTTGTCCTCCAGCGGTCGGGGGCCTCTATCCTTCCGTTGACGGGACGATCTTACTCCTGTAGCCGCAGGCGGGCCACCTCATCGGGGCGATCAAGCTCCTGCATCGGGTGGGAATCTTAGCCCCCCTGCGCCGGGCGATCTACCCTGGGTCAGGGCTAGTCGAAAGTTGTGCAAATTTGGAGCCTCCCGGCATCTGTCTCAACCCAAGACTGCGAGCTCCTTGATGTTAAAGTCCACAGGCCACGGTTGGAGCGTCGATCCCAGGCAAGGAATCGGCTCCAATGATAACTCCACGCCCCGCTGTGGGGCTCAAAGTCAGTCCCGAGCAAGGCCTCCAGCTCCATGACGTTAAGCCGCAGAGCGACCGGAGATACGATCCGGAAAGCAATCGCATCTCCGGCAAGGTAAGAGATTGAAAGAAAGTTTCCTCCGACCCCAACCTGCCCACCCCCACATAAAACAAACCCAAGAACATTAACACAAACTTTTTAAACACACTAAAAATAACAAAAAAAAAAGAAAAGGACAGACAGACTGTTGGCGAGGCTGCCATCGAAGCGCCACCCGGTGGGATAGACAGATGAAGTGAGGAGGGAATAAAAAATGGGCACGTTTTCACCTCAATTCATTTCAATGAAGCGGAATGATTGCAAAGGACAATGGTAAGAACTTGTTCATTTATATATTTTAGTTATTTGGGTTTAGTTATGTATTTTATTGATTTCTGAACATTTTAAGTGAGTGTCATTTTAACAGGTTTTAATTATTTCATTAATACTCCATGATTTTTGAATAATAATATGTGTTTGAATTGTTGTATATGTTTCTGAATGTCAAACCTTCATCAGGTTTGACGATCAGTTAAGACAGTGTATCAAGTTGGATGTCATCTATTTCATGGGTGAGGCTTGGCTCTGGCCCTCCTGCCTGATTCAAAAACCTGACGTTACATAGCTCAACCTTTTAGTTTTGGCAAGTTTAACTTTGGTGGATTCACACAAAATATTGCACGGGTCCACAGTGAATGCTGGGAAGATTACAGATAATGATGTGTTTAAAATTGTTGCGTGTGCTTTTTGTTAGACATTTATGACAGAAAGAATTAATGAGTCCAATATCTTCAATGATATCTTAGGATGCAGTATTGTAACTTTGGTTATATATTTGATATGTGTTAGACAATAATAGCAGAGATGGTGAAACACATCCTGCATTATATTCTGCATGATTTGTTTAGATTTGCTCAAATTGGCTGGCAGGTATTGTTATGAGAGTAATATTTAATAAGTCTGCTTATGAAATGAGTCTAGATTACACGATGAGTTGCTAATTTTTAGGATACTCTTGAATGTTGCTAATGCACTGAGGAGAAATATCTGAAAATCCATTTATACAAGTACAATTTGAAAAGGGTGGTAAACAGCAATAAAAGCAGGAAATACTACAATTATTCATCAGGTTATGCAGCATAAGAGTGAAACAGAATATTCAAATGTTCCATTAGAATCATTCCGTTGAAAGGTTGCTGATTGAAATGTTAATTCTTGTTTCTGACTACACAGATGCTGGCTGAGCTGAAGTGTAGATGTAATTGATTGCTAATTACCAAATGCTTCTTGTGAATGCTTTGTTCACTCTGGTTTGACAAAATTTCAATTGGAATTTTCATGAGTCTATGCTCCAGCAAAGGAATTATGAAATGTATAGGATCCCATTCACTGGTTAACCATGATTAAATCAGTTAAACCCTGGTACATTCATTAATCTTTAATCATAATGATAAAATTATAAAACACAGGTGTATAGTCCAAAATATAAATAAACTAATAGTTTATCATGGTACCAAATCATGCCGGTCTTTGCTTAGATAATCCTTCATTATTTAAGGGTTTATTTTGTCCACAATGTTGCTGAATGGGTAAGTCACAGCAAGAGAAATAAGGTGAAAAGAGCTTACAACACCAGACCCGGGTTCGATCCTGACTACAGGTGCTATATGTACAGAATTTGTACGTTCTCCCTGTGACCACATGGGTTTTCTCCAGGTCCTCCTGTTTCCTCCCATGCTCCAAACATGTACAAGTGTATAGGTTAATTGGCTTTGGTAAAATTACAAATTGTCCTCAGTGTGTAGGATAGTGTTAATGTACGGGGTGATCGCTGGGCAACGCAAACCCGATGGGCCGAAGAGCCTGTATCCGTGCTGTATTTCTAAAGTATAAAGACAAGCAACAGATGCTATCTTAAAACAATCTGATGGAAGAATTGTGAAATAAGCATCTCAAAGCTTGGGAAGACAATGTAAATGCAGGAGAATAAATTCAATGTCAAGTCGGGTACAAAAACAGAAATAAAAAGAGAGGATTAAGAGGAAGATCAAAATGACACCAAGAACAAATTAAAAGGCTTTACAGTTTAAAGTCACTCACTAAGGGCGGCACGGTGGCACAACGGTAGAGTTGTTTACAGTGCCAGAGACCTGGGGTTCTGTCGGTATGTAGTTTGTACATTCTCCCCGTAACCTGGATCACTGGATCACTGGATCACTGGTCGGAGCGGACCCGGTGGGCGAAGGGCCTGTTTCTGTGCTGTATCTCTTAATAAAAAACCTTCTAGAATGTAAACTAACATTTAAAGTTAATTTTCACTGATAGGGATGCTGATGTAGTAATCACCATTTATCAGATAATCAGTCTTAACGCTTTGATATACTGTATAGTTTTATCTACCAGAAAACAGGGCAACTTCATGGCATTCAATGCATTCAGTTTATTAGATGAACAGCAAAAAACTATTGTTTTACATTTATAAACTAACAGTGGAGCCATCTTCTAAAAAGGTAAAGTTTTGTACCATGCATTTTCAAGGCCATTAGACTGCATTAAGGTGGTCTAACCATATTAAAGATACTTGAAACATAATCCACTTCAGTAGAGCAAAAAGAGTGCTGCAGTATCAGAGGAGCTGGCTCTTGGACATGAGGCTCTGTCAGACCTCTCAGGTGGACATGGCAAATCCTATGGAACTATTCAAAGACACACACAGGGCACCCTCCAAAATCCACTGGCTGATACTTAGTCATCACATAAAGGAGATTTTCTACTAACTTTTAACATTATGTTTCTGAGTATGAATTAAACAATATATTTTTGACATAACGAGTGTGACACTTTTACTGAACATGAAATCCTGAAATCATAAGGGGCACAGTACAGAATAACCATGTTATTATTTTACATTACTTATCTTTTACACTTAGATCATAGGAAACATGATGATGTGCTTCAGCGACCTGAGAAGATGAAAGGTTCTTATTGATGAAAGTGATGATAATGAAACAGAGTCATGCTTAATTTTCACAAGAATACGTGTCCACTATGAATCGCAACAGAATCATTTGGACAACAAAACTTCTCTTAAAATTTGGTTCAGGCTTTTTGGATATTTACTTGATCACGATGGTTAATACCACTCTTGCCTCTGAGTAAGAACTTGTGAACTCGAATCCCAATCCAGATGCACTGGTGGAGATGTCAGATGGAATTTTAAAATTCAGCCCACCGAGTCCACGCCGACCACCCTGACACTAAAGGGCCTGTCCCACGAGCATGTGACTCCATGCGGCAAGCGCGACCTAAAGGGCCGGTCCCACCAGCATGCGCCTGCATGCGGCAAGCGCGACCTAACGTGGTTGCTTGAGCCGTACGGCCTCGCGGGGGCCGGTCCCACTTCGATCGCCGGAGCCGTATGGAGTTGTGCGGAGCTGGTCCCGACATCACGCGGGACTCCGAAAAACTGACCTGTTTAAAAATTCCGCGCGGCAATGGCCTGCCGGCCTGCAGCCGCCTCGACGCCATACGTCACGCGCGGACTTCGCTCGAACTTCATTTCACTCACTCGACCTCCGCGCGGCCCACGCTTCTGGTTTGGTCGCGCTTGCCGCATGCAGGTGCATGCTAGTGGGACCGGTCCTTTAGGTCACGCTTGCCGCATGGTGTCGCATGCTCGTGGGACAGGCCCTTAACAGTATCCTATGCACGAGGGACAATTTTACCAAATCCAATTAACCTACAAACCTGTGCATCTTTGGAGTGTAGGAGGAAACCCACGCAGTCACAAGGAGAATGTATAAACTCCGGACAGACAGCACCCGTAGTCAGGATCGAACCCGGGTCTCTGGTGCTGAAAGGCAACAACTCTAACGCTGTGCAACTGTGCCGTCCTAAGTGATAGGGGAGGCTGGTTGGGGAATGGATTGGGCTGTATTTACAATTCTGCGATTTCTCACAGTCTTGGGCCGAGCAATTGCTATATGGGTATTCTAGATATCTAGCTTGGTCCAGTTGTGTCTCTTGGCATCCCCGATGCATTTGCAAATGTCCGTAATAGCACTCATAATCTTTCTGAATTCTACAAATTCTACTTTCCAGTCAGAAGTAGGTATGGTATTAAAAAGACAAGCAGGTTCAGAGAAGCTGTACAGCTATTCAAACCCTTTATTTATGCGATTACCCATCCACCATATTAGGAGCCATAAAACCTGGTCTGAGCTCATCTTGGTCTACGGTTTGTCCATTCTAATCACTTTTCTCTGCAGTCTAATCAACCTTCAGCAAGCAGTATAATTTAGATAAGTAATTTAGTGCAATGGAAAAGGAAAACCATGCTCCAGAAACCCATTTGCTGTATTCTTTATTATTATGTTTGGAAATTAAATCAACAATTTGACTTAGTGCAAAGACCTTGCCTTTACTCTTTCTAAAAATGGAAATTAAAGCACAGCTCTGCATATTTGCAGAAATAAATTTACACAAGAATCAGCCTGAAGAATCTAAAACGGATTTTTATTTAAAAAAAAGTATCATCCTTCGACTGTTTAATTATTTTTTAAATTAAAATGAAAATTACAAACAAATTTAATGGATAACGTGACATGTTCTTTCAAACACCTGGCACCAATAACATTCTAATATATTAGGCAGCACTGTGTATTAATTCAATATGCAGCAGAATGCAGAATGAATAAAAATGTTATATTCCTTTTTATTGGTAGTTATTTCTAGGTTGCTTACAATGTGAAACAAATAGGTCTGCAATGATATCTCCAAATATGGGCACATATTCGGAGCTGTATTTAATTTAATGAATGTGGTTTGTAAACAGAAAGGTTTAAACATGCAATGTACTGTGCATATCAATTTACAGTTATTTAGAAAATATTAATCAAGCTACATCCTTTATTTTGCTTTTTTATTTAGCACAGGAAATATATATAACGGCCAGAGTTTGGTTTATGGGGGTATATTGGTTTGAATATTGATTTTCAAATTTTCCTGAATAAAAATGTTGCTGTTTTCAGGAAGTATGCAATGTTCAGGAAACTAGCATTTTCCCCAGGTGCCGGTTGCCCCACCTGGAGCAGGACATAGAGAGAGAAGTGATCGGAAAAATAACCTGGAGACAAAACTTCAGCCAATGTTCCATGGAAAATAATTATATTTAATACTATATTTAACACCAGGAGGCGTCAGCAATGGCTGCCTTGCTAACAGTCTATCTGTCCTTTCTTCTGTTTTTGTTAATTTAAGTATGTGTTAAAGAGTATGTTTTAGTGTTCCTTGGTTGTTTAATTTGGGGGGTGGGGGGCTGGGAGAAACTTTTTTCAATCTCTTACCTCAACGTAGATGCAATTTTTTTCCGTATCATATCTCCATCCCCACTGCGGCCCAACATCGTAGATTGGCGTAGTCTTTCCTGGAGACTGACCCGGCGCTTCAACCGCGGGCTCGGTGCAGACTTACCATTGTGGAGCTTGCAATCCCTTTGCCGGGGATCGACTGTGGAGAGCTCCAACCGCAGGCCTATGGACTTTAACATCATGGAGCTCTCGTCCCTGGTTAGAGACCGATTCGGGAGCTCCAAGCCAGGGAGAGTTTCAACCATCCCGACAAGGGCGTTCAATCACCCCGACCCGAGGGCTTCGGATTGCAGGCTGCGGGACCTTTGCTGGCCCCGACTGTGGATGGTTTGACAGCCCCGACCACGGGAGAATAAAGAGCGAGAATATTGAACTTTATTACCTTCCATCACAGTGAGGAATGTGGGGAGCCACTATGGTGGATGTTTATGTTAACTTTTATTTCATGTGGCTGTGTGTCTTGTTGTTTTTCACTTAGTATGGCCGTATGGTACCTCAACTTTCACTGTGCCTTAATGGGTACATGTGACAATAAACTGACCTTGAAACCTTGAAGTCATTGAGACAACGGATTATGAAAAAATACTGAATGAAATATTGAGGAGAAGGTACCTTTCTAGGTGTTGATAAATTTTCTTTTGACTACTATTATCTAGTCGTTGCTGCTCTATACATTTAACACAATTGATTGAGCGTAGATTTCTATCTCAAAGGTCAACCACACAAAGTTTGATCTTGGCATTTTAGAAAGTAACTGGAACTGATCAAGCTATCAGGCACATGAGGAGTCTTACCCTAAGGAAAGGTTTCCTTACAATTCCTATAATTTACTGGATGCCATGGGAGATTTTCGAGTTCCTGGGAACACCGTGACTCATTGAGTTTAGAGAAGCATGACCTATCGTACCTGTGCCCAGGTCTATGAAGAACACTTGTGCTCTCTCCGCCAAAACCCTGCTGGAGCTCCCAGTAGCAAAGCATTTTAATTACTCTTCCCATTCTCCTACTGACCTTTCTGTCCTTGGCCTTCTCTCTTGCCAGATTGATGCCATTCAGCACCTCATCTTCTGCTTGGGTAGCCTACAACCCAATGGTATGAACATCACATTCTTCAATTTCAAGGAATAACCTTTTCTGTTTGCTTCCTCCCCAAGTGCATACATTTCTCCTATCATCTCCATGACCCCAGACACCCACTTCTTTACCACTGCTTCATATCATCATCTCCCACTCCTCCCATCCCTAAGTCACATGGATGTGCTGGGAATGGTGGAATATGAATTGTGCAATATGAGTTGATCTTGGCATCATGTTCAGCACTTACATTATGGGCTGAAGGGCCTGTTTTTGTGCCATGCTGCTTAGTTTAGAGATACAGTTTAGATACATCATGGAAACAGGCCCTTCAGCCCACCGGGTCCATGCCAACCAGCGATCGCTGCACATTAACACCATCCTACGCCCACTAGGGACAATTTTTACATCTACCAAGCCAATTAACCTACAAACCTGTACGTCTATGGAGTGTGGGAGGAAACCGAAGATCTCGGAGAAAACCCATGCAGATCACGGGTAGAACGTACAAACTCTGTACAGACAGCCCCCGTAGTCGGGATCGAACCCGGGTCTCCAGCGCTGCATTCGCTGTAATTTCAAGTTCAAGTTCACATTTATTGCCACGTGCACCAATTAAGGTACAGTGGAATGTGACTTACCATGCAGCTATACAAACAAAAGAGCACAATACACAATAGAATATAACATAACATGAACATCCACCACAGTGGCATCAACTTCTTCAATATGGTGGAAGGCAATAACTTTGTCAGTCCTCCTCCTTTGGTCTTTCGTGGTCAGGGCCATGAACCATCCGCAATCGCCTCTACGGATGGTCCGATGCACAGGCCCTCTCGTCAGGATGCTCAAAACTCCGATGTCGGGACGTTGGGACAGTCCACGGCTTGGAGGTCCCGAATCGGCCGCTTCCCACCAGAGACCGGGGCTTCACGATGTTATAGGCTGCAGGCCGGCGGTCGGAGCTCTTAAAGTCCACACCGCGCCCGCGGCTAGAAGCTCCGCAGACCATGGCAGGTAAGGTAGCAACTCTACCACTGCGCCACCGTGCCGCTGTATTTAAGTTCTATATAAGCCCCTCATTTCACCTTTTCCTCTCCCCATCCTCTCCATCCATATCCCTCGCTCCAGTTTTACATTTTACTCCTCTTATTATTTTCTTATCTGACACCATTTTTGCCATTTTTCGCTTCTAGCCTTTGCCATTTCCTCTAAACAACTGCCAATCACCCCCTCACCCATATCCACCGATCACTTGCCAGATATAGAACTTAAATAGAACGTAAATAGTGACCCACTTCTTTTCCAGCTTCCTCTCCCCAATTCTATCAATCTAAGGAAGGGTCCTGACCCAAAACATTCCTTCTACAGAAACTGCCTGACCTGCTGTGTTCCTCCAGCTCTTTGTGTTTGACTCTCTGAAATAACCACCCAATTAATCCTGCTCCATTTGCCTTTTGCAATTGCTGGTCATTTTTTTAATCCTCTTCATTCATATACTTAATTTCTTCTTGAAAGTTATTATTGAATCTACTTTGCACCTTTTCTAGTGATGCAAACCATATCATTAGCACTCAATCCATGGAAAGATGGATGGGTCGATGGTGGAAAGGGTCAAGAGCTTCAAATTCCTGGGCGTGCATATCTCTGAAGAGCTCTCCTGGTCCCAGAACATGGATGCAATTATAAAGAAAGCACATCAGCGCCTCTACTTCCTGAGAAGATTACGGAGAGTCGGTTTGTCAAGGGGGACTCTCTCGAACTTCTACAGGTGAACAGTAAAGAGCATGCTGACCGGTTGCATCGTGGCTTGGTTCAGCAAGTTGAGCACCCAGGAGCAGAAAAGACTGCAAAAAGTTGTAAACACTGCCCAATCCATCATCGGCTCTGACCTCCCTACCATCGAGGGGATCTATCACAGTCGCTACCTCAAAAAGGCTGGCAGCATCATCAAGGACCAACACCATCCTGGCCACACACTCATCTCCCCGCTGCCTTCAATTAGAAGGTACAGGAGCCTGAAATCTGCACCATCCAGGTTCAGGAACAGCTACTTCCTCACAGCCATTAGTCTATTAAACTCAACTCAAACAAAAATCTGGACTTTAATAGCCTATTGCACTTTATCTGGTTATTTGTGTATGTATGTATGTATGTATGTATATATATATATATATATAATCTGTTCTGTATTTATTTATGCCTACAATATTCTGTTGTGCTGAAGCAAAGCAAGAATGTCATTGTCCTATCTGGGGCACATGACATTAAACTCTCTTGAATCTCTTGAATCTTGAATCTTGAAGAATGCTCATCTTCGTCTCTCTCATTATTTTATCAATAATGCTGGATCTGATCCTCTGAATACAAATCCTCTGCTTATTGCAATCAGTTTCTCCCTTTTATATCTTTTAAAACTCGTCATTATTCTGAACATCTATGTTTAATCTCTCCTTCACCTTCTCTACTTGGAGAACCACACAACCTTTCCAGTGCCCATCTTAATTAGTTGGAAATTTCATTCAGCAAGACTATATTTTGATCCAAATGGAAATCAATTAAATGACGCTCAGCAATATTCTAATCGAGTGTCAAATCACAAGGTCAATAACTGCTTGTGCATCTCTATTGTTAATACTGTACAAAGTTTGCAATATTTTTAATCTTTCTCGCAGCTTTTCACTCTTCTACCAATCAGAGACTTAAAGTCTCCTCCCACATCCTAAAGACTTGTGGGTTTGGAGGTTAATTGGCCTCTGCAATATTGTCCCATGTGTGTGTGGAGTGTGGTGAGATAACAAAGAACTTGTGTAACTGGGTAATCGAGGTTCAATTGCTCACCAGGTTTTCATTGGCAGCCATTGGCCTTCCCTCCAATGGTTGACCAAAGGACCTGTTTCCATATGGTATCTCTTAACAGAAGATGATAGATAGGGTGTAATTCGAGGAGGCCTATGTAGGCCCTCTCCAGCTTGCGATCTCCTGACATATGCACTGCCCATACATACAAACGAGCATTCAGAAGACCGCTGGGATTGCATTTCTGGTTGCTGTGGGACTGTCGACAAACTGCCGTGTGGAAACTCAGTTCAAAGCTGCATTTCCAACGTAAACTGTAGGAGCTACAAACAAGAATCGAGCCCTGCTGTAATCTGGGGTGGACTTATATCATACCGAGTAATAATATTTTTTTTCTGAATTACTATTATGCCTCAATCAATTGTCTATTTCACAAAGAAAGTGGTCTCTCTGAACAAGATTTCCAATTTATAAATAACTCGGTAAATTTACATGTAAGCATCATAGTGACGCAAATAATTCCACTATTATTCTGGACATTGGAGCCCGCTAATTCAATTCATTTCTTGTGTCTGATTAACAACGTCAATGTAACTAAAGATAAACCATTGCATTTAAGCAACGTGTTATGACATTAGTGGAGGCATAAAACATCATTGTAATGATAGGTTAGTTGTAAAATGCTATTGATTGAACAAAATTGATTTAAATAAAAGCATAACAATACCAATAGCCTGTGATTTAATATCAACAAAATCTAAAGTCATCACTATGTGCCAGCACACAACAGATCTAGGTCAAATCTTAACAGGTTTCCATTACCTATATTGAGGGGTTATTTACATGGGTAAATCCACTTCTCTGTGGTGGAGAAGCTTGTGTGGACCTGAGATCCTGAGAGCGATGCCGTCTGGAGCTATGCTCCTGGTAGGGCCACCCATGGCAGTAAGGTCGAGGGGAAGGTTTCTAACAAAGAGCAATCCAACCAAGACCTCAACGGTGGAACAGGTGGAGGAAGATGGCTGACCTTAGTGGAGTGTTACAATGGCTGGGAAGGTGGATGACAGCAGAAAAGGGTCTCCGGTCATCTTGGACTCCTTGCCACTGGATCCTGACCCAGATCTGTCAAGGACCTTGGGGTGCCTGTCTGTGCACCAGACTCCCCACGTTAAATAAAGTCACACACAGGCATCCCTCCATTGAGGGAATAGCACCCTGGAGACACCCATGGTCAGCCACAACCGAAGGGGGCCTAAGAAGATTACATGGGTTGAATCAAAAGCGAGACTAGGGCCATGTTTTTCCATCCATCATTCTCTTTACTTCAGTCTCACTGATGCACAAAACCATTCAGATATTGAATCTTGATATAGGAGACAAAATACTGCAGCTGCAGCCAATATGAGATAATGAAATAATCAGCTGCTCCTGAGTGGGCCTAAAACTAAGCTGAAGCTCAGAGGGGACCGTGCCTTTGCTGTGTCGGCACCCAAATTATGGAACGATCTGCCTCTCCACATTAAACAGGCCTCTTCTCTGTCTGTTTTTAAATCATTTCTTAAAACCTATCTCTTCTCTGTGGCCTTTGATACCCAGTAAGATGTCGACTTTATTTACTTGATTTAATTTCTTATCTTGATTGCTTTTATTGCGTGGCTATTATTTTTACTCATGTTTTATGTCTTTTAATTTATTGTTGTATTTCATATGTAATTTTTGCGCCTCATGTGAGCTGTTATGTTGTCTGTTTATGATGTCTTGTTTATTCTTCTGTACAGCACTTTGGTCAACATTGGTTGTTTTAAAGTCCTTAACAAATAAAGTTGGATTGGATTGGATTGGATAATGAAATAAGAGTTATAGAGTAAGATAGCAAAATAGCATGGAAACAGGCCATTTGGTCCATCACATCTACATTGACCAGTGGCGACCAGCCCATATTAATCCCATCTCCCAGACGTTCGCCTGTCGCTTTCCATGCCTGGGCAATTCGAGTGCTCATCTAGACACCTTAACTCTGCATCCTTCACTGTCTGAGTCAGTGTAATCAATGTACTCACCACTCTCTGATTGAAAATGGTTCCCCTCAGAATCTCTTCCCCTGTACCCTTAATTATTGTCCTTTATATCATTTTATCTATTCTGATATGGGGAAAGATTTCTTGCAGTTTTACCTATCTATACTCATAATTTCATGGACCACATATCTTCCATATCACATTCTTCCTTTAACATGGTGACCAGAGCTATAGACGGTACTCCAGCTGAGGTCTGACCTGTCTTTTACAATGTTCAAACATAAATGCTTACATTCAGTGCTCCATTTAATGAAGGCTATTATCCCTTACACTTTCCTCATCACATTATCTACCTGCATTGCCACCTTCAAGAATCATGCATTCCAAGATACCTTGTTCCTGAATACTCATGGGAACCATACCAACCTTAGTGTATTACCTAACCTCAGTTCTGTTCCCAGAATGTGTCACCTCACATTTACCTGCATTAAAATTCTTATGCCATTTCTCAGCCCATTTCTACAATACTCCATTTGCAAGTTTGCACATGACACTAAAGTAAGTGGTATTATAGGCAGTGAAGATGATTATGAGGAATTATGGTGGAATCTTGATCAGCTGGGTACATGGGCCAAGCAATGGCTAATGAAGTATAATTCAGATAAGTGTGAGGTGTTGCATTCTGCAAAGTCGAACTAGGGCAAGACATTCACAGTGAAAGGTAGGGGCCTGAGGAGCATTGTAGACCAGGTGGATGTAGGAATCAAGTAGATAGTTCCCTGAAACGGATGGCAGAGGTAGTAAAGGTGGTGAAAAATGCTTTTGGCATGCTGGGCCTCATCTCTCAGGGAACAGAGTATAGAAGTTGGGATGGGTAGTCTTAGACCACAACATGACATCAATGGTCACAGAGTTGTAAGGTCATACAGCACGGATGTCCTAGCCTGCCCAACCCTTCAAGTCCTTGCAACATATTTGTAAATCTTCTCTGTACTCTTTCCAGCTTGATGGCTTCTTTCCAATAACAGGGTGACCAAAACATAACACAATACCCCAAGTGCAGCCACACCAGTGTTTTGTGCAACCATAACATAACGTCCTAACCTCTATACTCAATTAATATAAAGAGCAAGAAGATCAAAGTCACAAGCCTTTCTCACCACCCTATTTACCTGCGATGCCACTTTCAGGATATTTGAAGGGGCATTCTTCGACATTGGGTAACAAAATTCTAGTCATTGCAAATACATAAAATCCCTCAAAATCTGTATTGTTTTTTAAATAAATGCTGGGTTGGTGACTTGATTCAGCAATTTTGTAATGATCTGGGAAGCAACCTTGAATTTAGTAATAGACAGATTATGAGAAATTCTTTGTCCATCAATAAAAAGGCCAAACATTATGGGGGGGGAGCGGGGAGTGATGGTTGCTGGGTACAAAATTCAACTGCTAATGCTCAGCAGATAACTAACTAAAGACATAAGGTGACGATCCAATAATGTTCACAATGTCTTTATAATAATTAAATGCTGTTAAAAATAACTTTCTTGACATTTATAGCGTGTCAAAACTTATGCCATTATTGATTGTGTGCTTGTATGCATATCTGATCGTTTCTCCAAAAATCCAGATCTCTAAGGTGCCATTTTAATAAACCATTGTTGACAGATCAAGTCATTAAAAGACTAGGAGAATTACTCATCGTTAATGATACTGCTGCATCTCCATTGACTCTTAAATTATTAAAGCCTATTTTAAACTGAAGAATAATTTCCCATCTGCCATTCAGTAAGTTACAGGATGCATAACATAGCTTTTGGAATGGAAAAAAGACTGGAAGCATACCAAAAATATTTAGGAGCTTAATGAACTAGGAACAAAATATGTCTAATAATATGGGAAGTCCAGCATTAAAATTCACTGGTGTCCATGAAAAAAATATGTTTATTGCAGTGGGCAAATTAGTGAAGTATTAGTTTAACTTTGATGATGAATTCTAATGACAAAATTGATTACAATCGTACCTCAATACATTAGAGTTGTTAATGCATATTACCAGAAATTTGGCTGGATCTTGATGGCCCATAATCTCCCCTTCTCAAGGCTTTCCTGATTATTCCAGGGTTTACTCCAGCACTTTGTGTCTTTCCTGATTTATGTGTGTTCTTACCCCAGAGCCTCCTACATCTGGATGGTAGAATGAGGAAGACAGTTCCCCAAAACATCCTTTGATAAACTTTAAGAGCTGAGAAAGTCTTGTCCCCAACTTTCCCAACTGTCAATATTGTGAGAGTGCTCTATATATCTGTGACATTGGAATACTTTTAACATTTTTAACCAAAAACAGTTAACTTAAAAATACTTGGAAACAATTGGAATATTTAAACTTAGTTATAAAAATAGAAGATCCAATCTTCCTTTAATTGTGCAGCCTTTAAACTCACATTAAAGCAATGAGGAGTCAAATACTAGTCCAAAGAACCCTCGAGGCAATTCCTTACTTATGCCACAGAATCACTGTGAGATTAAGTCCCAGGACTGGACTGCATGTGGATTCCATCAATAGAGTGAACCACCAGATCCTTTCAAAAGAGTCTTGAATAAAGTTTATGAATCAAGGCCTTCAAAGTCCTCTGGCAAGTACAAAAAATCTGTGTAGGAAGGAACTGCAACTGCTGGTTTATACCGAAGATAGACACAAAATGCTGGAGTAATTCAGCGTGACAGGTAGAATCCCTGGAGTAAAGGAAGAGGTGATGTTTTCGGTTGGAAGCCTTCTTCAGATTGAAAGATAGAGAAGTCCAGAACAAAACAGGGCTGGCAACAGATGACCTCATGAAGCATGGGGTCCATAATGACCCACTGTTACTGGGGAAGATGTGCTAACGACAGGGATACAAGGATGCGAACAGTGGAACTAGTAGGATGATGAGGGTGGAGGACGGGTGAGAAGGAGGGAGAGAAGGGGGAGAGAGAAGGGGGAGAGAGAGAAGGTGGGGTGAGAATGGGTGTTTGGCAGAACTAGCATGCAAGTCCCCGGCTAAATTCTATGTAGACAGCTAAATACCAACAGTAGTGTTTGCAACCAGCAGCATTTGGTGGTAAGATAAGCACAATTATAACTCATTAAAATGATGCTTCACTTGAAAACCTGCCCACTATTTTGTTTAATAGAACTAACATTACCATATATTGTTGGAAAAGAAAACAAGATAGTGTTATATCTATCTATATTACTAAAAGTCTGTTCTTGACTGGTTTTGGCCATCTGTGCTGCGATTTTCGAGAGAACGCTGCCACCTACGGCCGTCATTTTTGGCCACCTCGCTCAGAGCCCCCCTCCACCGCATGTGTGCCGAGGATTTTTCCCGTCGATGAAAAATGACAGAGATATTAATGTTTTTACAAAATTCCCCATTCTCTCTGCTGCCCCCGCTGGCGGCAGGGGGAAGGGACTATAAAACCAGGAAGTGGTGTGCCTCAATCAGTGTCTGCAAGCTGGAGGAAGGCAGAGGGTCACGTTTCTCTGAGCTGTGAATAACACTGAACACATGTCTACTCAAATGTGAGTGCCCTTAGTGGTTCTAAAATGCTTGCAGAATGTGTCTATTTGTTCTAAAGCTTGCAAAAAAATGTCTATTGGTTCTAAAACTTGCAAAAGGTGTCTCTATTAGTTCTAAAGCTTGCAAAAAGTGTCTATTGGTTCTAAAGCTTGCAAAAAAATGTCTCTATTGGTTCTAAAGCTTGCAAAAAAATGTCTATTGGTTCTAAAGCTTGCAAAAAGTGTCTCTATTGGTTCTAAAGCTTGCAAAGGGTGTCTCTATTGGTTCTAAAGCTTGCAAAATGTCTCTATTGGTTCTAAAGCTTGCAAAAAAATGTCTCTATTGGTTCTAAAGCTTGCAAAAAAATGTCTATTAGTTCTAAGCTTGCCAAAATATGTCTTGGCTCTAAAGCTGGCAAAAATATGTCTATTGGATCTAAAGCTGGCAAAAATATGTCTATTGGTTCTAAAGTTGGCAAAAATATGTCTATTGGTTCTAAAGTTGGCAAAAATATGTCTATTGGTTCTAAAGCTGGCAAAAATATGTCTATTGGTTCTAAAGCTGGCAAAAATATGTCTAGATTCTAAAGCTGGCAAAAATATGTCTAGATTCTAAAGCTGGCAAAAATATGTCTATTGGTTCTAAAGCTTGCAAAAAAAATGTCTATTGGATCTAAAGCTTGCAAAAAAAATATCTATTGGTTCTAAAGCTTGCAAAAAAAATGACTATTGGTTCTAAAGCTTGCAAAAAATGACTATCGGTTCTAAAGCTTGCAAAAAATGTCTATTGGTTCTAAAGCTTGCAAAAAAATGTCTATTGGCCCCTCCCCCTCCCCCCCTCTCCCCTCCTCTCCCCTGGTTGGCTTGGCTTGGGTGTGTCTTGAAATTGAAAGGCACTACTTACTGCAAATGGTGGCATGAAGTTGAAAGGCTCTACGTACTGCAAATGGTGGCTCGGGAGCTTTGGCTTGAAGTTGAAAGGCACTATTACTGCAAATGGTGGCTTGGTTGCTTTGGCTTGAAGTTGAAAGGCACTACTTACTGCAAATGGTGGCTTGGGTGTGGCTTGAAGTTGAAAGACACCACTTACTGCAAATGGTGGCATGAAGTTGAAAAGCACTACTTACTGCAAATGGTGGATTGGTTGCTTTGGCTTGTAGTTGAAAGACACTACTTACTGCAAATGGTGGCATGAAGTTGAAAGGCACTACTTACTGCAAATGGTGGCTTGGGAGCTTTGACTTGAAGTTGAAAGGCACTACTTACTGCAAATGATGGCTTGGGTGTGGCTTGAAGTTGAAAGGCACTACTTACTGCAGATGGTGGCTTGAGTGCAATGGCTTGAAGTTAAAATGCATTACTTACTGCAAATGGGGGCGTGGGTGCATTGGCTTGAAGTTGAAAGGCACTACTTACTGCAAATTGTAGCTTGGGTGCTTTGGCATTAAGTTGAAAGGCACTGCAAATGGTGGCATAAAGTTGAAAGGCACTACTGACTGCAAGTGGTGGCTTGGGAGCTTTGACTTGAAGTTGAAAGGCACTACTTACTGCAAATGGTGGCTTGGGTGCATTGGCTTGAAGTTGAAAGGCACTACTTACTGCAAATGGTGGCTTGGGAGCTTTGACTTGAAGTTGAAAGGCACTACTTACTGCAAATGGTGGCTTGGGTGCATTGGCTTGAAGTTGAAAGGCACTACTTACTGCAAATGGTGGCTTGGGTGCATTGGCTTGAAGTTGAAAGGCACTACTTACTGCAAATGGTGGCTTGGGTGCATTGGCTTGAAGTTGAAAGGCACTATTTACTGCTAATGGTGGCTTGGTTGCTTTGACTTGAAGTTGAAAGGCACCTCTTACTGCTAATGGTGGCATGAGGTTGAAATGCACTACTTACTGCAAATGGTGACTTGGGTGCTTTGGCTTGAAGTTAAAAGGCACTACTGTAAATGCACTTACTTCCTGTTTGCACTGTATATTGATTTTAGATAAAACGCTACCACTTACGGCTGTGATTTTTGGCCATCTTACTCAGTCCCCCTGCGCTGAGCAGATGCAGAGAATTCTTCCCATCAATGAAAAATAAAAGTGTTATTAGTTTTTTTTTAAATGTTGAGAATCTCTCTCCTGTCTATCACTCCATGAAAGCGACACCTTTTCCAGTGGGGGGGGGGGGGGGGGAGGGGTTATAAAACCCGGAAATGTGGGTGTGGCTCAGTCTCTGCAAGATGGAGGAGGGAGAGGTCACGACTCGCTGTCTTTAGTGGCTTTGCACCCTACTTCAAATGGTATGAAACTGCACTTGAATTTGGTGGCCTTGCACCCTGCTAGAAGTGGTAAGAAACTGCACTTGAATTTGTTGGCCTTATACCCTGCTTGAAATAGAATTTCAAGGATTAGCCGTGAGTCAACTACCAGCCCACCAGTCGTGAGTGAGTGAGTTGCCAGCACAACAGGCTTGATTGACTGAGACGCCAGCCCAAGAATCCATTTGGCGCACAATTTGCATACTAGCCCTCTGGAAACCAGTCCGTTCAGCCCACAACACCCATACTAGCGCTCCAGAAAGCCCCCCCCCCCCCCAACTGGCCACCAATATTAGAATTGGTGGAGAGGTGAAATATTGCGTTGGATGACCAGCCCTCCAGTGTGATGCTGGGACCCAACGGGTCCCACTTAGTCTAGTGTCCTATTATAATTAAAGAGATAATGAATGTTATCTGCAATCTTTTGTTCACAAAGGATATTGGTGATCAAATGCATTTAAAATATTCAGTAATAAGCTTACATCTTTATTGTTAAAGATGAGCAATAAAGTCATTGTACTCGTGAGTGTCCAAAAAAATTGCACTATGAATTTATTACATATTATTAAGATTACATGCATGTTCATTCCTTAATAAGTATGGGGTGTAAATTTTTTATCTTAGATCGATGTGATTTGATTTCAAATAAATCTTTAATTAACTGGCATCAAATGAGGATGATCTAACATTGGAATTCTCAAAACATTATTTAATATCTGTTCTATACACATAGATCCTGAAGTTGCTATTTCCTCTGATACAGATAACGTATTTTTATCAATAAGTGACCATATCTATTCTTTAATACCCAAGTGCTTTGGGGCTAAGAAGTTTGTATTTATTATCCTCAGGCAAAATATGAGGTTTCTCTATCTTCTAATGGAATAGAGCCACTCGCATCTGTAAGATTTCAGATTATTCATCCGTTACACTGTGCACTTCAAAATCTGAGTTGGGTAGATGGTTTCATCATATGCATTGATTCGTGCTGGTAAAACACAGAAGGACTGTTCAGAATGAATACAGATCGAGTTCTGCTAAAAAAAGACGCATTTTTCATCCTTGGGAAAATGAGTGAGCACATTGGTACCAGTGGCCATAATTCTAATAGTATTAAAGTCGTTACAGAGAAGGATAGCAATTACTCACAAGTTAAGGTCCTGAATACCATACTCGAAGATACCACATCCCAAAGATATGAGGCGCTGTAGGTTATTTGGTCTCTGTAAATTTCCCCTAGTGTGTAATGGGATAACTAGTGTGAATGAGTGATTTTACTTCGGAGTCACGTGAGTGACTACGTGAAGAAGACCCCGTCCAGGCGCACACGCGTCATATATCGTCAGATGCATAGCGGCAGCGACCGTGTTGGGAGGAGCAGAGCCCCTCCAAGCGGTGAGTGCAAAAAGCCTGAAGGTAAGTGCTTTCACTTTCGCTTTCAGGTCGCTTTCTTCCAGGAGACTTTGTGCTGTGTTCAGACAAGTCTAAACATGGAGAAAGTGGGAAAAGGCAAAGGGAGGCGTACCGCAGGTAAACCTCAAGATGACCGCGGGTCTGAGAGTAGCAGGCGCCCAATTAAAAATTCAGTGGCAGAAAAGCCAGCGACTACAGAAACGGCATAAAAAAGTACCATTACAGCACCTTTAGGGTGTAAGGCCAAAAGAAATACTGATCGGCCAGTAGACTTGGAAGAGTCAGACCCGGAGGTTACCCCACCTCAGGAAGACATTATGTCTACTAGGGTCATTAACCTGGAATTCCTCATGGGGAAAATGATTTATCAGGATTCACTGCAGGAAGAGTACAGTCCGCGTTGGCCTACAGGAGAGCCAGCGCAGGGAGTGCCTGGGAAAGGTCCTGGGCAACATTGGCCTACAGGAGAGCCAGTGTCAGCAATGTCTCATGAAAGACAATATATGGGTTGGCCTACAGGAGAGTCAGCACCAGCAATGTCTGAGGAAAGACAATAAAGGTGTGGGCCTACACTAGAGCCAGCGCCAGCAGCACCTAAAAAATGGCTGCCAATGCGTGGCCCTAAGGGAGAGCCCGCGAGGGGAGCACCTGCAAAAGGGTTTACTATGCGTAGGCCTATGGGAGAGCCAGCGCTGGAAACACCTGAAGCAGGGATATCAGATCAGCCCCCACTATGAGGAGGAATTTCCAGGGCAGCAAGATTCGGATGACGAATCATATGAGGACCAAAGCCCAGTAACAGAGCCCAGAATACCAGGTCTGGCCCAAAAATTCTCCAGTCCCAGACTGAAAGGGGAACCGTTGGCAGAAGAAATAGCAATGACAATAAATTACTTGCTCTCCCATCAGTTGGAGGAACTGACTATGGATGAGACTGTCAAAAAATATGAAACCCCGCAGAATTGCGCATTGCTAGCAGTCCCAGCAGTAAATAATGTAATAAGGGGCTATTTGGGCACCGCAGTACGCGCACAAGAAATTAAATTACAGCGGGTGTTGAGATGGCTGGGGTCAAGTATTACGGCTTTTGCCGGAGACCTGGATGAAGAACACGTGACTGCGTCACAACAGGATGTCTTAGCACTTATGTGTAGTGCGCACTTTGAAATAAACTGTATTCGTAAAAGTGCTATAAGACCTAACATACATCCTAAGTTTGCAGGGCTCTGTAAACCATCTAATTTACAATTGCCTAACCTGCTTTTTGGAGAAAATCTAGCCAAAAGGGTGAAAGACCTGAATGAAGAAGCGAAAACCATGGGAATGATAAAACCACCGGTGCTTGGCAGATCTGTTCGAAGGCAATTTCCCTACCGAAGGGCAGTGACTGGGGCTGGTGAAGGAACAAGTCGGTCGTTCCCATATACGTGTTATTGGCGCACTGCTCCTGGGGCACGTGGAGATTACAGTGTTCCCACTAGGAGTAGGGGACAACATTTGACACCAGCAAACCTTGAGGTAGGTGGGTCTGGTCCTGGAAGAAACATATTAAGTGTTTCACATTTGCAAGTTGGGGGAAGGTTACAATTCTTCCTAAAAGAATGGCAAAAAATAACATCTGATGCATTTATACTGTGCAGTATTATGGGGTTCAGAATTGAATTCTACCCACATTTGGATCCTCTTACTCAACATGTTCCAAGTCGGATGCGTATTTTCTCAAAAGAAGAGAATATGAACATTCAAGCCAAACTTGAAATATTATGTGGGAAAGGGGTTATTGAAAAGTCAGTTCACCAACACCACTAATTTGTATCAAGCATTTTTCCGAGAGCAAAAAAAGGATGGTGGCTGTAGAATTATTCTTGATCTGACAAGTCTTAACCCTTTTGTACAGTATAAACATTTAAAAATGGAGACATTTGCCAATGCTATACAGCTAATTTCAAGAAAATCCTATATGGCCAGCATAGATCTGCAAGATGCATATTACTCTGTGGCTGTGCATGGTAATGATCGAAGATACTTAAAGTTTAACTGGATGAAATAATAATGGCAGTTTAAAGCATTGCCTAATGGTTTAACCTCAGCCCCTAGACTATTTACAAAATTGTTAAAACCAATCCTAGCGTTGCTAAGGGCCCAGGGCCATTTGGTAATGGCTTATTTGGATGATATTTTAATTGTGGGTGACACTCGGGTACAACAGAAGCATCGGTGTCAATAGTCAAACTCACATTTGAGAGGCTGGGATTTGTAATACATCCAGATATATCAAAAGTGTCTCCAAGCACAATAATTGATTACTTGGGGTTCACTATGAATTCAGAACACATGATCGTGACTTTACCCAAGGATAAAAGGCTGCAGTTAATTGAGGGTTGTATCAAGCTCATTACACAGCATCAACCGTCAATTAGGCAAGTGGCAAGCTTGCTTGGCAAACTAATCGCTTCATTTCCAGCTATGCAGTTTGGTCCACTGCATTATCAGCAACTGCAGCGAGCAAAGGTACAAGCGTTGAGGAGACATTTGGGGCATTTTGATAGGCCCATGCAATTACCAGTAACAGCAATTGCTGATATACAATGGTGGATCAGGAGTGTCTCATATGCTTCCAGGGAAATTCTGGTTGGAACACCTGCTATCATTCTGCAGACTGATGTAAGTGCGCTAGGTTGGGGCGCTACTGATACTATTACCAGCTGTGGAGGTAGATGGAATGTGGAAGAAGTACCTTTGCTCCGAGCACATGGAATCAATTACCTAGAATTGTTAGGTACATTTTATGGGCTTAAAGCTTATTGCTCTAATGTGCAAAATCTGCATGTGCAGGTTCAGATTGACAACACTACGACTGTAGCGTATGTTAATCACATGGGTGGAATCAAGTCAGAATCTTGTGATAGATTGGCAAACGTTATCTGGAACTGGTGTATTAGTAGAAACATTTGGCTTTCGGCAATCTACCTACCAGGTAGATTCAACATAATTGCAGACACCAGGTCACGTAAATTCAATGACAATACTGAATAGATGTTAAATCGTGACAACTTTAATAAAATTGTGGCACAATTTGGGATGCCAGAAATTGACTTGTTTGCATCTAGACTGAACCACCAATTGCCTAAATATGTTTCATGGGAGCCCTTGTGCACCCTGTATCTGGTGATTCGCATCCTTTACATGATCGCATTGGTTTGTTGATTTGCAGATTCTAAGAAGGCCATATCTCAGAAGAGGATGATCAGATCGTACTGTGGATGTTATTACAGCAGCCTGGAGGGATAATACCCAGAAGCAGTACATTTCTTACATAAGAAAATGGGAGGTGTTTTGCTCAAGGCAGAATATTTAATACCACACTGCAGACATCCCAGATGTATTAGTTTCTATCAACACTCTATTTTGATTTGAAATTAAGTTATAGTGCGATCAATACTGCAAGAAGTGTCCTTTCTGCATATCTACGGAGAGAGTCAGAACATTATCTTGTAGGATCACACTCTTTGGTCTGTAGGTTTATGAAGGGAATTTTCAATTCCAAGCCTCCTATACCCAGATATACAGAAATCTGGAATGTGAGGGATGTGCTGATGTTACTTCGTCAATGGAGTCCTATTTCAGCTGTGTCTTTGGCCAGGGTTACCATGAAGGTAGTTATGCTCATGGCATTAGTTTCAGCAGAGAGAGGACAGGCATTGCAGAAATTACGAATAGATATGATGACAATAGCAGCAGATGCAATTACATTCTATGTCTATGATTTACTCAAACAGAGCAGACCTGGAGTCACGGGGTGTAAGTTGATTTTTTCAGCGTATTCTACGGATCCAAGACTGTGTAGTGTCACATTTAAGATGTTACATTGAAGCCACCAAGAACTTAAGAGGTGCAGAATCAGCATTCTTTATCAGCCATAAAAAAACACATAAGAAAGTGTCAGTGCAGACTATCTCTAGGTGGATGAAGCAGGTGCTGATTGATGCAGGGATTGATACTGACAAATTTAAGTCTCATTCCACCAGGGCGACATCAACATCGGCGGCCAATGATTTGGATGTCCCAATAGACCATATCCTTGCGGCCGCAGGATGGGCAAGTGAACGGATGTTTCACAAGTATTACCATAAAGAAATAGCAGACCCTGGGGCATTTGGTGATGCTGTTTTGGATTCAGTATTAAGTTTCCCTCTGGGATAAAGGAGGAAAATGTTGTTATGATAAATAAACCATTAACTGATTGCATCAATGTTATGGTTGTATATTATTGATTGTTTTCACTCATTCAGAGTCAATCAATGCGTTGAGACGCCTGGATTTGAATCTACGGCATGAAATCACAGAGCTTTGAAATCACGTGACTCCGAAGTAAAATAGTAAAATTAAACGAGAACTTACCAGTTTGAAGTTTGATCTTTATTTTATGAGGAGTTACGATGAGGGACTACGTGCCCTCCGCTCCCACCCTCATAAAGATCAGCTGGAAGTTATGTTTATCTCACGTATCTTACTATTATGCTTCGGTAATTATTATCTGTGATTTCACACCGCTGCTTTGAAGATTGACGCGTGTGCGCCTGGACGGGGTCTTCTTCACGAAGTCCCTCATCGTAACTCCTCATAAAATAAAGATCAAACTTCAAACTGGTAAGTTCTCGTTTAATCTTACTATCTATGTCAGCATGAACTCGGTGGGCTGAAACGCCTGTTTCCATGCTGTATTTCTTGATCTGGGCCAAACACAGGCATGTGGAATGAGCGAGATGGGCATCTTGGACAGCATGGATAAGTTGGGCCAAAGGGCCTGTTTTCGTGCTGTATTAGTCTATGACCTTATGAATACTTCCCATCCATTTTTCTTTTTTTCTTTTAAAATCTTTTTATTAATTTTTTTCAAAAATAAAAACAAAACACAAAAAAAACATTAATGAGAAACATAACAGTGATATTGATACATAGGGATCAGGATTACATTAATAACAAGTATAACCTAAGTATGAGTCCAGTGTCAAAATACAATTGGGTATAGACCTCCTGGTCTTTATGTAAATATAGTTAAGTGTTTAAAAGCGAACTTGTATATATAAAAACAAAAAGATAAAAAGAAAAAAAAGAAAAAAAGAGATAAAAGAGAAAAAGAAAACCCCCTAAACTAAAAAAAAAAAGCAAAACAAAATCTGGGCTACAAAGAATTTCAACAATTTAAGTCCCTGTTTGTCGTCAAGTCCGTTCCACCGTATAAAGGTAACATAATTATTATAACGGTTGGAGAGGGGACAATTTATATCATGTGAAAATGTTGAATAAAGCTTCCCCAAGTCCTATCAAATTTAACCAAGGATTCGACAATGTCACTCCTAATTTTTTTCTAAATTTAAACATTATATCATTTCAGAGTGCCAATGAAATGTGGTAGGAGGATTCGAGTCTTTCCATTTAAATATCCATCCATTTTTATTGGGAAGATCATTAAAACTAAGGGATTGAGGCAAAGGAGTTGTGATGTCTTAGATTAGGTGTGAATTACAAAAGAAGCGATAGTGGTGGGTTTAAAGCATATTAACAACAAAAGCTTTTCATTGTACCTCGGTACAGGTGACAATAAACAAAATCCAGCTCAATATATCCCTGTGGCCTGACCAAGTGCATCCTCTGCATTTGTGGGAAATAGTGGAGGCCTTAAAGAGATATGTGCATCATATTTAACCTCAGGTGAATTCTGGAAGACGGGAGGCTGGCAAATGTGGTACCATTATTTAAGAAGGGCAGCAAGGACAAGCCATTGAACTGCAGGCCGGTAAGCCAGGTGTCAGTGGTGGAAAAGGTGCTGGAGGGGAATCTAAGGGATAGTATCCACCAATATTTGGACAGACTTGGACTGATTAGGGACAGTTAGCATGGCCTTGTGCATGGGAAATTGTGGCTCAGAATCTTGTAGAGTATATTGAAGAGGTCACCAAAAGGATTGATGAGGACAGGGCAGTGGATTTTGACTATGTCAACTTTAGCAAGGCCTTTGACAAATACCCCCATGGTAAACTAGTCTGGATGGTTAGATCACATGGAATCCAAGGAAAGCCAACAAATTTGATTAATAATTGGCTTGGAGGAAGGAGTTAAAGGTTAGTTATGGAAGGTTATTTCTCTGATTGGAAGCCTGTGACGAGTGCAATGCCGCAGGGATCGGTGTTGGGTACACTGTTGTTGTTATTTGGAATAACAATTTGGATAATCCTACAAACCATGATTACAATAAGAGACCAAAATACAGACTGATGCTGGGGAAATCCTAGTCAGGATTATTTTTTAATGTCAGAAAAACAGTCTTAAATGAAATCCCAGTGACTATAAGGTTTATAGTAGAAGAGACTTTTAAATTATATATCCGGAGGATACTGCCTCCTTGCATTTCAAGTTACTGGGCACATTCATTATGTGGTGGGTCTGGCATTTGAAGCAGTCCAATTTCACACGGGACTCTGGCAATTGAAGCAGTCCAATTTCACACGGGACTCTGGCAACAGGCAAAGTGGCATCATTTAAACACTGTACTGGAGTTTACATATTGGCTGTGTCCTTCATGTTTCGATCCAAAATGGTAAATTATGAATTACCAGTACGGTATGAATGTCTGAAAAACAAATCTTACAACAACTGATTTCTAGACCTAGAGTTTTTAAGAGATAAAGGAAATGAATTCAATATAGAAGTGAGGTGAGAAAAAAACAAAAATCTCATAATGCTTTTCCTTCAGCCTCAGATTGAGATAATTTATATTTCAAATGTTGTCAACAGAGAGAACTTTCAGAAATTATAGATTTATTTTGCTGTTACATATGGTTAATTAATCTTGTTAAAACATAATAAATTGATTCAGACACTGCATTTATGAAATACTAAGTTGGGTCAATGTTGACGTATTTAAGTTAAAAAAAAGCTTCAATTTTTAATGAGCATTTCCTGATTGCAGGTTGTTGTAAACCACTTTAAAGCCAATCAAGCACCTTTTGACTTTGGGTAACTAATGTAAGAAACAAGGATCTAACCAAAACAAAACTAAACTCATCTGAGCAAGGCAAGATCTGGCAAATAATAGTAATACTCAGTTTTATTATGAAGATAATTTGATTCATAATGTCATAAAGTCATAAGGAATAGTAGAATTAGGCCATTCGGTCCATCAAGCCTACTCTGCCATTCAATCATGGTTGATCCATCTCATCTTCTAACCCCATTCTCCTGTCTTCTCCCCTAACCCGGTACTAATGGCACCGTACTAATCAATAATCTATCTATCTCTGCCTTAAACATATTCACTGACGGCATCTACAGCCTTCTGTGGCAAATAATTCCACAGATTCACCACCCTTTGACTAAATATATTTCTCCTCATATCCTTCCTAAAATTATCTCCTTTAATTCAAGGGTAGATGCTGACCATAGTTGACAATATTGATAAATTCCTTTGGTCTTTTGGAATAATTTCACAAGAGCACTTGTATCCACCTATACAACCAGGTAATGCCCGAGTCGAACATTTCATCCAAAGGAAGATCCCTCTTACACAGCAAAATGTCAGGGCTGACTGGACATTCTGACGCCTAAGTGGGATTTGAACCATAGGGGCAAGAATGCAACCACTGTGGCCACCTTATCAATTTCCCATGTCAATTCCTCCTGGTGACATGTTGAAATGCTCTTCAAATTTTATCACAAAAACCCACTGGAAATAAGTTTTTTTTAATTGGATGAATTCTTGTTTGCTTTTCCTGATCTTTTCATTTTCAGCACTGACACGGCCCTTTGTTTTCTACCATTGCTTCTGCAGCAGCAATGCCCTCAAAGGAAATTGAAAACTCTTCACTTCATTCCCAAGCCTTTTGAGGTTTGAAATTGTTTGAAAAGGGAAAATAACATAGGGAACAACCAAAAGCATCATGATAAGGTGCTAGAGAGATTATTGACAGAATCTCAATCATATCAAAACAGGTGTTCAGCCCAAATCCATGCAGACCAAGTTGCCTGTACCAGCCCAATATCCCCCCTTTTCTATTCACACTTTTAGGTGCTCAAATCCTGAAGTGGATTGGAACCATTAACACATAAATCAGTGCTAAAAGTCCTTCCACTGAAACAAGCTAGCCACAAATAGTATAATTAAAGAAATATTTAAAGATATTATGCATGATGTATCCAATTTCATGGTCTGTGTATATCACCAGAATATTAATTGCACATGACCATCATTCTATAAAAGTATAAATTCTTAAAGTGATTCATTTTTACATTATGTTTATCTATTAGCCAGTTTGATAATGAAGAACAGCACATTATGCAGTTTGAAATTAATCCAGATTAATTTTGTGATGGAATAACTGTTCTGGATACTTTGGGTAGTGAAATCATAAGTATATACTTTTACTAGACTAAGTGGGACCCGTTGGGTCTCAGCTTCACACGGGAGGGCTGGTCCCCCAACGCAATATTCCACCTCTCCACCAATTCCAATATAGGTGGCCAGTGGGGTGGGGGGGGGGGGACTTTCTGAAGCGTTAGTATGGGTGTTGTGGGCTGAAGGGACTGGTTTCCAGAGGGCTAGTATGGACATTGTGGTCCAAATGGATTCTTGGGCTGGCGGCTCAGTCACTCAAGCCTGGTGTGCTGGCAGTTCACTCACTCAAGGCTGGTGGGCTGACAGTTAACTCACGGCTACTCCTTGAAATGCCACTGTAAGCAAGGCCACCAAATTCAAGTGCAGTTTCCTACCATTTCAAGCAGGGTGCAAGGCCACCAAATTTAAGTGCAGTTTCCTACCACTTCAAGCAGGGTGCAAGTTCACCAAATTCGAGTGCAGTTTCCTACCATTTCAAGCAGGGTGCAAGGCCACCAAATTAAAATGCAGTTTCATACCATTTCAAGCAGGGTGCAAGGATACCAAATTCTTTTATTTATTTTTTTATTTATTTTTTAATATTTTTATTAGAAGTAGACATATTATAAAGTATAGTTACATATTATAGTAAAAAGACTTTTCATATACATCAGTCATACATTATTAAAATTTTCGATTATCAATTACTTCTGCTTCTAGTGTTTTTATTTTTTATAGAAAGAGAGAGGAAGAGAGGGTAGAAAGTTACAAATTAAAAAAAACAGAAAAACAGAGGAGGTGGAATGGGTTACCTGTAATACGTCAATGGAGATAGGTTCGTAGATTATAAAGTATAGCTTTTCATCTGATCCTGAGTTCAAGTTTCAGTTGGGTCCTCGTGCTGTGCCAATCTATCCCTTCAGATAGTTAATGAATGGAGCCCAGATTTTATCGAAAATATCTTGTTTGTCCATTAAGACAAGTCTAATTCTTTCTAAGTATAGGGTCTCCGACATTTCCGTAATCCACATATTAATTGTGGGGGTTGTAGGGCCTTTCCAAAATTTTAATTTTAATTTTTTCCCGATTATTATACTGTAGTCGAGGAAATTTCTTTGGTTTGTTGTGAGTGTTAAACTTTGTTCTGATATTCCAAGTATTATTAATTTTATGTTTGGGTCCAGTTTTGTATTAATCACTTCTGAGAGGCTACCAAATTCAAGTGCAGTTTCATACCTTTTCAAGCCGGGTGCAAGGCCACCAAATTCAAATGCAGTTTCATACCATTTCGAGCAGGGTGCAAGGCCACTAAAGACAGAGAGTCGGGGCCTCTCCCTCCCCCTTCTTGCAGAGACTGAGCCACGCCCACACTTCCAGGGTTTATAGTCCCTCCCACCAGGTGTGGCCTTCACGGCATGATTGACAGGAGAGAGAATATCAACATTTTTTAAACACTTATAACTCTTTTATTTTTCATCGATGGGAAAAGTCCTCAGCACCTGATGAGCAGAGGTGGACTCTGAGTAAGATGGCCAAAAATCACAGCCATACGTGGTTGCGCTTTTCCTAAAATCAATATACAGCGCAAACAGGAAGTGGTCAAGCTTACACTTTAATTATATAGACGGTAAGGCAACTTTAGCATTCACAAACTAACTTTTCAATTAGGCAAGGCGAATTAAGCATTCTCAAACCAACTTTTCAATTAGGCAGGGCAACTGTAGCATTCTCAAACCAACTTTAAAATTAGGCAAGGCAACTTTAGCATTCTCAAACCAAAGGCAACATTTCTCCCTCTTTCAAACCAAAACACACTTTTAGCAACCATTTTCAAACCAAAACACACTTTTAGCAACCATTTTCAAACCAAAAAACACTTTTGCATTTTCAAACCACATTAAGGGTGCTCACAGTTTAGTAGACATGTGTTCAGTGTTGTTCACAGCTCAGACTGAGAGACGTGACCCTCTCGCTCTCCCATCTTGCAGAGACTGACTGAGGCACTCAACACTTCTGGGTTTTATAGTCCCTCCGGAAGGGGCGTGGCCTTCAGGAGAGAGAATCTCAACATTTTTTAAACATTAATGTCTTTTATTTTTCATCGATGGGAACAATCCTCTTGTCCTGACCAGTGGAGGGGGATTCTGAGTAAGATGGCCAAAAATCACAGCCGAAAGTGGCTGCATTCTTTCTAAAATCAATATACTGTGCAACAGGAAGTTGTCAAGATGAGACATTTTGTAATATAGATGAGCACATTTAAAATGATAATTTACTGACCAAAGAGAACCTTCCTCCGATGTACAGAGACACATTGGCACAACACTATTGAATGTGTGGGGTATTCAATGTATTTCAGTACTTCAGTAGCATCATTAGATATTTTGGGTAGATAAAAATGCTGGAGAAACTCAGCGGGTGAGGCAGCATCTATGGAGCGAAGGAATAGGTGATGTTTTGGGTCGAGACCCTTCTTCAGACTGATGTGGGGGTGGTGGGGGCGGGATGAAGAAAGGAAGAGGTGGAGACAGTGAGCAGTCAGAGAGCTGGGAAGGGGAGGGGAAAGAGGGAGAAAGCAAGGACAACCTGCAATTGGAGGTCAATGTTCATACCGCTGGAGTGTAAACTACCCAAGCAAAATATGAGGTGCTACTCCTCCAATTTACGGTGGGACTCACTCTGGCCATGGAGGAGGCCCAGGACCGAAAGGTTGGATTCGGAAAGGGAGGGGGAGTTGAAGTGCTGAGCCACCGGGAGATCAGGTTGGTTATTGCGAACTGAGCGAAGGTGTTGGGCGAAGTGATCGCCAAGCCTACGCTTGGTCTCACCGATGTAGAGCAGCTGACACCTAGAGCAGCGGATGCAATAGATGAGGTTGGAGGAGGTGCAGGTGAACCTCTGCCGCACGTGGAAAAGCTGCTTAGGTCCTTGGATGAAGTCAAGGGAGGAGGTAAAGCAACAAGTGTAGCATTTCCTGCGGTTGCAAGGGAAAGTGCTAGGGGAGGGGGTGGTTTGGGTGGGAAGGGACAAATTGACCAGGGAGTTACGGAGGAAGCGTTCTCTGCGGAAAGCCGAAAGGGGAGGACTTGGGAAGATGTGGCCAGTGGTGGGATCCCGTTGGAAGTGGCGAAAATGTCGGAAGATTATCTGTTGTATATGACGGCTGGTAGAGTGGAAGGTGAGAACAAGGGGGACTTTGCCTTTGTTACGAGTGGGGGGGATGGGGAGTGAGAGCAGTGTTACGGGGTATAGAAGAGACCCCGGTGAGAGCCTCATCTATGTTTGAAGAGAGGAACCCCCATTCCATAAGGAATGAGGACATCTCCGATGCCCGGGTTTGGAACACCTCATCCTGGGTGCAGATGCGGCATAGACGGAGGAATTGGGAGTAGTGGATAGAGTCCTTACAGGAAGCAGGGTGGGAAGAAGTGTAGTCCAAGTGTAGTCCATGTCAGTCAGTAGTCTGTTACCTGAGATGGAGATAGTGAAGTCTAGAAACGGTAGGGAGATGTCGGAAATGGTCCAGGTGAATTTGAGTGCCGGGTGGAAGTTTGTGGTGTAATGGATGAAATCAGTGAGATCTGCATGGGTGCAGGAGGTAGCACCATTGCAGTCGTCGATGTAGCGGAGGTAGAGTTCGGGGATAGGGCCACGGTACGCCTCGAACAAGGATTGTTCGACGGACCCTACAAAGAGGCAGGCATAGCTGGGGCCCATGCACGTGCCCATAGCTATGCCTTGGATTTGGAGGAAATGGGAGGAGTCAAACAAAAAGTTGTTGAGCGTAAAGACAGCTATGCTCACCCGCTGAGTTTCTCCAGCATTTTTATATATTTTCGATTTTTCCAGCAACTGCAGTTCCTTCTTAATCCTAGATATCTTCATCATTAACACCCTGGAAATCGTGATTTTTTTACTGATTGTTACTGATAGTTATAGAGCTATACAGCATGGAAACAGGCCCTTTGGGCCACCTTGTCCATGCCCACCATGTTGGCATTCTGGGCTGCACCTATTTGCCTGCATCACTGTCCATATTCATCTCAACCCTTGCTATCAAAATAGCAGCCCAAGTGTATTTTGGAAGTGGTAATTGTATCTGCTTATTTTGCTAAAACTGGCAGCATATTTCAGATACGGACCATCCACCAAATTAAAAGTTAACCCTGAGGGCCCTTTCAGATCTCTCTACTCCCACCTTAAGCCTTTGTCCTGTAGTTTTAGAATCCTCTATCCTGAGAAAGGTACTGTGAGTGTTCACTTTATTCATGCCCCTCATGATCTTATACACATGAATAGGGCCACTCTCAGCATCCTGTACACCAAATAAAAAAGTCTTAGACTCTCCCTATGACTCAAACCCACAAGCCCCCAAAACCTCAAATGTTCTCAAATGTTAATTGCCCTCAGTAAATTACTGTTAAGTGTAGGGAGGCAGCAAAAGAATAAAAGGAGACAGAGGAAGGAGAATAAACTGAGGATACATGGAAATAAGGAGAGGGGGGATGGGATTGCTCTGCTGGGAGCTGGCAGCAACCTGATGCACTGAATGGACACTGTAATGTGCTGTGAAATGCCAGTAAGTAATTTCCTGACTCAACAAAGCCTCCCCTTGGTTCAGATCAGGAGTGGGTGGAATAAAAGTTTTAATATCGACATAACCTTCATAAAGGAGCAATAAAAATTAAAATGCAAAGCAGGATCTCTAGAAAGCCAGGCTAAGAGATAATGAAATCTAACATTGAGTCATAGAGTGATACAGTGTGGAAACAGGCCCTTTGGCCCAACTTGCCCACACCAGCCAACATGTCCCAACTACACCAGTCCCATCTGCCCGCATATGGTCCATATCCCTCCAAACCTGTCCTATCGAAATGCATTTCGTTGTCTCTGTACTGTACACTGACAATAACAATTAAAATTGAATCTGAATCTGAATCTGAATCTATCCATGTTCAAGAAGGAACTGCAGATGCTGGAAAATCGAAGGTAGACAAAAGTGCCATGTACATCTGGTACAACAAAGCATACACAACATAGTTAAGTATTTTTTTGAAATCTTAACATACAACACTGTTAATGGTTCTCATTTGCACAAATATAGATCTTCAGTTACTTAATAGCAAAATCAACAACTATCTTTTCTTCAACTGTTTCAACCTTAAACAATGATGGATTTAAATCCGGTAACATTTTATTTCATGGCATTAATTCAATAGATTAAAAATGCAAACGATCTGAATATATTAGTTACAGATTAAAATGCAGTGTGAAGAATGCTTCACAAAGTAACTGTAAATAATCACAAATAAATCATATCATAAATCTTTAACGAATTTCTCATGGAGACTTTGTTGTGTGACTTATCGGCTTTAAAGTATTTCATGCATGTTATTTGTAAGCCGTAAACCACATGATTAATTAAGCATCGCTATGATAAATGCAGGATATTCATTTATTCTTTGATTAACCTTCAGCTTGTCAGGAAACTTGTAACACGACTTTTAGATATACTTATACAAATATTGATTATTTACCACTCTCATTATCAATGACAGGTATAATTAAGTTACAAAGGATTGGACATGAACGTACCGTGCAATAAGTTGGATATCAGTGTAGTTGCTTGTTACCCATAATATGTCTTGAATCTGTGTTGAGATGTAATGTAAAAGCTGCAGTGGGAGGATAGATAAGGTATGCATCGATAACAAATGAAACTTGAAATAACAGTAAGAAACAGAAGGTCAACTCACTGTATAAACTGAGACACAAATTGCTGTAATAACTTAGCAGGTTAGGCAGCATCCCTGGAGAACTTGGATAGTTGACATTTCAGTTCAGGATCCTTCTTCAGACTTATCAGACCAGTCTGCTTCCGCCATAGAGTCATACAGCATGGATATAGGCCCTTTGGCCCAACCTGTCCATGCATCCAAGCTAGTCTAAAGAAGGACCCCAACCTGAAGCATCACCTATCCATGTTCTTTGGAGATGCTGCCTGACCTACAGAGTTACTCCAGCACTTTGTCTTATTTTCTAAACGAACATGTTTTTACATTTCACTCTATAAACTGTTGGCAGGACAACATGTTTTCGAAGAATTGAAATATTGGTTATATTTTATTTTTGTGCTCCTGGCATATCATACTGCACCATAGAATATAGAAAGGTACAGCACAAGAACAGCCCCTTCAGACCACATTTTCAGTGCCGAACATAATGTCAAATTAAACTAAACTAATTTGCCTGCACATGATCCATACCCCTCCATTTCCTTGCATGTCCACATGCCCCTCTGAAAACCTCCTAAACCAAAGAAGTATTCAAAATAAAATGCACTCTATTTTGCATTGATTGCCAAGAATCTTTCAGAAATGTTCTTGGTATAAACCTAATTAAGTTTAAACTTTTGCATGAAATTATGCATAGGACCATAACACATAATGCTATGCACTTTAACATACTTAACTAAATTATTAGAAATGGTTGAAGTCTTTGTTAAAAGAGCCAAAAGAGTAAGCCTAGTATCATAAATTCATGGTTCCAGAAAATTGGAAGTGTTTGATCACTTAGCAAATCTATTATGTGATCAAACACTTCTTAAATTTATCGCTCCTTGTCAAAAATTAACTTATGATAAATGGCTGGTAAAAGAAAAATCAAAATATTTGATATTTCAGCCTTCACCATCCTAAAGTGTGAGACCTTTTTCACTCTGAAGTTAATCCATATTTAGAATGACCAATGAGAGAAAGCTATAGAAGTGGATACAATTATGACTTTCAAAATAAATTTGGATAGATTTCCAGAGTGGTAAGTTTTAGAGGGATATTGGCCAAATGGACCTAGCTCAAATACCATCTTGGTTGCTGAGAATTGTTGAGCCAAAGTGCAGGCTTCCTGATGTATGGTGCTTTCACTCTATGAACACTGTGGCTCTATGTATTTAAATACCTATGTATTTAAATACCTATTGTTAGCATTGTGCCCAAAGACTTCAATATACTTTGAGTTTAATGAGATTCTTCAGAGATTTTTTTCAAGATTCATACAAGCCACAAGCTTGTCATGTTCAATAACATGCAGCCATTACTCCAGTCTCCATGTAACTCATTCAAAGTCACACCAGGTGAAATCCAGTGATTTGAATGGTCAGTCTGATCTTCTGGCCAAAAGAATCAATGACCCCTTGGAAAACTACATTTGATTTTGGACTCTAAACAGCTGAAGGTAATAATATGTGGATAACATAGAAGATAGAACAGTACAGACCAGGAAAACATAACAATGTTTTTACCGAAAATGATGTGAAATTGAACCTATTTCGTTTGCCTGCACATGATCCATATCCCTCTATTCTCTGTAAATGGCCCTTAAGCGATTCCCACATGTCACATGTGGACTTACCCAGATGCATGACAATGTTTAAATGCTATGATATTAACACACAGTATGCAGCAGAATAGACATGTTGAGACAGTGGCCTCACTTCAGGAGCGAACTAACTGAGGTTCTGTTGAAACGTGTGGGACCTGTTTCAGTGTCAGTGCACCCAGCATCAATGCTGAAAAGCTATCATGGGTGCAGTTGAACTAGTTTATTAAATCAGAGATAAATCTGCCATCTCGTACATTTCAAGCTATGCTCTATTGCTTATACTATCTCCAGGGTACCTGTCTTCTCAAATTTGTCCCAGTCTGTTCCACTAACTTTCAACTGTTTCTTCTCCCCTCTCTCTGTGCATCAGACACTCAATAAAAAATATAAAGTCACAAAATTTCAAGAGTGAAAATTTGAAACAGTCCTTGATATGAATAATTCAATTACAGATGATAGTGTTACTGGAGGCAGAAGAGATTTTGGATGCTGAGCAAAAAATAAGTTGCTTGTGGAGTTCAGCAAGTCGAACAGCAACTGTAGAGGCAAAGGAATAGTTGGCATTTTGGATGAAGACTCTGCATCAAGACTGAGGCTGCAGAGGGAAGATAGCTGGTACAAAAAGATGAGTTGGAGGAGAGAGGCAGTACTGGCAGTTTATAAGCAGGGATGCTGCCTGACCCATTGAGTTACTCCAGATGTTTGTATCTATCTCCAGTTTAAACCAGCATCTGCTGTTTAACACTACAGTTTATAGAGAACATGGCGAGGAGGGGATGAAGCGCAGGTTGGGCCAGGTGGAGGAGGGGGAGCTGGAATTGGGGGGCAGATGCTGGTGGGTAATATGTGGAGAGGAGGGGGAGTGATGGGCAGATGGAGCCATGTGGGGTATGATTGGTGATATTGCCACATATCCCACAATATCCACAATAGCACAATAACTATACAACTAAAAAAGGTGGTATCATAGACAGTGAAGGAAGGAACTGCAGAGTTGGTTTTTTTAACCAAAGATAGACACAAAATGGAATAACTCAAACAATGGGTCAGGCAGCATCTCTGGAGAAAGGGAATAGGTGACGTTTTGGATCAGAACCCTTCTTCAGACTCCAAAGCCTGAAGAAGGGTTCCAACCTGAAATGTCGCCTATTCCTTTTCTCCAGAGATGTTGTCTGACCCACTGAATACTTCAGCATTTTGTGTCTATCACAGACAGTGAAGATGGATATTGAAATTCTAGTGGGATCTTGATCAGCTGGACTTTTAGGCTGAGGAATGGCTAATGGAGTTTAATTCAGATAAATGTGAGGTATTGCATTTTGGGAAGTCAAACCAGGCACGACCATCAATGTGAATGGTCGTGGCCTTAGGAATGTTGTAGAGCAGAGGGATTTAGTACAAGTACATAGTTCTCTGAAAGTGGAATTGTAGGAGGATAGTATGGTGAAGTTGGCTTTTGGCACATTGGTCTTCATCAGTTAGGGAAAATAGTACAGAAGTTGGGACATTATCTTACAGTTGTAAAATGCATTAGTAAGGCCGCACTTGGAGTTTTGTTCACCCTGTTATAGTAAAGATGCCATTAAGCTGGAAAGAGTGCAGAGACGATTTATGACAATATTGACAGGACTTGAAGGTCTGCGTTATAGGGAGAGGTTGGGCGGTCTAGGACTTTATTCCTTGGTGTGCAGGAGGCTGAAGGGTGATCTTATAGAGGTGTATAAAATCATGAGACAAATAGATAGGGTAAAAGCAGTCTTTTTCCCAGTTTTGAGGTGTCTAGAGAGCATAGAGAGCTAGAGAGCATAGAGAGCTAGAGAGCATAGGTTTAAGGTGAAAGGGGTAAGATTTAATAGTATTCCTGTGCAACCTTTTCACACAGAGGGTGATGGGCATATGGAACATGCTGGCAGAGGAAGTAGGCTGAGGCAGGTAAATTATATTTAGACAAGTACATGGATAGGAAAGATTTAGAGTGATATGGGCCCAATGCAGACAAATGTGACTAGCCTAGATAGGACATCTTGATTGGCATAGATAAATTTAGCCGAAAGGCCAGTTTACATTCTGTATGACTCTAGGAAATAGTCATAATCTAGGCAAGTACGTTTCACAGCACCCTGCCCAACAGTTGAGAAGCCACATGTCACTGCTATCAAGAATGCATTCATTGCTGCCACTGGGGTCAAGGAAAGAGCGTTTACGTCGCGGCCCTGTTTCCACCAATCTTTCCACCACTATGCACAAGAAGCACAAGAAGCACAAGAAGTGCAAGATGCCATTGTATGCAGATGCTGATGCTTAGGCTGAACAATTTCTAATCTTGTGGTGTCGACTCGATAAGAAGTTGCCACAATTGCATTTCACTGCAGAGAATAGTTCTGTAGTTTTTGTGGTTTTGAAGCAATCCATCAGTCAGTCAATTCCAGTGCTAGATACCTACTTACTGGAAAAAACATTACGTGAGTTCATGATAAATTGTTACCAAGAAATGCACAAAGACTCCACAGATTAGTTTGCAGATTAAGTTGATCTTGAGCTATAAATTGAGGCAACAAAACTGCAAAATCCCATCCACAGAGACATTGCCTTAAAGTAAAAAATGCACAATTTCCGCAAAGTTACTGGAAACAACTCATTTGCCATTTGGAAAATAATTATCTTGATACTTTAAAAGATCTTTCCTCGATAGCAGCACCTACTTTGAATAGAAGATACTTCTTCAATTTACTTCAAAGTAATAAATCATTCAAGACTCTTCTCATCTATCAGAGCAACACAACATTGGACAGTAGTAGAAGGGATATCGACTGTATTTATATAAAACTGGACCAAGTGTGGACCCGTTGGGTCCCGTTCCCCCAACGCAATATTTCACCAAACTGCACGTGCAGCCTGACGGGTTCCTGTTGTGATGCCAGAGATCCCCGTTGTGATTCGAGTCACGGCAACCCTCTCCCAACTGCGCAGGCGTGGCCAGCAAGTGGGAGCGCGACTGCAACGTTTTTAAAGTTCAAAATGGCAATAACATAAAATAAAAGATCATTGTGAATGCATCTACCTCTCCATCTTCAGTCCCCTATTCCCCTCCTCCATTATCCTCCCTCTCCTCCCCCTCCACCAACCCTCCTCTGCTTCCTCCCCTCACCCCCTCCACCCTCTTCCCCTCTTCCCCTCCTCCATTACACCATCCCTCTTCCTACCCCTATCCTCCTCCATTTCCCCTCATCCCCAGCCTCCCTCTCCTCTTCACCCTCGTTCTTCTTTCCCCTACTCTTAGTCACTAGCTCCCTCCCTCCATAACCCCTCTCTCCTTCATACCCATTCCTCTCCCTCTCCCTGCTCCCCCACTCCTTCTACCCCCTGTACCACTCCCCCACCCTCCCTGAACTCCCTACTGCCCTCCTCTCCCTCTATCCCCCACTCCCTACCTCCCTCACTCTCCCTCCTCACTTCCCCCTCCCTCTCCCTCCCTGCACCTTCCTCTCCCTCAATCCCCCCCTCCTCTCCCACTCTCCCTCCTCACCTTCCCCACTTCCCCCTCCCTCTCCCTCCCTATGCCCTCCTCTCCCTCAACCCCCCTCCTCCCCCACTCTCTCTCCTCACCTCCCCCACTTTCCCCTCCCTCTCCCCTCCTTACCCCTCCTCTCTGTCTATCCCCCTGCTCCCCAACTCCTCACCTTCCCCCTATCCCACCCACCCCCCTAAATGAAAATCGCAATGATTTTTTTAAATAAAAATCATGTTTTTTCTTTAAAATAACCTAAACATAATGTTAACTATTATTGAAAATGGAAGAATTTGATTAAAACTTTTTTTTTTTTTTAGAATCATATCAATGTCAATGAAAATCGCAATATTTAATGCAAATGAAATTTGGGATCCCATTGTGACGTCATTGTGACGTCGAAGGCAGCTGCCAGGCAGGGCAAGGGGAAAAGTGTTTTGTATAAAGTTTTAAATGTCAATTACTTTTAACATATAACATCAATCTGAACGAAACTTGTTTCATTTACATCACGGGACAATGGTGAGTAAGGTGTGCAAAAATTGTAGCACTATCGTGCACCGTTTTGGCGGAGTTTCTGGAACTCACGCACACGCACGCAAACAAACAAACAAACAAGATGAGAGTTTCATTAATATATAGATAACTTTGTCTGAAGAATAAATAAATATAGTCTGAGATTCAGCTTTCAAAACTATCAAGAAAAAAATCACAGGGAAAATAGATTCTTCCTGAACTGCTCTGACCTTGGATTGGTTATGCCAAATGAATCAGCTCATACGCAAGTTTTCAAAGATCTGGCCTTGGTTTCCTTTATCACGCAGAGAGTAACTTAATCGAAGGAAGGATCCGTCTGAATCACAGTGAGTCAATAGACTTATATTTAGCAAACATGCTGTCCTAAAACTTGGATTTGGAGTAATAGTATTTTTTGAGTTTAATATTTAATTACTGAATAAAATCTTCCTATACCTCGCTATTGGTGTAGGATTTGTGACTTCTTTAATATTTAATACACGGAGATCCTCTTGCTCTTTATTTACCTAGTGATATCCACAGTATTTCTGTTAAACAATGTTGCTGCGATAAACATAAATTCAATTAAATAACTAATATCATGATTATAGTTTTTTTTGGATTTTTTTGTTTATTATATATTATCTACGTGTATTGTGTTTACAGACCTAAGTAAGAATGTTAGTGTTCCATTGTCGGTACACACAACACTCTTGTGGTAATGAAAATGAAGTACATATTAACATTGGCATTAGAAATTCAGTACATATAAACAGTTAATAACTAGGCTGCCTAAAGTGTTTTTGCATTCAACCCAGGTACAGAAGTAATTAAATCAATTATCTGGCTATAATCTTTTCTTCCTTAATATATTTATCACTTACTGCACATTTAAGATGCATGAAATTAAAATATGATTTGTCACAACGTAAACATTTCAGATCAGATTAAGTTGAAATAATAATATGTTCATTCTGATTTGTTTGTTCCTCAACTTGCTTCTTCTCATGCATGAAGTGTATGGAATGACTGTGAGTTGTGCTATCAATGGAGAACACTTGCATAAAGGTCAGTATGTAAATCATGCAAAATTAATTTGATGTGCATCAAAATAAAGTCAAGTCAGGTTTTAAAGCTAATTGACCATGATGTAGAAGTATAATTCTGTAATAAAAACGCAGTGGAGGTATGAATTATAACTATGAAACAGCACTGATGAAAATTCTGTCACCCCAGAAATTTAAATAAATTCAAAACATGAACGAGGGGTCCATTTTCTTTGAAATTATGTTACAATCTTTCACAAGTCATCTTGCAATGAAAGCTGGCTGTGTTAAATCTATTCTGATACCAGGATTTCTAATTAAGGTTTCCTAATTATACATCAAGATGTTTAAATATATGACTTAGTCAAAGTGTCATAGTTTTACTGCACAGAAAAATGGCTGACTATCATAGTACTAGGAATGGAGTCTTTGTGAATACTTTGTGATCTATTAAATAGTCATAACTTCGTAACAGAGGGGTGGGAGTGTGGAGTGCAGAAGAATACCGGTAGTCATTCCTGAGGTTTTGGTCGAGATCGACACATAAAGCTGGAGTAACTCAGCGAGACCGGCTTCATCTCTGGAGAGAAGGAATGGGTGACGTTTCGGGTCGAGACCTTTCTTCAGACCCGAAATGGCCCAAAACGTCAATCTCGACCCGAAACGTCACACATTCCTTCTCTCCAGAAATGCTGCCCGTTCCGCTGAGTTACTCCAGTTTTTTGTGTCTATCTTTGGTTTCTCTCCACCTGAGGTTTTGGTTCCTGTTCACCTCTCTAGCCTTCGTCAATTATTCCACCTAAATGTCAGTCAATCCCCACTGACGAAACAAGATAGAGTTCCTCCAGTCCTCACCTTTCACCCCACCAGCTTCCGCATCCAACATGTCATTCCGTGATATTTCCGCCACCTTAAACGTGCTCACCACAAGTCACATCTCCACATCCCATCTCTTTCCACATTCCATAGAGAACACTCCATCCACTGCCCCTTGGTTCGCTCATCTCTTTTCACCTGACTCAGCCCCCCATATATTGCAACCGCAGTAGATTTAACACAAATCCCTACACAGGGCGGCACATTGGCATAGCACCATAGTTGCTGCCTTACAGCGCCAGAAACCCGTGATCAATTCTGACTATGGGTGCTGTCTGTATGGAGTTTGTACGTTCTCCCTGTGACCACGTGGGTTTTCTCCGGTTACTCCGATTTCCTCCCACACTCCACAGACGTGAGGTTCTTAGGTAAATTGGCTTTGATAAAAATTGAAAATTGTCCCTAATGTGCAGGATAGTGCTAGTGAACGGGGTGATCACTGATCAGCACGGACACGATGGGCCGAAGAGCCTGTTTCCACGCTGATGTCTAAACATCCTCCCTCACCTCCATTCAGGGATTCCAGCAGCCCTTCCAGATGAGACAGAGGGAGATGGGTAACTCTTCCAATTATTCTACTGTGTTCCCTCCTGATATGATCACCTTTACATTGGTGAGACCAAGCTTAGATTGGGCAACCATTTTGCTTTCTTTCCTGTGTCTCCCACTCACACTCCATTGCTCTCCCATTTCCCCAACCATCTTCCACCCTCCTCTACCCAGTCATCCTGCTCCTTCCCCTCAGTAGTACACATCTTCCATTCTCAAGTTCCCCATTTCAGTTTCTTCCCCCTCTCTCCCCTTTCCCCATCCACCCATATCCCTCTCTCTGGCTTTATGTTTCATTCCTCCTCTTCTTCCCTATCTGACATGCTTTTATCTCCTTTTCACATCTAGCCTTTGTGCCTTCTTCACCCATCTTACAATCAAAGCCCCCGTCCACCTATCACTCATCAGGTTTTGTCTTACCCTATCTCTCTGTTTCAACCTTCTTCACCCTACTTTAATCAGTCTGTGGAAGGATACAATCCGAAACATCACCTCACCATTCCTTCTAGAGATGTTATTTGACCCGTTGAGTTCCTCCAGCACTTTGTGTTTTGTTCAAAATTCCAGCATCTGCAGGAGCATATGCTTCCAAGTACCCCGAAACCTCAACTTTAATAATGGCCTCTAATATCTTAACAACCACTGAAGTCAAGCTAACTACCCTATAATTTCCTTTCTTTGGCCTCGTTCCCTTTTTAACTCTGGACCCATGCCCTCTAGTCTTTGACATTTGCGCCTTGGGGATAAGGTTCTGATCATCTACACTATCTATGCCTCTCATAATTGTATATACTTTTATCAGGTCTCCCCTCAATCTCTGATTCTTCAGAGAAAATAATCCAAGTCTGTCTGACCTCTCCTTAGAGTTAATACAGTTTAATCCATGCAGAATTCTGGTAAATCTCATCTGTTCGTTCTCCAAAGCCTCTACATCCTTCCTCTAAACGGGGGAGCGGAACTGCATACAATATTCCAATAGTTGTATGCCAAACTTTTATAAAGCTACAACATGACCTAACAAGAATGTACTGTAAAAGGTTGTACTGTAAACAACGTTGTTCAAGACTTTTAATGTACTAATTTTCAAGTTTTAGAGTTCTCATTAGGGCTTGTTTTTGAGGTAATCACAGAGCTTTATCTTGTAAAATGCAAATGAGCAACCAGGATTCAGGTCATTCCTTTCTCCCGGGATGCAAATAAATGTGCAATGTGCTTGTAATTCAGCATGTATCTGGTAAAATGCAAATGAAGGTTCTGTTTCAATCTTGGATGGGGCTAAATAGCAGCCTGGCCAGGGAAAGAGAGGAAATGTAAATCCTCTTCCAGCAAGGTAATCAAGTTATGTTAAGTAACCTGGACTATTTCCGACACTTCCCTACCATTCCTTGACCTCACTATCTCCATCGCAGGTGATAGACTTCTGACCGACATCCATTACAAACGCACTGACTCCCATGGCTATCTCGACTACACTTCTTCCAACCCTGCCTCCTGTAAGGACTCCATCCCCTACTCCCAATTCCTCCGCCTACGCCGCATCTGCTCCCAGGATGAGGCGTTCCACACCAGGGCATCTGAAATGTCCTCATTCTTCAGGGGACGGGGATTCCCCTCCTCCACCATAGATGACGCTCGCACCAGGGTCTCTTCCATACCCCGCAACACTGCTCTCTCTCTCCATCCCCGCACTCGCAACAAGGGCAGAGTCCCCCTAGTCCTCACCTTTCACCCCACCAGCCGGCAAATACAACAAATAATCCTACGTCATTTTTGCCACCTCCAACGTGACCCCACCACTCGCCACATCTTCCCATCTCCCCCAATGTCTGCCTTCCGCAAAGACCGCTCCCTCCGCAACTCCCTTGTCAATTCTTCCCTTCCCTCCCGTACCACCCCCTCCCCGGGCACTTTCCGTTGCAACCGCAAGAAATGCAACACCTGTCCCTTTACCTCCCCCCTCGACTCCATTCAAGGACCCAAGCAGTCGTTCCAGGTGCGACAGAGGTTCACCTGTATCTCCTCCAACCTCATCTACTGCATCCGCTGCTCTAGATGTCAGCTGATCTACATCGGTGAGACTAAGCGTAGGTTGGGCGATCGTTTCGCCGAACACCTCCGCTCGGTCCGCAAGAACCTACCTGACCTCCCGGTGGCTCAGCACTTCAACACCCCCTCCCATTCCCAATCTGACCTCTCTGTCCTGGGTCTCTTCCATTGCCAGAGTGAGCAACACCGGAAATTGGAGGAACAGCACCTCTTATCCGCTTGGGGAGCCTGCATCCGGCGGGCATGAACAATTTTGTTAGCCCTTGCTGTCTCCTCCCCTTCCTTAGCCCTCGAGCTGTCTCCTCCCATCCCCCAGCCCTCGGGCTCCTCCTCCTCCCTTTTTTTCCCTTCCTTCTCCCTGCCACCCCCTATCAGTCTGAAGAAGGGTTCCAGCCCGAAACATTACCTATTTCCTTCGCTCCATAGATGCTGCTGCACCCGCTGAGTTTCTCCAGCATTTTTGTGTACCTTCGATTTTCCAGCATCTGCAGTTCCTTCTTGAACATGTTAGGTGATCTGTCAGGTCGACAGGGTGACTGGTGGTGGTGCTGATCAATGACACAGCTGACCCAGCAAGGCAGCCAGTGGAAGCTAAAGACTAGTACACATATTATTCTCGTCCACACAGGCAGATCAGGTGAGAGTCAATCGGCTAACAATCTCTTTGCAGGAAGCTCGAATAACAAAGACCCCCATTCAGCTTCTTATCTGACTGCTCCAGTGAGTCCTGGCAGGATTAAGGAACCCTGGATGTGAAGAGAAGATGGAGCATTCAAGAACGTCAGTCCAGGCATTGGGGGCATATAGATTGTGTCATCACAGCATTCCACCCATTTGCCCTTTAAGGTACCTGCTACTCCTGTGGGAATATCTCACAGTTCTCTCATTGGCCTCATCAGTCATCTCAGAACCCATTGAAACAGAGTGGAAACAAGCCATCTTCAAACATGAGTTTGGCCTAAGAAGTACCTTACACCTCCCCTATGAAGGATAAACGATGTGCCATTAGCATCAAGAAATTAATGCATGAGGTGTCAACTGTCAAAAAAAGAACACGAGAAGTAAACATGAGGAATTGTACTTGATTATGAATAGGAATCTATCTTTGAAATAATCCATATTAAATCTCAAACTGCAATATGTTAAAGTAAGCCCAGGTATGAACTTTTCCAGCTTTACAGACCTTTTCCAGCTCTACATATGAAACCCTAAATCTTCCTCAAATATTGTTGGTGGATAGTGAATTTAGACCATGGCACTGGGCAAGTGTGAATGCTGCATTTTGGGAGTCCGAATGCAAGGGGAAAGTATACAGTTAATGCAAAGAGCCTTATCAGCATTGCAGTGCAATGAGACCATGCGGTGCAATGAGACCATGACCAGTCCAAAGCTCTTAAAAAGTTGTTTTCTCTGGAGAGTCAGAGCTTGAGGAGAGAACCTGATAGAACTATATAAAATTATGCATAAATAAGGTAGACAGTCAGAACCTGTTTAGCAGTTTATTGCCACATGTACACATTTAGTTTATTATCATGAGGTGTGGTGAAAAGCTTTTTTGTTGCATGCTATCCAGTCAGTGGAATGACTATACATGATTACAATCAAGCTGTCCCAATGTACAGATACAGGCTAAAGGGAATAATGTTTAGTGCAAAATAAAATCCAGTGAAGTCTGATTAAAGTTCATTGAGGGTCTCCCATGAGGTAGATAGATGGTATATGGTACGTCAGGACCACTCCCTAGTTGGTGATAGGATGGTTCAGTTGCTTGATAACAGCTGGGAAGAAACTGGTCCTGAATCTGGAGGCAATCATTTTCACACTTCTAACTAATGGCTGGAATGTGCTGTCTATGGCCTTCATTATTTTTAATACCATTATTTGATGCTCATGCATTTTGTTCTAAAGGGGGAAGACTCTGATTGTCCATTCTATCCATGTAATTAAATCCCCTATCGGAATTATTTTAGGAAATCTATTCTACATCCTCTCTAAATCTTTACACGTCATAAAAGTGTGGCAGCCGAATTGGAAACAACTATTTTATAAATGTGTTTATGACTTCCATGCACGCATGCTGCACTCTATTTAAAGCCAAGTTTCCTGTAAGCCTTTATAACCATTTATAATCTTGCACTGTCACTCTCCAGGAACTATAGCCATGTAGGCTTCAGACCTTTCAGTTCTTCAACCTCTCTTAGAACTATTGCCAATAGTTTATATTAACTCTACTCATTCTTCCTATTCAAATGTAACACTTCATATATTTCAGCATTAAATTTCATCTGGCCATTGAACCTGTTATTATCTGCTTCAAGTCTACTATTATCCTCTTCACAGTTCATACGCTACATTTGCATGCTTCAGTCATCAAGTAGAAGTCACAAAGATCTATTTAAAAACCCAGTGGTCCTGGTATAAAATGCAGGAGAAATCCACTATATATTCCCTTCAGTCTGAAAAATAACTTTCCACTATTACTTTGATGTCTTGTAATGTACGATATGTAATACTGTATATGTAATATGTTTATAATGTAAATGCCAGTGCCTGTGATGTCTTTGTAATGTAATATATGTAATATATATATATATATATATAGTGTAATCTAAATACATTGTGTAATCTAAAATGAAAACTCGTGCCTGAGCCTCGTGACTGAGGTCAAGTGACCTTCAATTATAAAAAGCAGTGATTGCAGAATAACCAAGCTCTTGACTCTTACACGGTGGTGGACGTGTCTTCTTTGTGCTAGTCACAACAGAGCCTTACCTCATCCGAAACCTTTACTTGTGTCAAAATAAATGTAATAGAGGGAATCAGCCTCAAGCCTCCATGGAAGAGAACAAAAAGAAAAAGAAAGGTCTGAACAGGGCTGTGCAGCCACCACCTGCGGCGGGTGAGTTCCAGGGCTGTGTAGCACACGGTCAGGCCCAGTAGCCGCCACCGACGAAACGGAGTGAGCCCGGCCAGAAGAAGAGTCAGTCCGGTCGTGAAAAAAAATAAAATAGAGAAAAAAGCCGGCCGTAAGAGAAGCGGACCGGCCGAGAAAAGTCCCACTCCCCAAAAGTGCTCAGGGTCTGCATCCGATGGGAAGAAGCATGTAACAAATATTGCCTTATGCAGACTGGCCAGGTTAAACCAAAATTGGGACTGTGAAGTTCTCATCTATTGCATCCGCTGCTCTAGATGTCAGCTGATCTACATCGGTGAGACCAAGCATACACTTGGCGATCGTTTCGCCGAACACCTCCGCTTGGACCGCATAACACCTGATCTCCCTGTGACTCAGCACTTCAACTACCCCTCCCATTCCGAATCCGACCTTTCTGTCCTGGGCCTCCTCCATGGCCAGAGTGAGCACTGGAAATTGGAGGAGCAGCACCTCATATTCCGCTTGGGCAGTTTGCACCCTAGCGGCATAAACATTTACTTCTCCAATTTCCGTTAGCCCTTGCTGTCTCCTCCCCTCCTCCCCTCCTCTCCTCTTCAGCTCTCCCTCAGCCCTCGGGCTCCTCCTCTTCCTTTCTCCTTTCTTCTCCCCACCCCCCTACATCAGTCTGAATAAGGGTTTTGGCCCGAAACGTTGCCTATTTCCTTCGCTCCCTTTAGATATATGGATCTTGCTTGGGTTTATTCAGATATTGCAAATATTCATGAATAAAACTGCCTTATCTTCAAAAGCTCTTCAACGGTACATTTAATTAATATAAATTTCTTAACTCTACTATTTCACTACTTTCACGGAGAAGAAGAAAATCATTAATTACACCAATTACTGAAGTACAGAAGTGATTGCATTACAATTCAATTGTAAAATTCTGACACTTCATATAGGACAGCTGCAATGAGTACAAAGTGCCTGTGAAATGTTTAACCACATTGTAGACTCTAATATAGTTGGCAGAATGTTAATCTTGGTCTCTGATGCCTTTCAAGTGGGAAGTTTTCTCAGAAACATTATATTGAATTCATCAACTCAGCTGTAATTTGACTCAGAAGGGGAAAAAACTAAGTAATGACAAATAGGTAAAAAAGTAATAACTGAAATTCTGCAGGGAGTTTATTTAATTTAGTTTAGTTTTAGTTTAGAGACAGCGTGGAAACAGGCCCTTCGGCCCACTGTGTCCACAATGACCAGTGAACCCCGTACACCAGCACTATCCGACACACTAGGGACAATTTACGATCTTTACTGCAGCCAATTAGCCGACAAACTTGTACGTATTTGGAGTGTGGGAGGAAACTGGTGCACCTGGAGAAAATCCATGCGGTCATGGAGACAACGTACAAACTCTGTCGAGACAGCACCCATAGTTAGAATCAAACACAAGTCTCTGGCACTGTAAGGCAGCAACTCTACTACTGCGCAATCATGCCGCCCTTTGAACCCTGTCCTATTTATATAGACAACACAGCTTTACATAGTTTGAGAAAGAACTGCAGATGCTGGAAAAATCGAAGGTAGACAAAAAATGCTGGAGAAACACAGCAGGTGAGGCAGCATCTATGGAGAGAAGGAATTGACGAGGTTTCAGGTCGAGACCCTTCAGTCTGAAGAAGCTGACTACCTACAGCTTTATATAGGACTAGACTAAGTGGGAGCTGTTGGGTCTCATGTTCACACGGGAGGGCTGGTCCCCCATCGCAATATTTCGCCTCTCCACCAATTCCAATATTGGTTTTCAGTGGGGGGGGGGCGCTTTCTGGAGCGCTAGTATGGGTGTTGTGGGCTGAAGGGACCGGTTTCCAGAGGGCTAGAATGGTAATTGTGGGCAAAATTAATTATTGGGTTGGCAGCTCACTTACTCAGGCCTGGTGGGCTCGCAGCTCAGTCACTCAGGCCTGGTGGGCTGGCAGCACAGAAACTGCCAGAAATTCTGCCCAAATCAGGTGAGAGACTCTGTGAGAGAGAGGGGAGAGGGTGGAGAATCAATTTTAGACATTTTTCATATTTTTCTGCAGATCACAGCAATGAAGGAGGAAAGTCTATCCTGGCCTAGATCTCACATGGAGCCAATGAAGGGAAGGAGAAAATACTGGGGTGAGGTTTAATACTTGCAGGGGAAATACTTACTGATGGGCGAAGGGGCTATTTAAAAGAAAAGAAATCTGTGAAATCTCAGTTTAAGGCACTTTTTCGGGACTTTTCCTGGCCTGGCACGGGCCTTTTGGGTCAAAATGCTCCTCCTGGATCAATACGGACATTTTGGGCCAAAGGGACAGGTTTCTCGGCTAATAGGGGCATTGTGGGTCGAAATTAGTGGTTTCAGGCAGGCCAAACAACTCATTTCATTTCCATTTCCATTGCAGTTTCAAGCACAGGGCAGGTAGAACAGCACATTGCATTTTCATTTCATTTCCATTGCCATTGCAGTTTCAAGCACAGGGCAGGCCCAACAGCTCATTGCATTTTCATTTCACTTCCATTGCCATTGCAGTTTCATAGAAACATAGAAAATAGGTGCAGGAGGAGGCCATTCGGCCCTTCGAGCCAGCATCGCCATTCATTGTGATAATGGCTAATCGTCCCCTATCAATAACCATGCCTGCCTTCTCCCCATATCCCTTGACTCCACTAGCCCCTAGAGCTGTATCTAACTCCCTCTTAAATCCGTCCAATGACTTGGCAGGTAATTCCACAAATCCACAACTCTCTGGGTGAAAAAGTTTTTTCTCACCCCAGTCTTAAATGACCTCCCCTTTATTCTAAGACTGTGGCCCCTGGTTCTGGACTCGCCCAACATTGGGAACATTTTTCCTGCATCTAGCTTGTCCTGTCGTTTTATAATTTTGTATGTTTCTATAAGATACCCCCTCATCCTTCTAAGCTCCAGCTTTCTTCACTGCCTGCTGTACCTGTAAGCCAACTTTCAGTGACAGGTGTACAAGGACGCCCAGGTCTCGCTACATCTCCCCCTTACCTAACCTAACCCCATTGAGATAATAATCTGCCCTCTTGTTTTTGCCACCAAAGTGGATAACCTCACATTTATCTATATTATACTGCATCTGCCACGCGTCTGCCCACTCCCTCAACCTGTCCAGGTCACCCTGCAACTTCCTAACATCCTCTTCACAGTTCACACTGCCACCCAGCTTTGTGTCATCCGCAAACTTGCTAGTGTTGCTCCTAAGTCCCTCTTCCAAATCATTAATATATGTGGTAAACAGTTGCGGCCCCAACAACGAGCCTTGCGGCACACCACTCGCCACTGCCTGCCATTCTGAAAAGGACCCGTTCACTCCTACTCTTTGCTTCCGGTCTGCCAACCAATTTTCTATCCATGTCAACACCCTATCCCCAATACCACGTGCTCTAATTTTAGTCACCAGTCTCCCGTGCGGGACCTTATCAAAGGCTTTCTGAAAGTCTAGATACACTACATCCACTGGCACCCCTTCATCCATTTTACTTGTCACATCCTCCAAAAATTCCAGAAGATTAGTCAAGCATGATTTTCCTTTCATAAATCCACGTTGACTTGGCTAATCCGTTTACTGCTATCCAAATGCCCCATTATTACCTCTTTAATAATTGACTCCAGTATCTTTCCCACCACCGAAGTCAGGCTAACTGGGAAAGATGCTGGAGTCAATTATTAAAGAGGTAATAATATGGTTTCAAGCACAGGGGATGCCGAACAGCTCATTGCATTTAAATTTCACTTCCATTGCAATTGCAGTTTCAAGCACAAGGCAGGCTGAACAGCTCATTGCATTTTCATTTCTCTTCCATTGCCATTGCAGTTTCAAGCACAGGGCTTGCTGAACAGCTCATTGCATTTTCATTGAATTTCTATTGCCATTGCAGTTTCAAGCACCGGGCAGGCCGAACAGCTTGTTGCATTTTCATTTCACTTCCATTGCCATTGCAGTTTCAAGCACAGGGCAGGCAGAACAGCTCATTGCATGTTCATTTCACTTACATTGCCATTGCAGTTTCAAGCACAGGGCAGGCCGAGCAGCTCATTGCATTTTCATTTCACTTCCATTGCCATTGCAGTTTCAAGCACAGGGCAGGCCAAACAGCTGAAAGCATTTTCATTTCACTTCCATTGCCATTGCAATTTCAAGCACAGGGCAGGCCTAACAGTTGATTGCATTTTCATTTCAGTTCCATTGCCATTGCAGTTTCAAGCACAGGGCAGGTCAAACCACTGATTGCATTTTCATTTCACTTCCATTGCAATTGCAGTATCAAGCACAGGGCAGGCCAAACAGCTGATTGCATTTTCAGTTCACCTACATTGCCATTGCAGTTTCAAGCACAGGGCAGGCCAAACAGCTCATTGCATTTTAATTTCACTTCCATTGCCATTGCAGTTTCAAGCACAGGGCAAGCTGAAACCTCTTTTTTTTATTTTTAGTGAGTCAAGTGTTTTGTTTTTGGAAGTCAATTCTTTTTTATGTGTGGGGTGGGGGGGGCAAGGGGGAAACTGCTTTTCAAGTCCCTAGCCGGTCGGAGAGGTGGCTTCCTCCGAGCAGCAACTTCGACCCGCCCTTGCGGCCTTCCATCAGGGTCTGGAGCGGCATTTCCTGAGGGCACCAGCCAGAACCTCGGCTTCGGCGGCGGCACAGCGCTGGAGCGCTATCGCGGAGCGGGCGATGCTTTGCCCGGGTCGCCGCGCTGGAACTGGGACCGCTCGGTCTGCTGGGACCGCCGATAAAAAAACATCGCGGAGCTGTGGGTCTGTGGAGCGGCCAGCTGGGGGCGGCGGCGCTGAACTTTACATCGGGATCCTGGGATCTCTCGCTGAGATCACCAGTGGTGGAGGCCTGTCGGCTTCGGAAGCTGCGGTCTCCCGTGAGGAAGCGGCCGTTTCAGGTATCCCAAGCCACTGAGAGTGTTCCCCCGACGCTGGAGCACCATCACACGGTGAGAACGGCCTGGAACATCGGGCTTCTGTAAAGGCGACTGCGGAGGCCTCAATAGGCCCGACTATGGGTGGACATGGGGATGGGGACTGGACTTTGTGCCTTTCCTCACAATGGGAACCATTGTGGTGGATATTTTTATGTTTAAATTTCTTTATTATTGTTATGTAATATTCTTTTTAATGTGCTGCAATGGTAATCCGCATTTCACTACACCAATTGGTGTATGTGACAAATAAAGAACCTTTGAACCTTTGAACCGTTGAGAACTGTTTCAAGCTCCACATTTAACATCACATAGTATATAGAATTTCTAACAAAGGTGCCAATTAAGTTACATCCCAATGTCTAAAGGAACCAATATTCACTTTATAGAGAAAATCACCACGAAAGGACTTCAGAAAATGACGTATGACTGGAGAAGCAACTACCCTATCATGCCTCAGCTACTTGAAATGATCCTTCAGTTACAATAACGACACGACAAGGTACGATACAATAGAACTTTATTTATCCCAGGAGCAAAATTGTTTGCCAACAGTCATAAAACACAAGAAACATTAAATTAAAGTGACGAGTGGAAAAGATTCGGGGATGTACAAAGATTGGGAGGGGGGGGATTCGATCCCACGACAGAAGGGGGAGGAGTTGTACAGTTTGATAGCCACAGGGAAGAAGGATCTCTCGTGGCGTTCTGTGCTGCATCTTGGTGGAACCAGTCTGTTGCTGAAGGTACTCCTCAAGTTGACCAGTGTGTCATGGAGGGGGTGAGCTGTATTGTCCAAGATGCTCCGCAGTTTGAGAGGCATCCTCCTTCCCAAGACCACCGCCCATGAATCCAACTCCAGGATGGAGTTAGCCTTCATGATGAGTTTGTTAATCCTGTTGGTGTCCGCGGCCATCACCTGCTGCCTCAGTACATGGAAGTGATGAAGATGGCACTGGTAGAACATCTGCAGCATCTTAATGCCATCATTAAAGGGGGGCCTCCTCAAAAAGTACATTTTAAAAAGTACAGTAAAAAGTAATAACATTTAATATCCATGGACAGGTACATGGATATGTATGGAGAAATATGGATCAAATGCAGGCGAATGGGATTAGTTTAGAGAGAGCATCTTGATCAGGATGACCAAGTTGGGCAGACGGGCCGGTTTCCAAGCCATATGACTCCATGACTATGACTCTAACACCATTGGGCTAAGTTCAAAGGACTGAACTGGGGAACATTTGGAAGCTTGCTGCTATTCTAAGATGATGGGAGGTGACTTCAATTTGGGTTTTTTTTGCTAACTACATAATGGCAGCTATGTTGAAATCTTGGTATTTCTGTACCCAGCTGCTGGCTATATAATAATTATTATTGTATTTCCTGTGCTAGTAAACTCACCATGCAGAGGGAGAATTGCACAAGCATCCCATCCAACAGTCCAGATCTAGCACACACTGAACAAGATATCTCGAATTCAGGAAAATTAAATGCCATTTTAATAGATTAACAGGTGAGGCACAGAACACCAGTGAAGAGGAACAGAGGAAGCAGCAGGCAACCAGCAAGGAGGAAATGTTCAGTTCATCTCGGCACACGCTTGGGAATCCTCAGACTGTTAACTTACTGTAATTTGCACCAGCTAGCATGTTTTGATGAATATTTGAAATCTTGATAAAGCAGCATTACTATTATGCAAGTGGGTTCATGAGTCTGCAGAATAACATACAAAGAATGGTAAATGAAGGTGATCTATGGAAGCAACCATACAAGAACTCAAGGCTCAGGTTGTTAGTCCAAACTTACTTGGAAGCATTTTGGCTCTCAATATTCAACTCCCGGTCTCCTGATTGCAGGATGCTCGCATTCTGACCTGAGAAATTAAGGGTGAACTTGGGAGTGCCAGGACAGCTGGATTCATTCTCTTACAATCAGTCACACTGGACATTTGTAGTAAAGAAATTGGTGGACTGAATGCAAAATGAGATGAATCCGACCAGGACCACACCTCTCAGCATTTATAATACAATACAATACAATACAATACAATTTATTTGTTATCATTTGAACCTTTTGAGGCTATAACACAATTTACACAAACATCCATCACAGTGAATCTCCTCCTCACTGTGATGGAAGGCAAAGTCTTATCTCTCCCCTGCACTCCTCATTCTCCTCCCGATGTCAGAGTCAAAGTCAAAGTCCCCAACGGGCGACAGTAAGTGTCCCGCAGCCATTAAAGCCGTGCCGGGCAATGCAAGGCAGCGCTCCGGGTCTTGGTGTTGGAGCCCCCGGCGGGTGCTAGCAAGTCCCACGGCTGTTAAAGCCGCGCCGGGCGATGTAAGGCCCTGCTCCAGGTACTTTTCAACCCCGCAACTCGGGCGGGAAAAGTGGCGGTTGTGGAAGCCCCGAAAAGCTGTCTCCCACCAGGGACCCGCGGGCTCCCGGTGTTACTGTCCACCAGACCTGCGGTTGGAGCCTCCGAATCTCCGGGGTCAGGCCGCAGCAGCGCGCCACCACCGCTCCTCCCGCTCCAAACTCGCCCAGCTCCGCGATGGTGGGTAAGTCCGCAGGCTCCGCGACTGGAGCCCCAGGTCGTTCCGGTTGGAGGCCGCTCCACGGTGCTAGGCCCCAACGACAACGGAGACCCGACAAAGAAAAGGTCGGGTTCTCCGTACAGGGAAAAGATTTAAAAGTTTCCCCCCCCGCCCCCCACACACATACTCAGTTAAAAAACCCCACTATAACTACATTTAAACGAGACAAAAAATAAAAAAAGACAGACGGACTGCAGAGGCCGCTGCGACGTGAGTCGCGCCGCCCATCTATCCATCAAACCAATCATTAATCTAAAATTATAGACCAATAAAAGTCTTGGTTTCCAAATTGAGACTCTGAACTGACATAACTGGCATGTTGGGCCTTTATAACAAGAGGAATCGAATATAGGAACAAAGAGGTCCTTCTGCAGTTGTACAGAGCCCTAGTGAGACCATACCCGGAGTATTGTGTGCAGTTTTGAAGGACATTCTTGCTATTGAGGGAGTGCAGCGTAGGTTTACAAGGTTAATTCCTGGGATGGCGGGACTGTCATATGCTGAGAGAATGGAGCAGCTGGGCTTGTACACTCTGGAGTTTAGAAGGATGAGAGGATATATTTTTGAAACATATAAGATTGTTAAAGACTTGGACACGCTAGAGGCAGGAAACATGTTCCCGATGTTGGGGGAGTCCAGAACCAGGGGCCACAGTTTAAGAATAAGGAGTAAGCCATTTAGAAAGGAGAAGAAACACTTTTTCTCACAGAGAGTGGTGAGTCTGTGGAATTCTCTGCCTCAGAGGGCGGTGGAGGCAGGGTCTCTGGATGCTTTCAAGAAAGAGCTAGATTGGGCTCTTAAAAATAGTGGAGTCAGGGGATATGGGGAGAAGGCAGGAACGGGATACTGATTGGGGATGATCAGCTATGATCACATTGAATGGCGGTGCTGGCTCGAAGGGCCAAATGGCCTACTCCTGCACCTATTTTATATTGTCTAAACTCAAAGACTGTCAGAAAATTCTTCCCCCACTAGATTAAGTGGGAGTAATGGATAAAGGAAGTCTTGGAGATGCTAATGAGAACTGGAATGTCCTGTTTGAATGAGGGAGTGGGGTGTCATTGAGTCATTCCGCATGAAAACAGGCCCTTCTGCCCTGCCTGCCCACGTCAACCAACATACCCCATCTACTCTGGTCCCACCTGCCTCCATTTGGCCCATATCCCTCTAAACTCATCCATGAACCTGTCTAAATGCTTCTTAAACATTGAGATTGTACCTGCCTCAACAACCTCCTCCGCCTGCTCGTTCCATACACCCACCACCATTTGTGTACAAAATTACCCCTCAGGATCCTGTTAAACCTCCCCCCCCCCCCCCTTAGATCTACGTCCTCTGGTTCCCAAATCCCCTACTCTGAACAAAAGATGATCTAGTTCTCTCATGATTTCAAACACCTCTAGCCTCACCCCTCATTCTCCTGCACTCCAGGGAATAAAGTCCTAGCCTGGTCAACCTCTCCCTATAGCTCAGGCCTGGCAACATCTTCGTAAATCTTTTCATCACCATTTCCAGCTTGATAACCTATTTCCTGCTAAATGTGGCCTCACCAACGTTTATATAACTGCAACATGACTTTCCAAAATGCAACACCTCACGTTTCTCTAGATTCAATTCTATCGACCATTCCTCAGCCCACCTATCCAACCAATCAAGATCCTGCTTCAATTTTTAACAACCATCTTCATTATCTACAAAACCACCCACTTTTGTGTCATCTGCAAACGTGCTAATCATGCCCTGTACATTCTCATCCAAATCATTGATAGAGATGACAAACAACAACAGGCCCAGCACCGAATCCTGAGGCACACCGCTAGTCACTGGCCTGTCCGAAAAGCAACCTTCCTTCATTCATGAAACCAATTTTCTATCCATTCAGCCAGGTAGGCTGAGGGGTGACTTTATAGAAGTTTATAAGAGGGGCAAAGATGTGGTAGATAATCACAATCTTTGTTCCACAATAGGAGAGTCAAAAACACAAGGACATACGTTTAAGGCGAGAGGGAATAGGTATATGTTTGTGAGGCAAATATTCATACAGAGGGTGGTTGGTATATCAAATGTGCTGCCAGAGTAAGTGGTAGAAGCAGATATAATTACAACATTTAAAAGACATTCATTCAGTCAGATTGATTATTAGGAAAGATCTAGAGGCACAGTGTTGGAGCTGCTGCCTCACAGCGTCAGAGACCCAGATTCACTCCTCACTGTGGGGGCTATCTGTGTGGAGTTTGCACATTCTCCCTGTGACCATGTAGGTTTTTTACGGGTGCTCCGGTTTTCTCCCACATTCCAAAGTAGGTTAATTGACTTCTGTAAATTCTGTAGGTTTGTAGGTTAATTGGCTTCTGTAAATTGCCCCTGAGGTGAAACTGGGATAACATAGAACATAGATCGATGGTCGGCATTGCCGCTGTGAGCCGAAGGGCTTGTTTCCATGCTGTATCACTAAACTAAAGCAAAGAAATATGGTCTAAACACAGGCAAATGGGACTAACATAGACCTTGGTCAGTATGAACAAATTGGGCCAAGGGATGTTTCCACATTGACATCAGCTTGCAAGGAAGATCATTCCAATCAAAACCATAAAAATAAGCAGACTTTTCTGATGAAATCAGATCAAAAGAAAATTTGAAAATTGTGAAACAATTTGTTACGTGATTTAGCATATGTAAGGAAATTTAATGAACTAGTAAAAAAACAAAGAATACATTTTAGTAGTAAATTTCTTTACTTTGTCATTTGCAATTTAAATATCTGTTATATGCAGATTTTTGTCGTAAATTGTATGCATATTGCACAGAAATTATTCTTTATGCCTTTTTATTTTCTTGGCAGTAACTGCCAGTTTAGATTCTTTGTTTTTTTACCTTCATTAAATTTCCTTACATATGCTACTTCTAAATCAAATTGTTTTACAATTTTCAAGGAAATGTTAAGATTTTTGGATCCAGATGGAGTGCCAAGTTGTCAGGTTGATGCCAACAAATGCTGGTTTATTTTCCTTGTTCCTTTACTCAGATCAACCATTAAAATCTAAATATAAACAGTTGGAGGAACTCAGCAGGCCAGGCAGAATCTGTGGGGGAAAATGCTGCCTGACCTGCTGAATGCCTCCACCATTTTGTTTTCACTCAAGATTCCAATGCCTGCAGCCTATTAGGTCTCAGCCATTTAAAATAGCAGCTTGAGCCTGATAAGATCCCGAGACCCTGATCTCCAACTCAGAAACACAGCAAAAATTGTCCATTTAGAAGAATATTTGAAATAGAAGCAATTAGGAAGAGAACAGCATCCTTGACATGTACATCTTCTGCAAATTTTCCATCAGTTGAAATGCATATGAAGGAGTCATGTTTATCCAATTTGCCTTTGATGTTTCCTGCTTAGATTCATTTTAACAATTTCAAATCAATAAAATGACATGGTTCCATATGGTAGGCTACTCTGGAAGATTAGATCACATTGGATCAAGGGACATTGCCGACTGTATAGACATTGGCTTCAAGGAAGGAAGCAGAGAGTGCTGATGGAAGGTCATTTTACAGACAGCAAGCCCATGATTGGTGATATGCCTTAGGGATCACTGCGTCCATTGCCGTTTGTGGTTTATATCAACAATATGAATGAGGATGTAGAAGGCATGATTAGTAAGACTGCAGATGATGTTAGAGTGAGCGGTATCATAGATAGCCAAGATAGTTATCAAAAATTACAGCTGGATCTTGATCAGTTGGCAAGTGGGTGGAACAATGGTTAAAGGAGTATGTGCAAGATGTTGCATTTTGGGAAGTCAAACTAGGACAGGACCTTTACAATGAATAGCAGGGTCCTGGGATGTGTTGTACAGCAGAGGAATTTAGGAGTGCAGGTACATGGTTCCTTGAAAGTGACATAATTGGAAGACAGGGTGGTCAAGAAGGCTTTCAGTACATAGGTTTAATTACAGAAGTTGGGAAGTTATGGCACAAGACATTGATAAGGCCAAATTAATGTTGGCAGCATTATCATTCACTTACTTTTTTATCTCACAATAGTAACTCACTGTGGTCTTTTAAATGGATTAATATAACTGCATGACTTATCTTGATCAGTTGTGCAATCGACAAAGATCCATATAACACAATATTCAAACTGCATGTGGAGAAGACATGAAACTGACCTTATGTAATGTGGTTGCACCCCAAGTCAATTGAGATATCATCAATCAGGTGACATTTCCTTCTTCACATATAACTAACTCCTTGGCAGTTTGAAGTTATGAACTAATTTGTCAATGGGGACCAGACTGAGACTGCTACAATTCATTTATTTTATGTTTTTTAACAGCTATAACAGTTGACCTTCATCATCTCTCCCCGTACTGATGATTAAAATGAAAGCTACTGACAGATTAGCGTCTCCATTAGTGTTCGTTATTTTGAGGTAAATATTAAGGTCAAGCCTGGTAGCTCTGAACAAAACCATATACGTGTCCTGTTTTACTAAAGTAAAAGCTAAGCTGAGTTTTAAGTTTAATTGAGCAAACGCACTTTTTCGACTTTCTGAAATCCAGTTTCTTCCCATTTCTGCTAGATACAGTTGTACATAAGTTGTGAAAGGAGAAAATATAGTTCTATAAGTGTCAGATCTAAAATACCACAACTTACCAACCATCATCCTTGGAGGCCATGGCCCAAAATTCTACCAGGTACTTAGAGTTTATTCAGAGCTAAATGGTCATCCAAGGCTCCAGTATCTCAGGAACAAAAACTTTTGGTGTCTATGCCAGACGACAAAAAACACTCCAATGCTGCAATCATATCTGAGACAGAAGCCAGATTTGTTCATCGGCAAGTGATATTATATTCCATTGATCTGTTAACATCAACAATCCATTATATTCTTGCACAATGTACTCACTATATCATTCATCAAAGCACATGGAATAAGGTTTGATGGATAATCAACCTTTGGAGCCACAGTTCTCAGCCTGGATATCAAATTAACAAACAATGGTCAGGTTAACAAATGTTTTTACAACACAAATAAAGAGCCCCAAATCCATTTGAAGCCCTTTCCATAAGAATGGTTTGCCCCAGGCAGATCACTAAATGATACATCAAGTAGATCTTCAGAGATACATACATGGACATGGAGCTGGAAAAAGCAGACATGTTCATAGAGCACAAGGTTGCCATCATGCTTTTACTGTTCATCAGTTGGATCAGTCCCCAGTAATCAGCACTAACATTCCCTAATCATCCAGTCAATTGCATCATCCTGTCACAATATGGTTATCAATATTGGAGGGAAATTTTAATTTAAAAAGCATCTAAATGATGAGAGAGTATAGGATTTGAAGATATAAAGGGATCTGGGTGCCTGGTGCATGATTCACTAAAAGCTTGTATGCAGATTACACAAATAACTAGAAATACTATCAACATATTATATTTTATTGTTAGGGAAATTTAATACAAAAAGTAGAAGGTTATCCACATTTAAGGAAGGATATTAATGCTTTAGAAACAGTTCTCAGAGCAGTAGGTCCACCAGTATCACCGATTTCAGCAAGACAAAGGAGCTAGTTATCAACTACAGGTCGAATGGATATGACCTTATGAACTTATGAATTGTGTGGGGCAAGTGTTTTGTTTTTTTAGTGCTGGGTGCCTGGAATGAACTGCCAGGAGAGGTTGTGGGGACAGATATAATATACAAATGGTGGGTTCAGGACCACGTGCAGGCAGAAGATATTAATTTACCTTGGCATCATGTTTGACACAGACATTGTGGGGCCAAAGGGCCTGTTTCTCTGCTGTTCTGTTCTATCTTCTAATGTCAAACTCTGAATGTACCAAAAGGGTGCAGTCATCAGCAAACGGTCCCTCTAAAATCAGTCTCTTAAGTGTCTTAATCCTCACTTCCAGTCTCCAGATGTCAAAGAGCGAGCCGTCCAGTCTGTACCTCAACCCTAGAATGTAATGATTTAAAGTACATATCATGATTATAAACTGATGTCTCCAATTATATTGCTAATGGCCCAGGAATATTGCATTATTAAGCTTCTGCATGAAGCACAGTGCATCTTATTGGTCTCAGAATTATATTTTATGTTGTTTTGTTATCTGTGCGCACAAATGGGTAGGGTCTTGACCATTTGGATCATTTGATGAGTGAATGGATGACCATAGTACGGTAGAGTTGCTGCATTGCAGCATAAGGGACTCAAATCCGATCTTGACTACGGGTGCTATCTGTATGGAGTTTGTACGTTCTCCCCGTGACCTGTGTGAGTTTTCTCCGGGAGCTCTGGTTTCCTCCCACATTCCATTTGTGTGCGAAAGACACACAGGTTTGTGGTTAATTAGCTTGGTGAAGCTTTACAGGTTAATTGGCTTTGTAGGTTACAAAGACATACGGGTTTGTAGGTTAATTGGCTCGGTAAAATTGTAAATTGACCCTAGTGTGTGTTGAATAGTGTTAGTGTGCGGGGATCACTGGTAGATACGGACTCAGTGGGGCGAAAGGATTGTTTCCCTACTGTGTCTCTAAACTAAACTAAACTAAACTAAAAAAAATGACATCCAATAATATCACATGGAAATAAGAAAATGCCTGAAATTTCTGATTGATATTATAGATCTACAACAATGGCTCCAATAAACTAACCTTTTATTGGTGAATTGCCAAAATGGTCCTTGAAAATATGCCTATTTCTAAATGTGCTAAAATCCATCTGTGGCTCACTATAAAATGAGCCTCTGTGACCATAAGCAAAACAGCTGTAATGACACACCTGCAGACAAAACGATTTTAAACAGCTGTGAAAAGGCATGCGGAAAAGCAGCATTAGACCTCGAAAGATGCAACTGGAAACTTTCATAGTGATTCCTGTTTGAAAATTCACTTTCATATTCTGCATCAGTGTAAGCCAATTTCTCTGTTTCCACTCAATCAGAGCAAGAACGAGTCAGGAAAAACTCTATTAGGATGGGCCATTGCTGAAGGATTGGGCCCATGCTATTGAATTTGGCTGATGTCACATTTCCATTCTCTCCTTTACAAATATATTTTTTTAAATCAGTAAAGCAGTTCAACATATCCCTGCAGACGATTTACAATCTGCTTTTTCATTGAACACATTCAATGCTTTTTGCATTGGCTCGGTAACTCTCCAAATTTTATCACAACCAAATCATTTATTTCATGCAGAAGCGAAGCCGTCATCTGGTTCATAATGTAGGCAAACCCATTCACAATTATGGATGAAGTAAGCCAAGTCTTGTCAGGTCAAGTTTCTTGTCACCTGCACAAGGATGCACTAGGTTCAGGTACGAAGAAAATCTTGCTTGCAGCAACATCACAGGAATGTATACTCAGAAAACACATAAAATAAAACAATCTACATAAATTATATGTAAATGCTACAAGACAGTGAACAGAATAAAGACTGAACAAAAACAAGAAATTAGTGCAAAAATGCATAATTAGAAAACAAGTCCACAGCAGTGCAAGAAGTGGTCCATCGTGTTCTGTTGCCAATAAGATGAGGGTTATGTAGGTCAATTCAGGAACCTGATAGCTGCAGGAAAGTAGCTGTGGCTGAACTTGATGGTGTGGAACCAGGCTTCTGTACCTCCTGCCTGACAGAAGAAGCAAGATATAGTGCATAGGCGGGATGCTAGGTATGCTTGATGATAGATGCTGCCTTCGTGAGGAGCACTGCATGACATGCCTTTGATGGTGGGGAGAACCAGGCAGAACCAGGCTGAGTCCACCATCTCTTGTGTTCATGTGCATTAAAATCCATGGCAATTGCAGTTGTAGCACAAATAGCACTCTTTTAGCACCATATATTTAAAGGGAACAATTTGTTAGCTCAAAGCCCAGCTTTATATTGAGCTTTATTTAAATGTATCTATCTATCTTCTATCTATTTATCTTCATCTATCTATCTATCTATCTATCTATCTATCTCTCTATCTCTCTATCTCTCTATCTCTCTATCTCTCTATCTCTCTATCTCTCTATCTCTCTATCTATCTATCTATCTATCTATCTATCTATCTATCTATCTATCTATCTATCTATCTATCTATCTATCTATCTATCTATCCTTATCCTGATAACAATAAAACTCTGATCTTGGATGTGTTTGTGTGTAATGACATCTTCGCGAAAAAACGGCACGGTAACGGTAAATTTTTTACATATTCCTGTAGAGATTTATCCAGTGGACTCCGAAGTTGCCTTATCTGAAAAGTATGAGCTTTATTTCTTGAGTTATTTATGAAAATGTTCACAAATCTGAAATAACTTTGAAAATAAACGAGATGGTCTCGCTGATGATGTCACAATGGGTCAGTTCAGCGTGGCCTGTTGCACTGTGTTTCACGAGCAGTGAGTGATGTCCCCCCAGCCCCACCTCTCCTTCCTCCCCCTCCGTTATTCAAAAGAGATGTACAAAGAGCGAGCAAGTCGGGCCGTGGACTGAAGACCAAAGATCATAGCTGAAGACTCTCTCCCCCCAGACCTCACTCTGCGCCTGGAGCCTGGAGCTGGAGTGAGGGAGTATTGCGTTCTGAAACCAGCCCACCCCCGTGACACTGCGCGCCACCCCCTACCCCTCAAAATCTATCCCTCTCCCTCTCTGCCCCCGCTTCCTCTGCCCCCCCCCCCTCTTGCTCCCTCTCTGCCCAGCCTCCTCTGCCTCTGCCCTTGCCCTCCGTCTGCCCCTGCCCTGCTTCTGCCCCTGCCCTCCCTCTGGTCCTGCCCTCCATCTGCACCGCCCCTGCCCAAAATCAGCCCTTACCCATTTCCTCTCTCTGCCCCTGCCCTCTCTCCCTCTAGCCGCGCCTGGGAGTTGGGAGCTATGCGTGAGTGGATAGGGCGGTAAAAGGAGTGAATGAGTAATATTAATATAATATCAAGGGGGGTGGTAAGTGTGTGTGTGGTGGTTTGTGTGCATGTGGGGTGGTTAGTGTGTGTGTGTGTGATGCCACAGCCCCCGCCCTCCCTCCCCCCCCCCCCCCGCAACCGCGTGTTGAGGGGATGGGACCAAATGGGTCCCCCTTGGTCTAGTACATAACTAAAACTTGTGCTCTTCCAGTTTGCGGGGTTTTTCTATTTGCGCAAACACGATAAGTAATAACGCTATGAGTTTTCACCAGGTTACACACCGTTCTCCTGTTTTGTTCTGATCGGTGGTATATTGTAAAGGTTATCAAGGTTTAAAATTCTTAAAAAACGCATGTGCGCAGATTCCTTCAGTCAGCGCCATGCAGATTGGTCTCTTCTCCTGTCAGTCAATGCCACGCCCGAGACAGCGACACCCCTTCCTGCCCCACAGGCGGCAGCCAGTCCCGCCTCACTCAAAAACTCCTCTCTCCCCTCCTCACACTAACTTGTCTATCGTCTCCCCCACCACCGGTGGCGGCCCCAGAGGAGGGTTCAGTGGAGGCCCTGGTCCCGTCTCTCCCTCATCACTCACCCCTATCCCCTGCCCACCCTCTGCGGCAATGGTGGTCCCATCTTCCCGTCCCCCCAGGTCCGTCTCGTCCGCTGCCGCCATTGCGGTAACTCACCCTCACGGCCTTCTCGGAGATCTTCTCCACCAGCTCATCGAAACTCGTGGTGCCCATCGTGACGACCACCAACTCCACCCCCCCCCCATGGCCCGGCGGTGGTAGCAGGCAGGTAGGCTGGTAGGCGAGTGGGCAGGGCGGGCACGGGCCAAGCGGCAGCAGCGGGCGGTCAGACAGGATGGGAATGGGCCAAGCAGCGGCTGAGCCGGAGTGGGCAGAGGGAGAGGGGGAGAATCAGGTTGCAGGGTGCCCGAGCTGTTTGCACGAAGTTTGAGTAACTCACACACACGATGCAAACTGGTCCAATCGTCAAGTTAATGGGATCCAAACCACAGCTAACACTGAATGACCTTTGGAGGAAGAAACTGCAGATGCTGCTTTTTATGGATGGTGAGAGGGAGGGTGACTGAGGGTAGGGGAAATGAGAGGGAGGGAGATGTGAGGGAGGGATTGGAGGAGGGATAATGAGAGGGGAAAGATCCTGGGGAGATGAGGAGGGAATATGGGAGGATTGAGGGAGGGCTAGGGAGGGAGAAGGGGAAAGTGGGGGAGGTGGAATAGAGGGCGAGGAGGGGGTAGTGGAGGAGGTAGGAAGTTGGGAGTAGAGGGAGAGGAGGGCAGTGGGGGAGGTCAGGAGGGATAGTGGGGGGATGGGGGAGGTGAGGAGTGGGGGATAGAGGGATAGGAGGGGAGTAAGGAGGGGAGATGTTATGGAGGGAAGGAGTGACTGAGGATAGGGAAAAGGAGAGGGAGGGATTGGGGGAGGAGGAGAGGGGAAAGAAGAGGGAGGGTGAAGAGGCGGGAGAGGGAGTGCAGGGGATGAGGGGGAATTAGACATGCCTGCGCAGTTGGGGGCTATGCGTGTGTGGTGCAATATTGCGTTGTGGGACGGGATGCATTGGGGGAACGGGTGTGGTGAAATATTACATTGGGGAACGGGTTGCGTTGGGGGACCAGGCCTCCTGTGTGACAGCGACCCAACGAGTTACACTTAGTCTAGTATATTTATATATATTAATATTCATTTATATTTATATTGAACAAAGGCATGTCAGTGGAATATGGAGGATGGGTCTGAGAAACATGCCTGTCTAAATTAATGTCAGGATGATTCTGGAAATGATCATGGTTATATGATATGTATCCTTAACATTTTATAACTATAAAACTCTCACTTTGGATGTGGATGTGTGTGTGTGTGTGTGTGTGTGTGTGTGTGTGCGTCCATGCGTGCGTGTGTGTGTGTGCGCGCGTGCGTGTGTGTATTTATTTGTTTGTGTGTGATCACATCTAATTAAAGATAGTTGTTTTTTTCCAAGTTTTTAGAGATTTCAGAGATTTATCCCATGAAATCAAAAATCACATCTGGAAAATTCATGCATTATTTCTCGTTATTTATGAAAATGTTCAAAAATTTCTAAAAACTTGGAAAAAAACAACTATCTTGCACTTATTTCCTTTGCTTAGCCCTGCTCGCAACATTGTTGCTATCCAAGTACACTGCTTTCTGCATGCTGTCAATTGCAAATACATTTTTTTTAAGTCACAATACACTGAGTTCTGCTCGATAGCAAGTGCAAATGCATTTTTTTTAAAGTTTAAAAATGAGGGAGGCTGAATAAGGCAGTTGTCGGCTATGGGTGAGTGCAGGAATATTGCGTTATGGGAACGGGTTGTGGTGGAGAAAGGGGAACGGGTTGTGTTGGGGGATCAGGCCTCCCATGTGGGCTATGGGTAGCAATGTTACAAAATTTTGAGATTTAAAAAATCAAGTCTGCAATTTATCCCACCAGATAAAGCATAAAAAGAAGTTTAATTTGATACCTAATTCACTTTCATATCTTCAGTATTAAAAAAGGTAAGGCCATTTTCATCATTGCTTTTCCATTGACTTAACACAAGTGCTGTGATCGAGGACAGTCAAATGCCCATAACTTTCATAAAAATTAAGAGAACTGAATGAAAATGTCAGTTATTATAGATTGAAGCATTCTGAAACAAATAGGAAACATCTTACTTGGATGACCTGAAATTAAAGCATATAATTAGTTAGTTACCTGATTGTAGCTAATTACAAAATTGACCATTGTGACGGAAATAGTAATAAACACCTAGATTGCCTTGAAAATTAAAAAATGTGATATTCTCAAGATCAGAACTTTAGTATTATTGTATTATATGCTGTGTCTGTAACAGATAGGTAAATAACTTACAATTTCTAGCAATAGACCAAGTCTTTACGGAGAAGATCAGTTGCTAGCTGGTGCATTGACATATCATAATCAGGGGGCGATCAAACAGCACAATACCCCCCTCCCCCTCCAACTCCAGAGGAATCCGCTCCCCGATGGGCCGCTACCAAAGATCATAGAGGAGCTCCTCTATGATCTTTGGCCGCTACAGCGACAAGTGGCAGTTCGCCCACAGCCCGAGCTGCGCCCCCTCATCCGCCACCCCAAGAACAAGACGTACCTTGCACACCATCAGCTTCTGCCCCTACGTGTTCCTCTGGAGTTGGAGCGGGGCTGGGCTGGAGTTGCTGCTGGCTGTGGGTCTCTGGGATCTCCGTGCTTGCAGTGAGCCTGGGGGTCGGTGGGCGGCGGTGGGAGCTGTGGACCTACGGACCTACCTCCGTGGAGCTAGCCAGCTTCGGAGCGTGGAGAGTTGCGGGGGCGAGCTGCTGCGACCCGACTCCGGTGGATGGTGACACCGGGAGCTCGCGGGTCTCCGGTGGGAGACTGCTTTGCGGGGCACCGGCAGCGGCGACTTCTCCCGCCCGAATTACGGGGTTGAGAGCAAACATCATAGAGGTTGAGAGTGACCTGGAGGGGGGCCTTACAACGCCCGGCGCGGCTGTCAATTGCCGCGGACTTGCTAGCGCCCGCCGGGGGCTCCAACATCAAGACCGGGGCAGGGCCCTACATCTCCCGGCGTGGCATTTGAGTGGCCGCTCCCCGATGGGCCCCTACGACGCCCCGAGCTGCGCCCCGTCATCCGCAACCCAGGTTCCTCTGTAGTTGGAGTGGGGCTGGGCTGGGCTGCTGTTGGCTGTGGGTCTCTGGGATCTCCGTGCTTGCGGTGGGCCTGGTGGTCGGTGTCCAATTGGTCCTGACACGGTCCTGCGAAATCGCCGACGTGAAGACAGTGCAAAGCCCCCGCGCCGGTGCAATGGGCGGGGAGCTGGAGAGGGGAGGGAAGGGGTCACACACATGGCCGGGAAGCAGAGGGGTGTAGGTGGGGTGATACTGAAGCGAGCGACAATCTGCTGCTGCCTGCCCCGCTGAGTGTAGCATCATCATACTCCTCAGATTGAAACCAATAAGCAACTCTGTACACCTTGTTTTTCGTCAACTTTTCAATTTTGGTATTGTAAACTACAAGATTTTGCTCTTCAAACCACGCATGACATGCCTTTCTGCCCACTACTTTCCCATTAAGAATGTCCTATAGATCATCACATTTGGAATAGTCCAAATTCGGATAATCTCTGCGAATGCTATCTAAATCAGTCTCTTTTGCTGGGCATTTGGAATGACAATTTTGCATTTCTTCTTCGGAGACATCTGTTTAAAATGTAAAGGGAAAAAAAACACTGAACAGCATTAACAGAAACAAGTTATTATTAAATTTTGTTAGCCCTTGATGTCTCCTCCCCTTCCTTAGCCCTCGAGCTGTCTCCTCCCATCCCCCAGCCCTCGGGCTCCTTTTCCTCCCTTTTTCCTTCCTACTCCCCGCCACCCCCTATCAGTCTGAAGAAGGGTTTCGGCCTGAAATGTTACCTATCTCCTTCGCTCCATAGATGCTGCTGCACCCGCTGAGTTTCTCTAGCATTTTTGTGTACCTTCGATTTTCCAGCAACTGCAGTTCCTTCTTGAACAACAAGTTATTATTTGCAGTTTTAAAAAAAAGGTAGAAATGATAAAGTTAAATGCTGAAACAAATAGTAAATACCCAACAAAAAATTCATATTCATCGGTTTCATCAAATCGATTAAATTCATCTAATCAATTAAATCCATCTAAATTCAATTACTAGATCTAAACATCTATCGATTTCTTATGAAAAGGCTACATTTTTTAAATAGCCTAAGTATCCAAATAACAAACTAATCCCATTCACACAAGAATTCACAATATAACATGATTTTTAAATCTCACTGTCATGAACATATATGCCAAATGGAGGGAATTTAATGTTTAATTCCCATAAATTAATCTAGAAACATCCACTCTCAATATAGTCAAAATTATTTTGCACAATGCATGTGACTAAAACTGTTGTGGATATTTAGTATCAAAATATTGATTATGGATAGGCAATTACACAAAATATAGACGATTTATGTCATGATTGTCCAAAAAAAAGAGAATTTTAATCATCTTGCGAGTGTGTGTTTTTGGAATGCGATCGATTGGAACGTTGCCGTTGCCGTGAATTTTAATCACATATCGGCAGGCAAAGACATGGCTGAATCGTTTGGGGACTAAATAACATTTTTGCGTCGTAAAATTAGACTAAAGCCACTCCAAGAAGCAAGATTATATGTGAAATACACGACTTACCCTTTGTTTTGTCCTGATATTACGAACCGTCATGTTGAAGGGGTTGAGGGCGTTCGAAGTTGCTTTTTACTTTAATCCAACTATTAAATTGTCCAGCGATTTAAAAAAAAACGGGAATGGAAGTCCGATCGATTTTTCTTCATCGACTAGCAGCCCGAGGAAATCCCTCTCCGACAAGCGATACAAGCCTGCATTTAAATCCCGTCCCCCCCCCCCCTCCCCCCTCCCTCCAAGGCACCGTAGTGTCACACACGCAGCCAGTGGCAGATCTGTAGCGTCGCTGAAGGTAGGTTTTGTAACATCACTACTATGGGTGAGTGGTGGAATATTACGTTGTGGAACGGGTTGTGTTGGGGGACCAGGCCTCCCGTGTGACAGGGACCCAACGGGTCCCACTTGCTCTAGTATCATATAAAAGTACATGGCATGTGCTCAACAGTATCACAATTGTGACAAATATTACAGCATCCACACAAGTGGGAGGATCACATTTGCTGGATTCTGCCCCAATGGCAAAACAGTGTCAATGTAGTCTGAAGAAGGGTCTCGACCCAAAATGTTAACCATTCCTTCTCGCCAGAGATGCTGCCTTTCCCGCTGAGTTACTCCAGCATTTTGTGTCTCTTTTTCGATCCTTCCTACACTTAATGTAGTCTTTATTTCTCCATGTAGTCACTAAAGATAGAGGACTCAGAATCACAAAAATTGAAGGTATAGCACTATGGATGAGAAAATAATATGTTCAGAGATCTTTGAAGTACTGGTCATAGCCCAGGTTTGGTGAACCCGGTTCATTTGAATCCATTATAAAGCAATTTATCTTTACATTTTTTTTAAGGAAACTTTCATCCAGATCTCAGAATAAAAAGTATAAGGTAAAGTAAGATTTGTTTTCCAGTCTTAATCTTGTACGAACTGTCTGTTCCCACTGTAATAATTTTGGTCAATAATCAGTTGACAGAGCTAGAAAATTAGGGGAAGAGAACAGTGATGTCTTGCAGCATAATCACTTTATAAAAGAGGTGCTGGCTGTCTTAAAGTGCATAAAAGTGGATAGAATCCCAGGGCCTGATCAAATGTATCCGAGGAAACAATGGGGAAAAAAAATGCTGGAACACTGGCAGAGATATTTGTATTCGTCAGCCAAGGGAGAAATATTGAAAAACTGGAGTAATGACTAATTTAGTTTATTTAGTCGGCGCGGAAACAGGCCCTTTGACCCACCAAGTCCGCACTGACCAGCGATCCCCGCACATTCACACTATCCTACACTAGGGACAATTTTTTTACGTTTTTACCAAGCCAATTAACCTGCAAACCCGCGCGTCTTTGGAGTGTGGGAGGAGACCGAAGTTCTCGGAGAAAACCAACGTGGTCACGGGGAGAGCGTACAAACTCCGTACAGACTAGCGCCATAGCCAGGATCAAAACCGGGTCTCTGGCGCTGTAAGCATTGTAAGGCAGCAACTCTACCACTGCGCCACCATGCCGCCCGCAATGTTATATCTTTATTTAAGAAAAACTGCAAGGACAAGGCAGGGAACTATAGGCCAGTGAGCCTAACATGAGTAATGCGAAGGTTACTCGAGGGGATACTGAGAGACAGCAGCTAGGGCTGTAAGTGGCCGGGGAAGTGGTGCGAGCGGGGTATGACATGCGCAGCCATCGGTAGGACCGTTCACTATAACCAAAACCAGTTAAAAAGAGGTCCGTTAAACGGCGACAAGTGGCAGTTCGCCCACAGCCAGAGCTGCGCCCCCTCATCGGGACACAGAACCCCAGGCCCACTGCAAGCATGGAGATCCCAGATCAGCAACTCCAGCCCAGCCCCGCTCCAGGTACGTCTTGTTCTTGGGGGGGGGCGCAGCTCGGGCTGTGGGCGAACTGCCACTTGTCGCCATAGCGGCCCATCGGGGAGCGGATTCATCTGGAGTTGGAGGGGGAGGGTGGTATTGTGCTGTTTGATCACCCCCTACTATCCCAGGGACAGGGAGACAGGATGTTCACCGAGGGCGGCCCGCAGAGGTGACAGCGGAACCTCTGGTCGGTCCTCGAAGAAAGGGGAACTAAATCCCCATTCATAAAAGAGAAGGTGAGGGTATATTGTGCGGGAGAGTAGGAATCCCAAGACAAAGTTGAGTGAGCGTTCACCGAGGGTGGCCCGCAGAGGTGACAGCGGAACCTCCGGTCGGTCCTGGAAGAAAGGGGAACTAAATCAGGATTTACTGTACTACTTGTATTTGTTTTTAAATGGTCCCACAAAATTCCGATGTTCAGTCAATATACATGTTTTAAAAACCTTTTATAGTGTACTTTAATATCCCTCACACATTTTTCTTGAATTCTTTTGATCCACTACTTATCATTTTCCTTGAATCCCTTAGAAGTTCAACATCTCAGCCCATTAAATTGCCAGTTTAGATCTGTACAGCTCTTTTTGGTTCAATACAGTTTCATTTCTGTTATTGACCAAGATTATTTAATTGCATGAGTGAAGCTCGTGTCTTTCAGAGTTACATATAGATTTTGTATTAAACCAATATGTCTTCAATCACCTTTGATCATTATATTTTTACTTATTACGAGTTTTATTACAGTTTTGTGTGTTTACCTACCATAATTTAACAGTTTGGTTTATGTTTCCTCTTCTTCAGGTCAAACATAAAATTCCATTCCCTAATTGTACAAGACCTTAAGACCCAGAAAATAGCTATATCATGAAGGATTTCTGAGGTGTAATTCAACAATGCAAAGATCTGTCACTGGAGATCCACTACAATGCTATTGGATTTCCACTTGTTTCACAGTGGACTGCACTTCCAGAAGATATATATAGACGGTGGTTACTTTCATATTAATCTCAGCACAAAGGAGGCCAGTTGGAAAGTTGGATGGAGCATTGGTAAATGGAATTTAATTTTATCAATTGCAAGTTGATGCTTTTTGGGAATTCAAACAGGGTAGGACATATACCGTAAATGGATGGGCACTAAGGAATGTTGATGAACAGAGAGACCAAGAAATTCAAGTCCATAGTTCCCTGGACGAAGCAACATAAGTTTAGAAGACATATGGTCTGCTCGCCTTCATATATCAGCACCTAGAATATAAAAGTTGAGACTTAATTTTGCAACATACAAAACACTGGTTTGATGATGCCTAGTATTCTGTCAGTTCTTGTCACCACATTATAAGAAGAACAGACTAAGTGGGACCCGTTGGGCCCCTGTCACACGGGACGCCTGGTCCCCCAATGCAACCTGTTCCCCAATGCAATATTCCACCACTCACCCGTTCCCCCAATGCGACCTGTCCCCAATGCAATATTGCACCACTCACGCATAGCTCCCAACTGCGCAATGCACGGCTCATTTCCCCTCATCCCCCAGCACTCCCTCCCCCTCCTCTTCACCCTCCCTCTTCTTTCCCCTCTCCTACTCACCTCCCCAGTCCCTCCCTCACCTATCCCTCCTTCTCCTTTTCCCTACCCTTAGTCACTCCCTCCCTTCCTCCCTCCATAAATCCTCTCCCCTCCTTACTGCCTTCTTATCCCTCTATCCCCCACTCCTCACCTCCCCCTATCTCTCCCACTATCCCTCCTGACCTCCCCCACTGCCCTTTTCTCCCTCTATTCCCCACTCCCTACCTCCCCCACTTCCCCCCTCCTCTCCCTCTATTCCCATTCCCCCGTCACTCTCCTCACCTCCCCCACTTTCCCCCCTCTCCCTCCATACACCTCCCTCGCTGCCACCACCGGTCCGCGGGGGGGTAATAGAGTCGGTGTTCGTCACGGTGGGCACCACGAGTTTCGATGAGCTGGTGTAGAAGATCTCCGAGAAGACCGTGAGGGCGAGTCACCACGGCGGCGGCGGCGGAGGAGACGGACCCTGGGGGACGGGTAGACGGGACCGCCATTGCCGCAGTGGGTGGGCGGAGGTGAGGGGTGAGTGATGAGGCAGAGAGAGACGGGACCAGGACCTCCACTAGGCCTCCACTGAACCATCCCCCGCAGCCGCCGCCGGTGGTGGGGGAGACGATAGACAAGTTACTGTTAGTAGGGGAGAGAGGAGTTTGTGAGTGAGGCGGGACAGGAAGGGGCGGCGTCAACTCGGACGTGACTGACTGACAGAAGAGACTAATCTGTGTGCTGCTGACTGAAGGAATCTGCCCACGTGCGGTTTTTAAGATATTTAAACCTCTATAACTTTTACAATATATCACCGATCGATCGAAAAGTTGTACTCGCAGCACAGGAGAACGGCGAGTAACCTGGCGAAAAATCGTAGCGCTATCGCGTGCTGTTTTTGCGCAAATAGAAAAACCCCGCACTCCGGAAGAGGATAGATAGATAGATAGATAGCTAGATAGCTAGATAGCTAGATAGATAGATAGATAGATAGATAGATAGATAGATAGATAGATAGATAGATAGATAGATAGATAGATAGATAGATAGATAGATAGATAGATAGATAGATAGATAGATAGATAGATAGATAGATAGATAGTTAGTTAGTTATGCTGGATAGAGTATAGAGGAGATTCATCAGGATATTGCCTGGAAAGGAAACTTTAGTTATGTGGCAAGATTGGAAATACCAAGATAGTCTTCCTTGGAGTGAAGGAGGTTAAGGGGTGACCTTGTAGAGATATATAAAATTATTAAAGGCATTAATATGGTTGTGACTTCAAAAACCAGAGGCCACAGGTATAAGATGAAAGGAATGAGATTTGAAAGGACATTTATTTTGCACAGAGAGATTGATATTGGAGCTCAGTGCCAGAGGCGATGGTGAAGTCAGGTGCAATAGCTAAATTTAAGTGAAATTTAAATAGACACATAAATTGGCAAGACATGGGGTAATGGCCTAGTGCAAGCAAGTGGAATAGGTGTAAATGGGCAATTAATCATGGACATTGGAGCTGGGGGCTCCAAAGGGCCCGTTTCAGTTCTACACAATTCTATGACTATAAATGATGTCACTACAAGAGAAAATCAGAAGGTCAATATCCTGAGGTTTCTGACTCGCATCCTGACTCGTCAAAGACTTCTCACCATCTACGATCATTGGGTGTGATACAGTTTTGAACAACTTGCCTGGTTGAGTGCAGCTTCAACACCACTTGATCCAAAATAATGCAACTCATTTGGTTGTCATTCAAACACCTCTACCTTCAACGTCCCCTTCCTCAACAACTAGCACACTGCGCCTGCAGTGTGTGTCATCCACAAAATGCACGAAAGCAATTCCCAACTGCGGAACTGGAGCAACGTAGAAAGCTAAGGCCATATGATGCATGGCAACACCACCAAGACCTCCCAAGTCAAACAACATGCTGCCCTGAACATCAATTACAGCTCCTTTACTGTAATTTGGGGGAGAATCCTCAGACTACACCCAACAACACTTTTGCACACTCCTTCCCAAATAGTTTAAGAGGCTGGCTCATTACTACTATCTCAAGAGCTATAAGCAATGGATAATAAATGATGGCCTTGCCAATGATACCTACATCATATGAATGAGTAACAAAGATTGTAGGATAGGAAATTAATTTATCAATAAACATGCATTAACTAGATGCCTGATGTCATTACAAAGAGCACATGATTCAATCTCTATATACTTTTCTTGATATTGATAAAGGTACTAAAAACACAAACCTAAGAGCAAGCCTTCTTCAAGTTAGTTTATAACACTATTGAACATTGGTATCAGAGCAATGGTGTCAGTTACCCCAGCTTGTTCGACAGAAAATTGAATTTGCACATCCCTTGTATTGATCTCCAATCAACATTCATAAATTAGATGAAATTTCATGCACCACAGTCATCAGACAGCTGTACGTCAAGGCACACAATATTTTATTAAGTAGGCCTTGAATAAGCCTTGCATAATTATTCTCACTCAGCAGTTCTGAAAATTCCTGTTTTTCTCTTCCATTTGTCAGGGTAATTTGTTAATTTTGCATAGGATTTCAAAAATGTAACGAGCAACATTTTTTCACCACATGGAAGAGCATTTTAATTCAAAGAGATAATACTTGTGAAGATTTACTATGCAGTTTTATGAGGAGCAACAGAAAAATCAGAACTTAATCCTGCCTTAGTTTCCTATTCCCTTGGAAAAGGTTTGCAGTCCTCTCTATCTTTTTCCCAAATAGCTCTGTTGTGATTATTACTGCCTGAGAGCTTGCAAGGGTCACAAACTTAATTTCCATTTTAATCAGATACTTAATTGAATTGATTGATGATAGTGAACTGATTTATTTTACTGTGGAAAATTAAAAAGTATTAGATGCAAATACCGATGCTTACTGGCTTACTTGTAATTTTGTGTGGATACTGACAAAATTATCTTTTATCTGCAAAACCAAACATATGACCCAAAGTACTGAGTTGATATAACTTTCTCTGATGTCTTTCAGATAACTTTCAAATTCTCAATCTCTGGTAACTATTTTGGCAGATCCGCTTCAAAGCCAGTAGATCTTCTCAGTTAATTGGGGGCTAAGGTCAGGTCAGTTGAGCACATAGACAAGTGTAGTCTGCTGCTCTGTGGAGTGCTGACTCATGGACAAATGGGCTGTGCTGTTGTATTCCTTGTGGAATTCCACAGAGTAGTGATGACATCCTCAAATTTCCCCACAACTGAGCCTGTGGCAGATTAGCCCTGGCATAAGTAGAGTAACCTTACTGAAATGAATGGGAAGAAATGGCTGGTGGGAACATAGTAATTTCATTTTGATAGGTCATTTTGGTGTTTTCTTTTTTTTAAATAATCATTTTATATTTTAATGGCAGTTTTACTGTTTTAATACTTCCCTCATGTTTTTGAACATCTAAAGATTCAAAAACATTCTATTTAAATAACTGCTCTGATGGTCAGTGAGAAGAATCAGTGAGGTACCAATGGTATCAAGCTATGGGTCTGGCAATACACAAAAACCTGGAGTAGCTCAGCAGGTCAGGCAGCATCTCTGGAGAAGAAGAATAGGCGATTTCAGGTCAAGACCCTTCTTCCTACCCATTTTCTCTACTTCCTTCCTACACATTTTGTCTGCCTCCTTACTACACATAGGTCGGTCTCGACCCAAAACGGCCCTCATTCCTTCTCTCCAGAGATTCTGCCAGTCCCGTTGAATTACTCCAGCATTTTGTGTCTACCGTAGGTGTCTGGCAAGTAGAGTGGTTCATTAAATCAGCAGAAGATGTACCAGCAGGTCCACCGGGTGGTGCCGCAATGGCTGCCTCGCCAGCAGTCTGGCTCATCCTTTTCACTTTGTTGTTTCTAGTATGTGTTAAATGTATGTTTTAGTGTTCATTAGTTTTATGTTGGGGGTGGATGTTGGGGGAAACTTTTTAAAATCTCTTACATCGATGGAGATGCAAGTCCGCACTGCGGCCTAACATCGAGGCGCTGGCTGCCTCTTGCTGGGGATCAACTTTGGGAGCTCCAACCACGGGAGCTTGCAGGACTTAACATCATGGAGCTGGCGGTCCCTGTTGGGGATCCACCTCGGAGCTCCAATCTCGGGAGCCTGCGGATTTTAACATCGTGGAGCTCGCGGTCCCTTGGCTTGGGACAGACTTCGGGAGCTCCAGGCGGCAGGAGCTTCGACCGCACTGACGTGGGGAATTAGATCACCGGCTGCGGGAGCTTCGATCGCCCCGACTGTGGATGGTTCGAGAGAGAATAAAGAGGAAAGAAGATTAGGCATTATTGCCTTCGGTCACAATGAGGAATGTGGGGAATCCGCTGTGGTGGATGTTTATGTTAACTTTTATATAGTTGTATACCTTGTTGCTTTTATTTTGTGTGACTGTATGGTGAATCGAGTTTCACTGTACATTAATTGGTACACGTGACAATAAAATACCATTGAACCCTTGAACCTTTATTACCACAGAAATATCATCCATTTACTTTTTGAAATTTGTGCATCAATTTAGGAAATTTTCCAAAAATAATGTCACTGGTATCAACTAACCTTTGCTCTAGAGTGGATAAAGAAAGACTATATTCATAAAATATAACACTATTTATTCACCAGAGTGACATGAGAGCTGGATTTTAAAAGAATCTTGTGATTTTCTATTTATTCCCATGATATTTATAATAGTTTGGGTTTAATATTATTCTAGAATAATTTATTTCATAATGACAGAAGTTACCAGGATATGTTTTCATCTGTTCATTTCTGATGAAGAGTAATGAAGCTCCGACAAACAATCCGTCCACTTTCTTTCCTAGAGCTGGATGGCTGAAAATGAGGATGGTGATGCAAAATCTGCTCTTTGACTCTTAGAACATTTGAGAATAAGTACCCTCTGTAAATAAGAGCAAACATTTTTAGAGCTCTATCAGACCAGCACCAGGATTGAGATCCATAATAAATCTTTAAGAGCCAACTTTCAGAAGTCACTTTACTCCTTAATATTAATATCTTAATATTAGATATTGTACTTGTGAGAATAATGTTGCAAGGCAAGTTATTTGAAAGAATGTTTAGTCAATAAAAGCTATTTACTGTAAAATGTTGCTTATTTTTGCCATCTGAATATCTGTGGAACTGAAGACACTTCCATTTGCTAAAGCTCTAATTGGAAGCCATTAGGATGTTTTTCAGCCACAACCTTACAAAATGAGAACTGCAGATGGTCCGTCAATCATGTGAAAAATGACAAGCTTTAGGAATTGTGATGTGGATATTTTCAAGCAATTCTCCCATGACTGTTAGACAGCTATTTAAAACAATAGCTGTAATCCCACAGTTTATTAAACTGATTAGACTTGGATTGGATAGTTCAATTAAATGTGACTTATGTACCATCTAACAATAAGAAGGTAAGAATATTGTATACAGCTCATTTCAGAATAGAGTCAATTGTATTTTGTTTGGATTTAACATTCAGGTAATTCCATATTTCTTTCAGAAAATTCTTAAAATAGATATTATTAGACATGCAGGTACCTTTAATTTGATAGTCAAATATGGAAACACATCTCATGTTAAAATGGATTTATCAGAGTCTAACATGAATCGACTTAAAAAATCTGAGGCAAACCCTTGAACAATAAAAAACATTGATAATATGCTCAGTTTAGGCAATCTTTGAGGCGGCTGCCGGCGACTTACCGGATGTCGTCTGAACAAACGGCAACTGGAACGGCACACACACACACACACACACACACAGAACGACACACACACACACAGAACGACACACACACACACACACACACACACACACACACACACACACACACACACACACACACACACACACACACACACACACACACACACACACACACACACACACACACACACATCGCTTCCTTCACCAGACCGTTATGTAGGCGTGGGACAGGTCTAGCAGGGGGAGCACTGTCTGAGTGAAATTCACACGGTGCAAAGCCAAGGTGATACAGACACACACCGCGATGAACAGGAACGTTGGCGCTGTAATTAAGACAACTAAAGCACAGTGTACGGTAAGTCCTTTAAAATAGGGGGGGGAAAGGGGGGAGAAGGAGTGGAGACAACTTTTAAGAAGCCAGAGATACACGGCTGTGAAGCTCGGCAGACATTTAACATTACCGGTCGGTTATTCTTGGTTCTGAAAACTACTGCTTACCTTTTTTTTCCCCAATGAGCCAATGAAATTCACTGGTCAGCACCGCTACAACCTACGAGAACCTACAAGAACCTTCGACCTCCTGGCAACCCACTCGGACCTCCTGGCGACCCACCTACGGCACGAGAATTCTCGCTATTCTTCATGGTGGCTTCATCCTGGTCTCCGCTAATTTTTCAACATGTTGAAAATTTGTGGCGACCATAATGAGGCCGCGATTATTTCCCAGAATGTGGGAACTCCTCACGACCATGAAGGCGACTACCCGGCAACCACCCGCGACCATGTGGCTACCGCAGAGTCTCCTGCAGTCGCCTAAAAAGTTGCCTAAGTGGGACAGGCCCATCAGTGTTCGTGTTTAAACCATATACCCAGTTCCCACAGAGAGAAATAACGATGAATAGATTTCCAATAAGTCTCCGATCTAATGTCACCAGTCAAGCGCCTACTTAGCTATAGTTTCAAAGACACCTTCAATATGAAGTCACTAAAAATGGGTATGCATTTACTTAATCGCCTATCTGCATTCAGCAAACAAGAATTTCTCCATGATAAAGATGAAGTAGAATGGAGAATCAGCTTTGCAGAATTGAAAATGGGCACTAATGACAAGATCAAACCATTGTTGCCAGGACTTCAGGGCCTGAGCTATAGGGAGGGGATTGCGGGAGAGAACTTTATTTGGAGTGCAGGAGGTTGAGGGGTGATCTTACCGACGAGTATAAGATCATGAGGGGTATAGGTAGGGTAGATGCACAGTGTCTTTTCCCAGAGTCGGGGAATCAAGAACCAGAGGCCATAGGTTTAAAATGAGAAGGGAAAAATTTAATAGAAGCTTAAGGGGAAACTTTTTCACACAGAGGGCATTCGGTCTATGGTTTGAGCTGCCATAGGAGAGGGTTGAGGCAGATAATATAACAACACTTAAAAGACATTTGGACAGATACATGGATAGGAAAGGTTTAGAGGTGATATGGACCAAATTGTGGGTAGTTGGAACTAGTTTTGACAAGGCATCTTCGGCAAGTTGGGCCGAAGGGCCTATTTCCTTAGTCTATGAAGTTTTGGGGAAAATGTTTATAAACCAGCCATTGGGTTTTCAATACAAAATTGAATGGGAGATTTCTTACAATGACTGGTGAATAATTGGGCTTGTATTCACTGGAATTTAGAAGGATGAGAGGATATCTTATAGAAACATATACAATTATTAAGGGATTGGACACACTAGATGCAAGAAACATGTTCCCGATGTTGGGGGAGTCCAGAACCAGAGGCCACAGTTTAAGAATAAGGGGTAGGCCATTTAGAACTGAGATGAGGAAAAACGTTTTCACCCAGAGAGTTGAGAGTTTGTGGAATTCTCTGCCTCAGAAGGCAGTGTAGGCCGATTCACTGGATGCATTCAAAAGAGAGTTATATAAAGCTCAGGCCTAGGGGATCAAGGGATATGGGGAGAAGGCAGGGACGGGGTACTGATTATGGATGATCACATTGAATGGCGGTGCTGGCTCGAAGGGCCGATTGGCCTATTTCTGCACCTATTGTCTATAATAATAATAATAATAAATTTTATTTATGGGCACCTTTCAAGAGTCTCAAGGACACCTTACAAAAATTTAGCAGGTAGAGGAAAAACATGTAAGGGGAATGAAATAAATAGTAGAGACATGACTAGTACACAAATTAAAGACAGAATTCAATTCAAAACACAATACGAGGCAATTCATGCACAGATGAAAAGGGAGGGGGACGTGGGGCTAAGGATAGGCAGAGGTGAAGAGATGGGTCTTGAGGCGGGACTGGAAGATGGTGAGGGACACGGAATTGCGGATCAGTTGGGGAAGGGAGTTCCAGAGCCTGGGAGCTGCCCTGGAGAAGGCTCTGTCCCCAAAACTGCGGAGGTTGGACGTGGATGGAGAGGAGACCGGCTGATGTGGATCTGAGGGACCGTGAGGGTTGGTAGGGGGAGAGGAGGTCAGTGAGATATGGGGGGGCCAGATGGTGGAGGGCTTTGTAGGTGAGGACCAGGATTTTGTAGGTGATCCGGTGGGAGATGGGAAGCCAGTGAAGTTGTTTGAGGACTGGAGTGATGTGATGCCAGGATTTGGTGTGGGTGATGAATCGGGCGGCTGCGTTCTGGACCAGTTGGAGTCGGTTGATGTAGGTGGAGCTGATGCCAAGGAGAAGTGAGTTGCAATAGTCCAGTCGGGAGGAGATGAAGGCATGGATGAGTCTTTCAGCAGCGGGAGGTGTGAGAGAGGGTCTGATTTTGGCGATGTTGCGGAGATGAAAGAAGGAGGTTTTAGTGACATGGCGGATGTGAGGCTCAAGGGAGAGGGTGGAATCAAAGATCACACCAAGGTTGTGGGCCTGGGGAGATGGGGAGACAGTGGTGCCGTCGATGGTGAGAGTGGGGTTATTGATTTTGCTGAGTGTGGATTTGGAGCCTATGAGGAATCCTGTCTTATCGCTGTTGAGTTTGAGGAAGTTATGTTGCATCCAGGTTTTTATAGCTGACAAACAGGAGTTGATATGGGAGAGGGGAGGGGGTTGTGGGGGGATTTGGTGCCGAGGTAGATCTGGGTGTCATCGGCGTAACAGTGGAAGTCCAGGTTGAAGTGGCGGAGTATCTGACCAAGGGGGAGGATGTAGATGATGAAGAGGAGGGGGCCGAGTACGGAGCCTTGGGGAACACCTTGAGTGACTGTGGCTGTAGCAGAGGTGTGGTTATGGAGAGAGATGAAGTGGGATCTGTTGGAAAGGTAGGAACGGAGCCAGCTGAGTGCAGAGCCTTCAATGCCAAGGTCTTTGAGTCTGGTGAGCAGGATGTTATGGTTCACTGTATCGAAGGCTGCGCTCAGGTCGAGGAGGATGAGGATGTTGAGGGAACCAGTGTCAGCAGAGGTGAGGAGGTCGTTGAGGACTTTGAGGAGAGCAGTTTCTGTGCTATGGAGGGGGCGAAAGCCAGATTGGAGGGGTTCAAGTAGGTTATACGCAAGGAGGTGGGAATGAAGTTGTGACGCAACGATACGCTCCAGGGTTTTTGAAAGAAAGGGGAGGTTTGAGATTGGGCGGTAGTTAATGAGAGAGGAGGGATCAAGACCAGGTTTCTTTAAGATTGGTGTGACAGCAGCAGTTTTGAAAGCGGATGTATCTATGTATCTATGTATCTACGCAATTTAGTTTAGTCTGTGGTCTAGTAACTAGAATATATCAACTCTCTGTAACTGATATTTATTTTCATAGTACCATAGAAAAGTACAGCACAGATATGGGCCAAACTCATTAAAGCCGACCCTGATGCTTATCTACACTAATCGCATTCACCCACGTTAAGTAGGCATGCTTCTATTCATTTCCTATCCAAGAACTTGTCCATGCTGCCTGTCCCACTGTTACTCCAGCATTTTGTGTCTACCTTACATTTGTAATTATGCCTGTCACCACCACCTCATCTGGCAGCTTGTTTAAGATATTTACCATCCTCTGTGTAAAGCCTACCCTTCAAATCCCTTTTAAATGTCTCACCTTATTCTATGATCTCTAGTTTAAGATTCCTCTACGCAGGAAAAAGAGTATCTCTCCTATCTATGTCGCTCATAATTTTATATACCTCTGTAAGGTTACCCCTTATCCCCTGAATTGCAGTGAGAATAAATCTAGCCTATTCAGTATTTTCTTATAACTACAGCTCTCTATACAAGTCAATGTCCTGATGAATCTAAGTGAATGCTAAATATCTGCAAGAGTTCCAAGACTTATAAAGTGTAATTATCCTCTTGGAATCTGCAAATTAAGCTAATTTACATTGTTGCAAATTTGGTAGTATACCTGTAGAATGAATTACTTACTCATAATATAACGATTTCCATTCAATTTGTTGTTCAAATGGCTAAAATGAAATGTTTTCCACAATGTCATTAAAATCGCCTTAAAATTGTTCCCGACAATATTTACAGAGAATGCTAAACACATTTAACTGCATTGTTTTATCCTGAAGCATTAGCAATCTAATTTCACCATCTGAATTACAGTCAGCCTAATGCTGTTTGAATATTTTAACAATTAAAGTGTTATTATTTCAAACACTATTTTCTAACTAGGGGGCATGATTGTAAAACTATAAATTGGACCTCGTTTGTATTTTTCAAGTGAAAATAATATTGCAAACTTTGCCTGCAGGTTCGATTGCTATCCTAAGTTGAATTCATTGACCATCTCATGTGCACAAGAGAGACATGAAATCGCAGATGGTTGATGCAGATGCAAAAAACAAATTGCTGGATGAACTCAGCGGGACAGGCCCTATCAGTGGAGGGAAATATCCGATGACAGATGACATTTAAGGATGGGATCTTGCTTGAAGATTGATATGCGTACTTTACATCTTGTGTGTACACTTCAACTCAGAATTAGCCGGAAACAGCATCTCATTGCGTACCCTTTGTCAAGAATCAAGAGTGTTTTATTGTCGTATGTCCCAAACAGAACAATGAAATGTTTACTTGCAGCAGCACAACAGAATCTGTGAACATAGTACTCTGTAAACAATATAATAAAACAAAAACAAAATTATGTATATATACATGCATACATATATATCATACACACACACATACACATAAAACAAACATTGAATATTTAAAAAAACAAGACAAAGAAAGATGGGATGTGGCCATTTTGCTTTCATAGATTGGAATACATGATATAAAGTTGGAATGTCATGTTGCAACTTTACAAGACACTGGTTCTGCCGCAATTTGGGTATTATATGCAGTTCTGCCCGCCCCAGTGGGAATGAAATGGTTGAAATAGAGAGAGTTCATGGAAGATTCTTCAGGAATTGTCTGGGTTGGAAGACTTCAGTGCTGGAGGGAGATTGGATGGCTGAACTTGTTTTCCGTGGAGTGAAGGAGGCCAAGATGTAACCTGATAGCGGCGTATAAAAATATTAGAGTAAATAGTCAAAATCTTTTTTCCATGAGAAGGATACCAAAAACAAGAGGTAATAGGTATGTGAGAAGAAGGAGTCTTAAGGAGGATTTGAGGGGAAACCTTTTTTTTTACAGAGAGTGGTAAATAGTTGAAACTCACTGCAAAGAGGTAGGCTCAGATATTACAGATGTTTAAGAAGCATTCATCAAGCACTTGAAAAGGCAAGGCATAGAAGAATACACCCCTAAGACGGGCAAAGAGAATTAGTGTTGATGGGCAAAAAGGGTAGCATGAACATGATGAGCAAAAGACCCCATTTATGTGCAATATTGATATGATTGATCACTCCATACTTCCCAACCTCCTATTATTATTTCTGCATGAGCAAAGGTGAGTATAAATCTCCGTCAATCACTGAATCAACTGCCAATGTGTTACCCAGGGATTTGGTTGGGTTCCCAGCTGTATTTTTGAAATCCATGAGGTTACTATACAATCTGGTTAAATCAGCAATCTCCCATAGTGTAAAATCAGCCTTGGCACTGAAAAATATATTAAAAGATCACCTAATTCAAACTGTCCTATTGTAAATTATATCAGGTCAAAGTTCATCTAAGGAATTCTAATCAGTGGAGCAGTTGCCTCACAGTGCTAGAGACATGACTTTGGGTGCTGTCTGTGTGGAGTTTGCACTTTCTCCCTGTGACCACGTGTCGAGCCATACATCATGGGAACAAGATCTTTCAGCTCCACCTTCCCATGCCAATCAAGTTGCCCCACCTACACTCATCCCTCCTGCCTACGTTTTGCCCATATCCCTCTAAACTTTTTCTATCCATGTACCCATCCAAATGTCTTTTTCAATGTTGTTAAAATACCTGCCTTAACTATCTCTAGCAGCTTATTCCATACACACAACAGCTTGCCTATCTCCTCTGATTCTTCTTTCCCCTACTCTGGGTTAACATGTGTGCATCTATCTATTCCCCTCATAATCTTATACACCTTTATATGATCATCCCTTAGCCTGCGCTCCAAGGAATAAAGTCCGAGCCTGTCCAATTTCTCCATCTAGCCTAGGCACTAAATGCTATGGGAACATCCTTGTAAATTGTTTCTGCACTCTTTCCAACTTAACAACATCCTTCCTATAGCAAGGTGACCAAAACTGAACACAAAACACCAAATACGGACTCACCAATGTCTTGTACAGCTGTAATATAACATCCCAACTTCTATACTCAATATCCTGATTAATGAATGCCAATGTACTGAAAACTTTCTTGACCACTGTATCGATTTGTGATTTATGATACACTCATTTTAATGTCATCTGCAAACTTACTAATCAAGCCTTATACATTCTCATTCATTCTGATCAAGTTGGGTCGAATCTGCGTGTGCAGATCAATCTCTTCTCCTGTCAGTCGGCACCGCACGGATTAGTCTCTTCCCCTGTCACTCCCCGGGACGGTCCGCCCCGTCCTGCACCATCGCGTCTTTACTGGAGCTGAGGGTGACGGCGGAGGTTTCCAACTGGACTTTCGGAGGGACCCGAAGCAGCCCAGCGCCAAGCAGCCCAGCCCCAAGCAGCCCAGCTCCGCCCCAAGTAGCCCCGCCCCAATCTGCAGCCCCACCCCAAGCAGCAGCCCCGCCCCAAGCAGCAGGGAGGGAGTGCTCGGGGATAAGGGGAAATGAGCCGCGCCTGTGCAGTTAGAGGCTATGGTTGAGTGGTGGAATATTGCGTTGGGGGAATGGGTTGCGTTGGGAGAACGGGTGAGTGGTGGAATATTACGTTGGGGAACGGGTTGCGTTGGGGGACCAGACCTCCCGTGTGACTGGGACCACTTAGTCTAGTATTCCTCTAGATCTTTCCTCTCCATGTATTCTGCAGACTATTGTACAGACAAAGAGAACCCAACATTCAGCAGCAGAAAGTCTCCTGCCATGGAATTGTTGGTGCACAGAACAATGTGTGAGGTAAGTGTAGCAGTGATTGATGACAGGATTTGCTGATGTGGTCACTAACCTAAGCCATAGGTGACAACTCGTGAAGTGTTTTGTGTCTCGACATCAGAATCCTTGAGGTTTTGACTCCCTGATACAAAAGTTGATCACTAACTTTGACTATATGCCAAGTTGATGTCCTGGCTCCCTGTGTAAGACAACATCACTCTATCTTATCAACCAATACCTTCAAATACATGCTGAATGATCTGAACGGTTATTTTCACTTAAGTTCTAACATTTTTTTCCATAAACTGCCTGAGACCTCAGATTGTTTTCTACAATAGATCGAGCCACAGCGCACCTCCTAGTTTTTGCGAAAACATTAAGAAGTTATGCGATATAAAGGGTACAACTATAAAAGTAGTCAGGGAGATACATGTTTGGGTTCATGTGTACATAAAGTTTCGAAGAGAGTTGGCCAAATGAAGGGTTGGCCAAAGGGTTAAAAGATGCTTATAAATCCTAGAATTTATTAATAGAAATATAGAGCCTAAAAGCAGATACGTATTGTAGAACCTTCATAAAACACTGGCTTGTCTGCAATAGTACCATTTCTGATTACCACATTGGCTGCAAAAACGTTAGGGGATAATATTTCATAGAATGACTCCAGGGATTAGGATTTACGTTACGAGAAAGAAGTTGGAGTTGTTAATTTTGTTCTCCTTGGAACAAAATGGTTGAGAGATATGTAATCAAATATATTCAAAATAATGAAGAGGACAGAAAACATTTTTTCTCTGCTGATAGCATTGAAAACTGGAGGGTACTATTTAAAATACAGAACAAAAAAAACAAAGGCAGCACAAGAAAAACAATATTTTATGTAGCAAGTAGCTGACATCTAGAATGCTTTGCCTTAGGGGTGGTAAAGACAGATTCAGTCAGAGTGTAAATTAAAGGCTACAGAATCAGTACACAAAAATAAAAAAAGAGGTACTATTTGCATAACTGCTGTATACATGAAGTTGAAGTACTGACTGGCCTCTTCCTGTGCTGTGGTCATTCAATGATTATATAATATTTATAAAGCTGCAACTTGATCTTTGTTTATGCCATGCACTGGATCAGATGTACAGATGTGGAAGAGAAAGTTTGAGCAAGAGTAGAAAGAAGCCTACAATTGGCATGGAGCTCAATTCACTGATGTCATGTTTTCAATTCTTCATCATTTCCAAATGGGTCACCGGTCCATCAAGCAGCAAAGTCTTTAATTATGGGGAGCGATTGAATAGGCTGGGTTTGTTATCCCAGGAACAATTCCCAGGGTGGCATGGTGGTGGTGGTGTGGCAGAGTTGCTGCTTTAAAGCTCTTGTAGTGCCAGAGACCGGGGTTCGATCCTGACTACCGGTGCTGTTTGTATGGAGTTTGTATGCTCACCCCATGACCGCGTGGGTTTTCTCCGAGATCTTCGGTTTCCTCTCACTCCAAAGACGATAATTGACTTGGTATAAGTGTAAATTGTTCCTAGTGTGTGTGTGGGATAGTGTTAATACTGTATGCAGGGATCGCTTGTCGGTGTGGACTCGGTGGGCCGAAGGGCCTGTTTCCATACTATATCTCTAAACTAAAACTAAGGGAGACTAATGGATGACTTGATAAAAGTATATATTATGAGAAATGGTTAAGATAGAAAAGCAAAATATTTTTAAGATGAGAGGAAGGTGTATTAAAGTGTATTTTAGAGGAAATTGCGTTTATGCAGGGGGTGACTGATATCTGGAATGCAATGCCGGAGATGGTGGTGGAATCAGATACAATTACTACATTAAGAGGCAATTAAACAGACACTTGAATCAGTTTCCTTTGCCAGCTCCTTGCAGCAAGAGCTGAATACTGAAAACTATTATGGATCTGCAGCTAAATACAGAGTGGACATGAAGATTAAGATGACGATTAATATTATGAAAAACACTGGTAAACTCTGACCATGCGTGTGTCTCAACGGCATAGATCAATATTGCCCTTATTCAGAAGACATTGAAAAGTTTTTCTTCTGGAAGGTAAAGTGGCTGCTTATGCCGTTGGTGGCCAAGGAAGAAACAACTGTCAAGAGTGTTTTGTGAAGGAGTGTTTGACATTTATTTCATCCTGGTTGGGAGACAAAGGAATCCCAGTATTATCTCCCTTCAAGCAGAAGAAATTGCAGTTCAAAGTGGCACCCAGTCAAATGTCACACATTTTGTATTCAATTTTGTTGAGGAGATAGTGATGGTCTGAATCAATGAAGTGTTTCATTATTTCCACCTTGTTTTCTATGTCCAGTTATTATCTGTGTTGCAATATTTTTGGACATGCATTGGGGAAATATGACCATGGCATTCAGTGAAAAGACAATATTTAAAAGACAGGGTGGCATGGTGGCGATGCGGTAGAGCTACTGCCTTACAGCGCCAGAGACCCGGGTTCGATCCTGATTGCGGGTGGCTGTCTGTACGGTGTTTGTACATTCACCCCATGACCTGCGTGAGTATTCTCCAAGATCTGCGGTTTACTCCCACACTCCAAAGATGCACAGGTTTGTAGGTTAATTGGCTTGGTAAAGATGTAAAATTGTTTAGGGTAGTGTTAATGTGTGGGGATCGCTTCTCAGCACAGACTCAGTGGGCCGAAGGGCCTGTTTCCACACTGTACCTATAAAACTAAAATCCGAAAACATTTGGATAGGTACAGGTAAAGGAAAGGTTTAGAGGTATGTGGGCCAAAGGTAGGACTGATATAAATGGGGAATCTTGGTCGGCATGGGAAAGTTGGGCTAACGGGCTTGTTTTCATGCTGTATGACTCTATGACCGAGCTATTATTCTAATTGAACTTGATTATATCATGGTTGTGATACTGTTCAAGCTTACCAACCCATAAATGTTGCAGAATTCATGTTTAAAATTTGAAAACTCTTGATGAAAAAATGAAGGCTAAATTGAAGAAGATTTCAGTGGTAGAAATCCACAAAATGATTTGGTGATGCCAAGCTTTACGTCCATAGTTTGTTGAGGAGAGATGGACTGGGATTACAATACACAGAAAACACTGGAATGCTCAGCAAGCCAGTAACTATTTGTGGACCATGAAACAGAAAATGTTTCATATTTGCAACCTCACAGGAAGACATATTTCAGATTCCATTAAGCTAGTACAAAGGCTGAGAGTTGAGAGGATGGGAGAAAGGAACAGAGGGAAAGGTCTTGTTTGTACTTAGAAACAGGAAAATTGATTCAAAAGAATAATCATTATGAATTGCCTGTTATTTGAGAAAGTGGAAGCTGTGATTCTGATCTGAATTGTCAAACACAATGTTGAAGTGACGATATGGTGAACTACAATTTCAAGATCATGAAAGGGAATGTGCTTGAGCAGAAATAGTGCACTGACCTTTCATTTCATCATGGTGAGCGTGCAGTGAAAACAAGGAAAGAAAAATCATTAAATCCAATGCCAGCAGATTTACTTAAATAGAGAGAGGAACTATATGACCAGGAGCAGAAAAGAAAGAGAGATAAGGAGAAAGAAAGAAAGAAAGAAAGAAAGAAAGAAAGAAAGATAGGAATCCATACTGGTTGTATCATGTCCTGGTCTGTCAATTCCAGTGCAAGCGAAAGCATCTGAAGGTAGGTACAGCCCTCCTCACATCTAAAGCATCTACAAGAGGTGCCGTCACAAGAAGGGAGCATCTAACATCAAGGCAGGCATGTGCCGTCCAGGTAGGTAAGGTAGGCACTGCCTACCCTGACTAAAATTATAAAATGGTAATTACTAAATATAAATAGTAAAGGCATGGGAGAATTATGCCTATCTTAGAGATCGATCTCTTAGGTAGGCATAATTCTCCGTGCCTTTCATCCGCAGCACTTGTAACACGCGAAGGTCTGTGCAGCCCACGTGCCGTCAGCGCTGCTTCAAGCCGTCAATGACAAGCGGGGCTGAAGGAAGCTGAAATTCTGCCTTTGCTGTACTGCGCATGCGCAGCGCTAGTTTCTTGGTGGGCTTTTCAAATATGGATTGCCTGGATTATCTGAAGAGTATCTTAGGAAACAAAGAGTGAAGAATGGAGTTTGTGTACCAATAATGTGGTAGGTACATTTCTTGGTGCTATATGTTTTTAAATACCGTATTTCCCGGGTGGGGGGGGGGGGGGGGGGGGGAGAGTTCCTTTCACAGCTTTTGGGGAGTCTGGCTCAGGGTAAAGTTGCGGGGAGGGCAGGAGCGTTTTGGAAGGAGGGAATCGGGATCATGCCACTTGCGACGCTCCTTGAACGGAGCCACCACAATGAGGCGGGGGGGGGGGGGAGGGTGTGGGGAGAAGTAGCTCGGGTGGCTGTGAGCGGCCGCTGGGCCGGACAGCGGAACCGACCGCCACCTCAGCGCTTTCTGCCGGTCCCCGCTCACCTCTGGCAGCTCTCCGTCTAAAAACCTCTCCTGGCCTCACTCATGTCAGCCGCTTCCTGCAAATCCTTAAATTCCCACAGCGCGATTGAGGTTACTCGGCTGTGGGAATTTAAGGATTTGCAGGAAGCGGCTGACATGAGCGAAGTCGGCGACTGGCAGGTGAGAGGTGTTCAGACGGAGAGCACTGCCAGAGGATAGCGTGCCGGCAGAAGGCGTTGAAGTGGCGGCCAGTTCTGCTGTCAGATTCCGGCGGCCGCTCGCAGCTACCCGACCTGCTTCTATCCCCGGCTACAATGCGGTGGCTCCGCATCTGGAGCGCTGCAGCAGCGGTGAGTTACTGCCATTATCCCCGACCCCCTCCTTCTCAACACTCCTGCCCTCCCCGCAACTTTACCCCTGGCACAGACTCTCCACACGCTGTGAAAGGAACTCTCCCCCAATTGGTCCCTTGAACAAGTGTTATCATTCAATTAGATGACAACTGATTCAACTTTCCCTGTGCTCCCGTTTTTCCCACCATCTCTCCACCTGCCATCACCCTTCACCCCCCACCCATTCAGTAATTCAGAATAAAGGAAACTTGGAAGCCTTGGGCAAATTGAATTGTTAATTTCTTTATTTTCATTTTTTATTTTTACGGAGAGAACAATCTGCACATGCGCGGTTTAAGTTTTTTTTTAAAGCCGACTGACTGCCTACCTTGAGTAATTACTCACGGCACATGCCTGCATCAAGGATCCCCACCATCCAGCCATACCTTCTCAATGCTATCATCGGGCAGAAGGTACAGAAGTTTAGAAGTAGCACATCACCATATTCAGGAATAGCTACTTTCCTACAACTATCAGGTCCTTGAATCAATTCTATCTCTACAACAGGACACTAAATCTGCAACAGGACCTCTTTGCACTGATATTTGTTCATTGCACAGTCTTTTTCTTTTTTTACTGCCTTACACAATATAATGTGTGATTTTATGTATAGTTTATATTTTATGTGTTTGTCAAATTCAATGTGCCTGAGATGCTGATGCAAGCAAGATTTTCATTGTACCTGTACCTCTCCGTGCTTGTACACATTACCATAAAGCCGACTTGACTTTAAGAAGTTAGAGATGGGATAATCACTATCAAACCACAAGACTTTTCTTGTACCCTATCCAAGACAGAATGTCAGAATAGGTAATAGACAATAGGTGTATGAGTAGGCCATTAGGCCCTTCGAACCAGCACCGCCATTCAAAGTGAGCTTGGCTGATCATCCACAATCAGTACCCCATTCCTGCCTTCTCCCCATATCCCCTGACTCCGATATCTTTAAGAGCCCTATCATACTCTCTCTTGAAAGTATCCAGAGAACCGGCCTCCACTGCCCTCTGAGGCAGAGAATTCCACAGATTCACAATTCTCTGTGTGAAAAAGTGTTTCCTCATCTCCATTATAAATGCCCTACCCCTTATTCTCAAACTGTGGCCCCTGCTTCTGGCCACCCCCAACATCGGGAACATGTTTCCTGCCTCTAGTGTGTCCAAACCCTTAATAATCTTATATGTTTCAATAAGATACCCTTTCATCCTTCTAAATTCCAGAGTATACAAGCCCAGCCGCTCCATTCTCTCAACATATGATAGTCCAGCAATCTCGGGAATTAACCTTGTGAACCTACGCTGCAATCCCTCAATAGCAAGAATGTCCTTCCTCAAATTAGGGGAATCCAATGGGTCTCCCTTGTCCATTTTCTTAGTTATATCCTCAAAAAATTCCAGAAGATTAGTCAAGCATGATTTCCCCTTCGTAAATCCATGCTGACTCAGATCGATCCTGTTACTGCTATCCAAATGTGCCGCTATATCATCTTTTATGATTGACTCCAGCATCTTCCCCACTACTGATGTCAGGCTAACTGGTCTAGAATTCCCTGTTTTCTCTCTCCCGCCTTTCTTAAAAAGTGAGATAGCATTAGCTACCCTCCAATCCACAGGAATTGATCCTGAATCTATAGAACATTGGAAAATGAACACCAATGCGTCCACCATTTCTAGAGCCACTTCCTTAAGTACCCTGGGATGCAGACCATCAGGCCCTGGGGATTTATCAGCCTTCAGTCCTATCAGTCTACCCAACACCATTTCCTGCCTAATGTGGATTTCTTTCAGTTCCTCTGTCACCCCAGATCCTCTGGCCACGTGACTGATGAGCAGAAGAAACTGCTGCAAGCAATTTAATGATGAAGACCCAAAAACACAAGCATGAGTTCTGTATATAATCTATAAGTCATGTGAAGATGGGATGTCAAGGATGAATATAAAAGAGTCAAGAGTGTTTTATTGTCATATTGTCATATGTCCTGGAGTGGACGATGAAATTCTTACTTGCTGCAGCACAACAGAATATGTGAATATGTAAACATAGTACATAATGTAGGGAGGAGAAAAAAAAGTTAAATAATAACAAATATAGTGCAATAATAATAGTCTTTTGCAGTTTAGAGCTCAGAGCTTATTCATTGATGTGTTTAATAGCATGATGACTGTAGGGAAGTAGCTGTTCCTGAACCTGGACGTTACAGTTTTCAGGATCCTGTACCTTTTTCCTGATGGCAATGGTGAAATGAGTGTGTGGCCAGGATGTTGTGTGTTTTTGATGATCTTGGCTGCCTTTTTGAGGCAGCGACTACGATAGATCCCTTCGACGGTGGGGAGGTCAAATGGACTGGGCAGTGATCACAACTTTTTGTAGTCTTTTCCGCTCCTGGACGTTCAAGTTGCCGAACCAGGCCATGATGCAACCAGTCAGAATGCTCTCTACCGTGCAAATGTAGAAGTTTAGGAGAATCCTCTTTGACATGCCGAATCTCCGTAATCTTAGGAAGTAGAGTCGCTGATGTGCCTACTTTATAATTGCATTGGTGTGCTGGGTGCAGGGAAGATCTTCGGAAATATGCACGCCAGGAATTTGAAGTTTTTGACCCTCTCCAACATCGTCCCATTGATGTGAACAGAATTGTGGGTCCTCATCAGACAGAGTTAAGTATGAATAAATCATTTTTTCTACAAGTAGGGCAGTCTGTATTTGCAACATGTCAGAGACCAAAAGTGTTTTTCTTGCAGTTATTGCATTTATTTCATGTTTGCTACAGATTGTGCCTGGTTTATGAAGTGTCATAGTTTTACTCGTCTGCCTGGCCTGGATTCATCTACAGCTCCACAGTATGTCCCGGGTGAGAAGTCAAGAAAACATCCCAGCTATGCCTATTTCCATTCTGATGCAGCTAACCTTGTAGTTATGCCATGAGACTGCCAATACTGTATCAGCTCAAAAGCTTTCCTGAAAGAAAAATTATAAAACTGCAGAAACTGGAATTCAGATATGAAAACAGAAAATGCTGGAAGCACTCGGCAAGTGAATCAGCATCTGTAGACTGAGAAACGGTCAACATTTTGAGTCTTTCGTCAAATTTTATCTTTTTATCTTCCTGAAATAAGGAGCATTTAGGAGTCTACAGAAGGGTCTTGAGCCGAAATGTCACGTATCCATGTTCTCCAGAGATGCTGACTGACCTGCTTAGTAACTCGGACACTTTGTGTTCTTTTGTCTATTAACCAGCAACTGCAGTTCCTTGTTTCAGCATTCACTTCGAGTTAGCATTAGCAAAACAGCAAGAGGTATTTACAGAACTAAAATACGTTATAAAAAAAGGACAAAAATTCTTCTGCATTTGTTAAAATATGTAATTCAAAATAGAAAATTTGGTGCTATTTTGAGCAGTTTTCCAAAAAAATGCTATTACGCAGTGCACACAATTATTATACTACATGATTGAATTTTTGGAGATCTGACTCCAAAACGGATGCACAAGAGACTACAGCTGCTGGAACTTAGCAAAAAAAGTAGCTGGAGCAACTCAGCAGGTCAGTCAGCATATATGGAGGAAATGGGCAGTCGGCTTTCTGTTCCATCCATGGATGCTGCCGGACCCACTGAGTTCCTCCAGCTGGTCTCCTATTATGCTTTGACTCCAAAATGTTTTGCTCAACAACATATGAAGTTATTTCAAAGAGCAATAGCAACACTTAGTGGCAAGAATATTGCACTGCACAAATATGGCCAGTGCAAATTTTTACCTTACCAAAAATTACTTTTATTGTTACTTTTTTGCATATTAATCGTTCATTTGTTCTTTATCCCTCTACATCAGTCTATATCTCTCGTTTTCCTATCCCCTAACTAGACTGAAGAAGGGTCTCGACCCGAAACGTCACCCATTCCTTCTCTCCAGAGATGCTGCTTGTCCCGCTGAGTTACTCCAGCATTTTGTGTCTATCAAAAAGTACTTCATATGGCTACTGAAATTGATATATCTTTTGGACAAAAAATAACAACTTTTATTTTAATTTTTAATTATATTTAATTTTAATTTAATTTTAATTTAATTTTAAAATATTAAAGATCTGGAAAAATAAACCATCAATTCTTAAAAAGTATAGCGAGGTATTAACAACTTATATATTGCGCTAAATGACTACAGTGTTCTTCACAGGTACATCACAAAATTATCAATGAAAAGTTTGCACATTCATTATATGTGGAAGGAATAACATCTGGTCAAAAAACGTAATCCCAAATTCGCATTCATCAGACCGAATTTCATCATCTAAATGACTCAGAACTGCTGTAGCTTTGGGAGCAACAACAACAGCAGGAGGAGATTAGCAAGAGATACGACTGATTGGCTCTAGCCCAAGTAGGAGGAGAGAAGTGAAAACAGTTTAAGTACAGGTCAAGGACAGGCAGACTTGACTCAGAACTGCTGTAGCTTTGGGAGCAACAACAACAGCAGGAGGAGATTAGCAAGAGATACGACTGATTGGCTCTAGCCCAAGTGGGAGGAGAGAAGTGAGTCAGTGCTGGGAAAACAGCTGAAAACTGAGGAATTTGGTTTGTAAATTGGTAAATCAGGCAATTTATCAGTCAATTTAAGTAAGACTGCTCTTAGGGAGCGGCAGTGTGTGAGGGAAGTGCCCTGTGAGAAAAGTGTGAGTCTTTGGCTCGAGAGTCTTCGGAGAGGAGGCTGAGGAGAGGAGACTACGCAAAACACTGCAGAGGGAGAGACGAAAGAAGGAGATGTCAGGCAAGCTGATTCAGTGTGATGCTTGCAGTATGTGGGAGGTCAAGGACACCGCTGGTGCCTCTGGCTGCTACAAATGCGAAAAGTGCATCCAGGTAGAGCTCCTGAAGGGCCGTGTTGGGGAACTGGAGAAGCAAGTGGATGACCTCTGGTTCGTCCGAGAAACGGAGTCGTTCCTCGACAAGTCCTACAGTACGATTGTTACACCTAAGGTACTGGAAGAGAGAAGGTGGCAGACAGTGAGAACGGGAGGGAAGCATGGAATGCCAACGTCCCCGGGGGTTGTACCTCTTGTGAACAGGTTCACCCACTTAGAAGCTGTCGGGACAGAAGAGGTGTTTACACTGGGCGGCGGACTGGCTTGTGATGCGTATAGGGCTGTTGAGCCAAAACCAAAAAGGCCTAAAGCAGGCAACGCCATTGTAGTAGGAGACTCCATTGTGAGAGGTACGGACAGGGGTTTCTGCGGCAACAGACGGGATGCGAGGATGGTGTGCTGCCTTCCTGGTGCCAGGATCCAGGATGTCACGGACAGAGTGCAGAAAATCCTCAAGGGCGAAGGTGAACATCCGGAAGTGGTAGTGCATGTCGGCACAAACGATGTCGGAAAGAAGGAGATGAATATTCTGCAGCGTGACTTTGGAGAGCTTGGAAAAATGCTGAAAAGCAGGACCTCCAGGGTTGTTATCTCCGGTTTGCTTCCAGTTCCTCGTGCTGGCGAGAGCAGGAACAGGGAGATATGGGACCTGAACGTGTGGCTGAGGAACTGGTGCACGGGGCAGGGATTTAGATTCTTAGATCACTGGGATCTGTTTTGGGGTAAGGGGGAACTGTACAAAAGGGACGGATTGCATCTTAACAGGTGTGGGACCAGCATTCTGGCAGGCTGGTTTGCTACTGCTACACGAGTGGTTTTAAACTGAATAAGGGGGGTGGGGTGTCGAATGGGCTAGTGGAGGATGGAGTTAAAGGGAAAGGGTTTCTTAAATGTGTGAGCGTAGAGACAGAGGGGTGTAAAATGAGGGTAGAAGCAATAGGTAGCAAGGTGAAAAGTAAAAGTGGCAGGCCGGAAAATCCAGGGCAAAAATCAAAAAGGGCCACTTTTCAACAAAATTGTATAAGGGGTAAGAGTGTTGTAAAAACAAGCCTGAAGGCTTTGTGTCTCAATGCAAGGAGCATTCGTAATAAGGTGGATGAGTTGAATGTGCAGATAGCTATTAATGACTATGATATAGTTGGGATCACGGAGACATGGCTCCAGGGTGACCAAGGCTGGGAGCTGAACATCCAGGGATATTCAATATTCAGGAGGGATAGAGAGAAAGGAAAAGGAGGTGGGGTAGCGTTGCTGATTAGAGAGGAGATTAACGCAATGGAAAGGAAGGACATTAGTTTGCAGGATGTGGAATCGGTATGGGTAGAGCTGCGAAACACTAAGGGGCAGAAAACGCTGGTGGGTGTTGTGTACAGGCCACCTAACAGTAGTAGTGAAGTTGGAGATGGTATCAAACAGGAAATTAGAAATGCGTGCGACAAAGGCAAAACCGTTATAATGGGTGACTTCAATCTACATATAGATTGGGTGAATCAAATTGGCAGGGGTGCTGAGGAAGAGGATTTTTTGGAATGTATGCGGGATAGTTATCTAAATCAACATGTAGAGGAACCAACGAGAGAGCAGGCTATTTTAGACTGGGTATTGAGTAATGAGGAAGGGTTAGTTAGCAGTCTTGTTGTACGTGCCCCCTTGGGCAAGAGTGACCATAATATAGTTGAGTTCTTCATTAGGATGGAGAGTGACATTGTTAATTCAGAAACAATGGTTCTGAACTTAAAGAAAGGTAACTTTGAGGGTATGAGACGTGAATTGGCCAAGATTGACTGGCAATTAATTCTAAAAGGGTTGATGGTGGATATGCAATGGAAGACATTTAAAGACTGCATGGATGAACTACAAAAACTGTTCATCCCAGTTTGGCAAAAGAATAAATCAGGGAAGGTAGTGCATCCGTGGATAACAAGGGAAATCAGGGATAGTATCAAAGCGAAGGATGATGCGTACAAATTAGCCAGAAAAAGCAGCATACCGGAGGACTGGGAGAAATTCAGAGACCAGCAGAGGAGGACAAAGGGCTTAATTAGGAAAGGAAAAATAGATTATGAAAGAAAACTGGCAGGGAACATAAAAACTGACTGCAAAAGTTTTTATAGATATGTGAAAAGAAAGAGATTAGTTAAAACAAATGTAGGTCCCTTGCAGTCAGAAACAGATGAGTTGATCATGGGGAACAAGGATATGGCGGACCAATTGAATAACTACTTTGGTTCCGTCTTCACTAAGGAAGACATAAATAATCTGCCGGAAATAGCAGGGGTCAAAGGAGTTGGAGGAATTGAGTGAAATCCAGGTTAGCCGGGAAGTGGTGTTGGGTAAATTGAATGGATTAAAGGCCGATAAATCCCCAGGGCCAGATAGGCTGCATCCCAGAGTACTTAAGGAAGTAGCTCCAGAAATAGTGGATGCATTAGTAATAATCTTTCAAAACTCTTTAGATTCTGGAGTAGTTCCTGAGGATTGGCGGGTAGCAAACGTAACCCCACTTTTTAAGAAGGGAGGGAGAGAGAAAACGGGGAATTACAGACCAGTTAGTCTAACATCGGTAGTGGGGAAACTGCTAGAGTCAGTTATTAAAGATGGGATAGCAGCACATTTGGAAAGTGGTGAAATCATTGGACAAAGTCAGCATGGATTTACAATAGGTAAATCATGTCTGACGAATCTTATAGAATTTTTCGAGGATGTAACTAGTAGCGTGGATAGGGGAGAACCAGTGGATGTGGTGTATCTGGACTTCCAGAAGGCTTTCGACAAGGTCCCACATAAGAGATTAGTTTACAAACTTAAAGCACACGGCATTGGGGGTTCAGTATTGATGTGGATAGAGAACTGGCTGGCAAACAGGAAGCAAAGAGTAGGAGTAAACGGGTCCTTTTCACAATGGCAGGCAGTGACTAGTGGGGTACCGCAAGGCTCAGTGCTGGGACCCCAGCTATTTACAATATATATTAATGATCTGGATGAGGGAATTGAAGGCAATATCTCCAAGTTTGCGGATGACACTAAGCTGGGGGGCAGTGTTAGCTGTGAGGAGGATGCTAGGAGACTGCAAGGTGACTTGGATAGGCTGGGTGAGTGGGCAAATGTTTGGCAGATGCAGTATAATGTGGATAAATGTGAGGTTATCCATTTTGGTGGCAAAAACAGGAAAGCAGACTATTATCTAAATGGTGGCCGACTAGGAAAAGGGGAGATGCAGCGAGACCTGGGTGTCATGGTACACCAGTCATTGAAAGTGGGCATGCAGGTGCAGCAGGCAGTGAAGAAAGCGAATGGTATGTTAGCTTTCATAGCAAAAGGATTTGAGTATAGGAGCAGGGAGGTTCTACTGCAGTTGTACAGGGTCTTGGTGAGACCACACCTGGAGTATTGCGTACAGTTTTGGTCTCCAAATCTGAGGAAGGACATTATTGCCATAGAGGGAGTGCAGAGGAGGTTCACCAGACTGATTCCTGGGATGTCAGGACTGTCTTATGAAGAAAGACTGGATAGACTTGGTTTATACTCTCTAGAATTTAGGAGATTGAGAGGGGATCTTATAGAAACTTACAAAATTCTTAAGGGGTTGGACAGGCTAGATGCAGGAAGATTGCTCCCGATGTTGGGGAAGTCCAGGACAAGGGGTCACAGCTTAAGGATAAGGGGAAAATCCTTTAAAACCGAGATGAGAAGAACTTTTTTCACACAGAGAGTGGTGAATCTCTGGAACTCCCTGCCACAGAGGGTAGTCGAGGCCAGTTCATTGGCTATATTTAAGAGGGAGTTAGATGTGGCCCTTGTGGCTAAGGGGATCAGAGGGTATGGAGAGAAGGCAGGTACGGGATACTGAGTTGGATGATCAGCCATGATCATATTGAATGGCGGTGCAGGCTCGAAGGGCCGAATGGCCTACTCCTGCACCTAATTTCTATGTTTCTATGTTTCTAAATACCAATCAACAGGCAATAGATGCTGGAAGAGAATGGGCAAGCATTAAACATGATGGCACAGGATATTACATGACAGATCTTGATAACCGAAGCTGGCTGTTCACATTTTCCCAGCATAGATTCTCACCTTGCATGGTCTCATAGATAGGTTTTTAAATACATTTTAGTTTTCAGCTAGATAATTCAGCCTTGCATGAGCTGTCTGAAAGAATTTAATTGTAAATAGGACATCAAGATTACCAAAGTTAATCATTTTTCACTTCAACTATAATTGTGAAAAGAATTGCAAGGCATCCATAACTGGCACATGATGTCACAGCCAGGCCTTTGACCTGAGGTCAGCACATGGACGCAACCACAAACAAAGTCCATAAACGCCTCAACTTCGTCAGAAGTATGAGGAGATTCAGCATGTCGCCGAATATTCGATAGAGGTTCTACAGGTGCACAGTAGAGAGCATACTGACTGGATTCATCACTGCCTGGTGCAGTAGCTTGAATGCCTGGGATCTACAGGAAGCATTGTAATAGAAAGCAGCTAATATCATCAAAGGCACCACCATTCTGGCCATGCTCTCATCTCATTGTTACCACCGGGAAGAAGGTATTAGAGCCTGAGAATTGTTACCCCCAGGTTCAAGAACAGCTTGAATGATCTTGCTGTTGTTCATTACCGTTGTCGTTATAATTATTTGTATCAACCATTAGACATGTTAAACTACATTGCATAACCCTAACATACCCCACCTCTGAAACGGACTTTGTATAGGTTGAACTATATACTTCTGTTGCACATTGTGGTCTTGTTGCAGTGTTTTACCGATAATGTATTGTATTATTGTTTATTGCATACTTGGTTACTTTGAAAGAAAGCCCTTGCTTGGTTTAAATTTCTGTGTGTTTTGTAATCGTGATTAGGAAAAGGGGAGATGCAACGAGACCTGGGTGTCATGGTACACCAGTCATTAAAAGTAGGCATGCAGGTGCAGCAGGCAGTGAAGAAAGCAAATGGTATGTTAGCATTCATAGCAAAAGGATTTGAGTATAGCAGCAGGGAGGTTCTACTGCAGTTGTACAGGGTCTTGGTGAGACCACACCTGGAGTATTGCGTACAGTTTTGGTCTCCTAATCTGAGGAAAGACATTCTTGCCATAGAAGGAGTACAGAGAAGGTTCACCAGACTGATTCCTGGGATGTCAGGACTTTCATATGAAGAAAGACTGTATAGACTCGGCTTGTACTCGCTAGAATTTAGAAGATTGAGGGGGGATCTTATAGAAACTTACAAAATTCTTAAGGGGTTGGACAGGCTAGATGCAGGAAGATTGTTCCCGATGTTGGGGAAGTCCAGAATAAGGGGTCACAGTTTAAGGCTAAGGGGGAAATCTTTTAGGACCGAGATGAGGAAAACATTTTTCACACAGAGAGTGGTGAATCTCTGGAATTCTCTGCCACAGAAGATAGTTGAGGCCAGTTCATTGGCTATATTTAAAAGGGAGTTAGACGTGGCCCTTGTGGCTAAAGGGATCAGGGGGTATGGAGAGAAGGCAGGTACAGGATACTGAGTTGGATGATCAGCCATGATCATATTGAATGGTGGTGCAGGCTCGAAGGGCCGAATGGCCTACTCCTGCACCTATTTTCTATGTTTCTATGATTAGCTGTATCCGACGACGACTGCTGCCCCAGGCCTACAGCCAGCGCGGAGAAGAAGCGGCAACTCCAGCCCAACCCCGCTCCGCGACGGGCCGGGGACCTCCAGCCAACCCCCCCGGCGCTGGCGAAAGCCGATCACCAGCCATACACACAAAGCGCTGCAGCAACTCAGCCTCCTCCCCGCGTCGGCGGCAAGCCTGGCCCGATACCTCCGGCTGCCCCCGGACAGGGACGAGACACCCGGGAGGGGATGGGGACGGCCCAGCAGCAACTAAATAGACCCGGATCCGACACCGACCATGGACGAGCACGATCTCACTCACTCACCAAAGCATTAAGCATTACCAAGATAATGCCTTTTTCACGATCGAGTGCCTAAATCAGCCTTTTTTTGCCATTTTACTGAAAGGTCGTGCGATTTACTCTAGTTGTACCGTGATTACAATGAGGTTTTCGATGTTAACACGTTAATATTAATGTTATTATTAACGTGTTAACATAGTAAAACTTACAAGAACATTTCTACCACTGGGGCAAAACCAGGGGCGCCACCATTGGTTGTTCATTCATTTATGCCGCTGCCCGCTGGTTCAGTTTTCTCCAAGATCTATTTAAGAAAGAACTGCAGATGCTGGAAAAATTGAAGGTAGACATAAAATGCTGGAGAAACTCAGCGGGTGAGGCACCATCTATGGAGAGAAGGAATAGGCGATGTTTCAGGTCGAAACCCTTCATCAGACTGATGTGGGGGACAGGTAGGGGGGCGGGAAAAATAAAGGAAGAGGCGGAGACAGTAGGACTAGAAGGAGAGCTGGGAAGGGTGAGGGGGAGGAGGGAGAAGACAAGTGTTATCTAAAATTAGAGAAGTCAATGTTGATACCGCTGGGGTGCAGACTACCCAAGCGAAATACCCAAGCTTGCTCCTCACTACATTTACTGCTGGCTCCAGTCGCAAATCTGAGTTTTCGAGTAATTTGTGCAAGGCATTCATTGATGCTGGAATTGCACTGTGGAAATTGGAAAACAAATCTCACATAGTTTTTTTTTAGAGAAATACACAGAGGAACACATACCAAACGAGTTATCATTACGGAAAAATAATGTTGACAGCAACTTCAACATTGTTGTGCAGAAAATTAGAGATGAAGTTGCATGCAACAAAATATGGATCTCAATAGACGAGACAACCGATGCTGTGGGGAGATATGTTGCCAATGTGGTCATCGGTACACTGGAGGCAGGTCAATCATCAAAGTATTTGCTGACATCGGAAGTATTGGAGAAGGCACAGTTCAACTATTGCTCAGTTGTTTACATCTTCACTTGCTGTACTTTGGCCAATAGGTATAAAACACGAGAATGCTCTTCTGTTTGTGACTGATGCAGCTCCGTACATGAAAAAAGCTGCTTATGCTCTAAAAGTTTTATTCCCAAAATGTTGCATTTGACATGCTTAGCTCAAGGATTTCATAGAATTGGCAAGCACATACGTAGCTTGTTTCCAAATGTCAATCGCCTAGTTTCCAATGTCAAGCAAATCTTCCTCAAAGCACCGTCACGTGTGCAGTTGTTCAAGGAAATGGCACTCGAGATTCCGCTACCTCCTCAGCCCGTTTTGACTAGGTGGGGTACATGGCTCTCTGCTGTACTCTAGTATGCTGCAAATTTTGAAAAGATAAAATAAATCGTCAACTGTTTTGAAGAAGAATTTGCTGCAGTCAGGATCATCAGTGAAATCAAGCAGAAAATGAACCTCCACCGCGACCTTGTGGTTATTGCTTCCAATTTTGCAAACTTCCCACGTTATCACCTTGAGAAACATGGCAAAACATTAGTGAATAACTTGCAGGTTTTCAACAAAGTAACTGACGATATTTGTAAAATTCCTTGCCATGTAGGTAAAGATATACAAGGAAAATGTGAGAGAGTGATTTAGCTAACAAAGATCTTGAAGAAATACAAAACATAGCTAAAGTTCTCAAAGGTAGTTGTTATGCACAATATATCGACATGAATATAGAGTCTGTAGCTTGTTTCGGGTATGCACTAGTGACCTCAGCTGAGGTAGAAAGAAGTTTTTCACAACTGAAGCATATTCTGTCGGACAGACAGCATAGTTTAACACCAAATAATTTGATAAAAATGCTAGTAATTTTGTGCAACCAGGTAACTTTGGTCATTTAATGTCGTTTACCTTTATATTATCATTTTTAACCATATTTTGGTGGTGGAAATAAATGCTTTATGCCTTTTTTTGTCAATAAATGCCTTTTTCGTGCCTTTTTTGTAATTTTATTATGCCTTTTTACCTGCCTATTTCAGAGTTTTTAAGCGCCTAAACATCCTGGCTCTACATAGGATTATTAAGGGTTTGGACACGCTGGAGGCAGGAAACATGTTCCCGATGTTGGGGTAGTCCAGAATCAGGGGCCACAGTTTAAGAAGAAGGGGTGAGCCATTTAGAACGGAGATGAGGAAAAACATTTTTCACACAGAGAGTTGTATGAGGGGACTCCAGCGACACCAAGGTGGCTCAGGCAGGGGTGGAGGTGAAAACTGGGAGGACGTGGAGAGCCGGTAAAGTCGTGCTGCAAGCGGAGCCTCGGATACGCCACAGAGCCCTGGTGGGAGCAGTGACCCGGGGAAGAGCTGGCCTGGGAATCTTCCCAACTCCCCAATTTGACAAGGCCAAGGGGAAGGAGAGGCGCAGGCTGGTCCAGGAGGAAGTGAGGGCAATGGTGGAGGAGGAGAGGTGTACCAGAGCAGTCGGATTGAGGCATCAGGGAGCCTGGACAAGGTGGGAGCAGGCCATGGACCGAAAAGTCACATGGACTGAGCTCTGGCAGACTGAACCACAGCACATCAACTTCCTGGTTCAGGCAGTGTATGATGTCCTGCCCAGCCCATCAAACCTCTTCATCTGGGGCAAAGCTGAATCTCCAGATTGCCCACAATGCTCAGGCAAGGGGACGTTGGAACACATCCTGAGCTGCTGCCCAAAGGCTCTTGAGCAGGGCTGGTACACATGGCGTCATGACCAGGTTCTTAAACCCATTGCAGAAGCCATCAGCATGGGGCGAGCTGCAGACGAGCACGCCCCACCACCCAGATGATCACCTTCGTGAAGGCCGGAGTGCAGCTGCCAAGAACCACAGCAGCCAAGAATCCGTCAGGAATCCTGGCGACTGCGCAGGACTGGCAGCTTTCCGTAGACCTGGTGAAACAGCTGAAGTTCCCACAGCACATTGTCACGACCACCCTGAGGCCAGATATCCTCCTGGTCTCAGAGGCCACCAAAAACATCGTCTTGTTGGAACTGACAGTGCCGTGGGAGGACCGTCTGGAGGAGGCCCACGAGAGGAAGTTGACCAAGTGTGAAGAGCTGGTCATACTGCCGTAAGCAGGGCTGGAAGGCAAGTTGTATGCTCATCGAGGTTGGCTGCAGAGGTTTTGCAGGGCAATCGCTCTACAAAGCCTTGAGTGCACTGGGCATCAACGGAGTGGCGAGGAGAAGAGCCATCAAGAACACCACAGAGGCAGTGGAGAAGGCCTCGAGATGGCTCTGGATCAGGAGAGGAGGTCCATGGGGAGGAGCGAATGCCACCAGATACAGCGTGGAAAGCGCAGAAACAGGCCCTTCAGCCCACCAATCAGCGATCCTCGCACATTAACACTCTACTACACATACCAGGGACAAGTTTGCATTTATACCAAGCCAATTAACCTACAAACCTGTACGTCTTTGGAGTGTGGGAGGAAACTGAAGATCTCGGAGAAAACTCATGTGGTCACAGGTAGAATGTATAAACTCCATACAGACGGTGCCCGTGGTCAGGTTTGAACCCGGGTTTCTGAAGCTGTAAGGCAGCAACTCTACCGCTGCGCCACCGTGCCACCCTATATGTGACAATAAAGTGGCTTTGAATCATTCAAAGTTATGGGAAACTGGAATAAAAAGAGTTGAACCTGAGGCAAATTACATTTTAGTGGTGCAGGCTTAAGTGGCCAGTTTACCAACCTGTTTCTGTTTTCTTGTGTTCTCTACAATTGCGCATAACTTTGGTAATTTATGTTTCAGGGAAAATCGCACTAAAATACGCCAACATTATTCCAGTTCTAAATGAATATAACTTTAATTTTGTGGTCACATCTTTGATGTACCAGATTTTAGTTTAATTTAGAGATATAGCGTAGAAACAGGCCCTTCGGCCCACTGAGACCACACAGCCCAGCAATCCCTGCATATTAACACTATCCTACCCAAACTAGGGACAATTTACACATACACCAAGCCAATTAACCTACAGATCTGTACGTATCTGGAGTGTGGAGGAAACCGAAGATCTCAGAGAAAACCCACGCAGTCACGGGGAGAACATACAAACTCCGTACAGACAGCACCCTTAGTCGGGATCGAACACATGTCTCCGGCACTGCAAGCGCTGTAAGGAAGCAATTTTACCGCTGCGCCACCATGGCAGCCCAGATGTAGGCAACTACAATAGCAATGTACCAAACTGGTAGGGCACTGATAAACTAATGTAATCTGTGATTAAGAACGATCTCGACTCGAAACTTCACCTATTATTTTTCTCCTCCAGCGTTTATGTCTATCTTTGGTTTAAACCCGCATCCGCACTTTCTTCCCACACATGTGATCTGAGGTGTTTAAGAAGGAACTGCAGATGCTGGAAAATCGAAGGTAGACAAAAATGCTGGAGAAACTCAGCGGGTGAGGCAGCATCTATGGAGCGAAGGATATAGGCGACGTTTCGGGTCGAGACCCTTCTTCAGACCAAAGATACCTCTAGTGTCTTTGGTTCAGACCAAAGATACCTCTAGTATCTTTGCTTCATACTGATGTGAGGGTGGGGGGAGAGAGAGTGGGCTGAGGGAGAGCTGGGATGTGAGGTTGTCAGTTACGGCTGTTTCATAGAAACATAGAAAATAGGTGCAGGAGTAGGCCATTCGGCCCTTCGAGCCTGCACCGCCATTCAATATGATCATGGCTGATCATCCAACTCAGTATCCTGTACCTGCCTTCTCTTCATACCCCCTGATCCCTTTAGCCACAAGGGCCACATCTAACTCCCTCTTAAATATAGCTAATGAACTGGCCTCAACTACTTACTGTCTGTGGCAGAGATTTCCTCAGTAACTTTGTCAAAAAATATGTTCATATTGCTCACCTTGCATTGAGAATTGCTGTCGGGAATTTGTCCCTTATTTTGAACTTTTGTCCCTTATATTTGGGAGTGAGAAAGTTGTCAACCCGAGCCATGACTGAATGGCAGAGTAAAGCTGATGGGCCGAATGGCCTAATTCCACTCCTGGCCCCTGCATCAGCGATCGACAGCGGGCTCCGCCAATGGGGCGGCGGTCTCTGGTGACGTCACGGAGTTGCCGGAAGGGGCGGGACCTCCGGCCGCCGACATGGAGCCGGAGGAGAAGGTGATGGCGGCGGCGGCGGTGCCGGTGGATGCGTTCAGTGGGCTGCGCATCACCAACGTGTGGACCGTCCTCTTGTCAGTAAGTGAAGTGAAGGGGAGAAACGGGCAGACGGCTCCCTCCCTCCATGTCCGTCCCAGGCTCTGCAGCGGGAGTCGCCAACTGGGCTCCCGACCCGAGCGTCACCCATTCCTTCTCTCCACAGATGCTGCATGTTTGTCCCGCTGAGAACTACAGCGTTTTGTGTCTATCCTCGCAGTAAACCCTGAACCAGCGACTGCAGTTCCCTCCTACACAGAACTTCGTCAAAGCAGGCAAGCCTTGAGAAGCTTTCGCAGTGGATGAGACAAAATGTGTGGGGAGGAGCTGCAGATGTTGGTTTACACTGAAGACAGGCACAACAAGCTGGAGTAACTCAGCGGGGACAGGCAGCATCTCTGGAGAGAAGGAATAGGAGACATTCGGGTCGATACTCTTCTCCTGGTGGGAGTTCTGCAAAACCCTCTCTCACTGCCCCCTTCTGTGATTCCCTGTCTTTAGCACATCTTCCAAGCCATTGTTGACTCCGCCCTTCCTGAGGTCATCTGTTGCCAGCCCTGATTTGGTTCTGGTCTTCACTTATTTCGTCTGCAGAAGGGTTCTGACTCAAACGTCACCTATTCCCATTTCTCTGCCTGACCCGCTGAGTTACTCCAGCATTTATTTGTGTGTCTATCTCTGCCAGCTCTTTGCTCAACTGCAATGAGTTGAAAGAGCACAATAACATTATACTGAAAGACAAATACTACAGCATTAGGTACAGGTTGTAATAACACTTTAATAATATCATGTTTGCTATATCTAAAATTACATAATAGAATAGAATAGTTTCTTTATTGTCATTGTAACATGAACCATGTACAACGAAATTTAAAAATGTCAGCCAGTCAGTGCACCATTCAAACATTTCTAAAAGCTAACGATACATACAAGGTAAAATATTAAAAAAGATAAACAACTAAAATAAATATCATGAAAATACCACAAATAAACACCCAACCCTACATCCTTCTGTCGATTTCACAGTGTACCACAGTCCCTTAGTATGTATCGCCCCTGCGTTCCTTGGATGCTACATTTAGTGCCTTTATAGCAGTGGGGTAAAAACTGTTTTTAAGTCTGTTTGTCCTTGTCCTTGTAGATCTGTACCGTCTGCCTGACGGCAACAGTTCAAACAGGGAGTGTCCGGGGTGGGAAATGTCCTTTATAATACTCTGGGATTTTTTGATGCAGCGGGAACTGTGTAAGTCCTCCAAGGTAAGGAGAGGGCAGCCGACAATCCTCTGGGCGTTGTCAATGGCCCTCTGGAGCGCTTTCCTCTGAGCCGCTGTGCAGCTGGTGTACCATACGCATACACAGTATGTTAGGATGCTCTCAATGGAGCACCGATAAAAGGACAGCAGCAGTCTCTGATTGATGTTATTCTTCCTGAGCACCCTCAGGAAGTGCAGTCTCTGCTGGACCTTTTTCAGCAGCGCAGAAGTGTTCATGCTCCACGTCAGGTCCTCCTCAATATGGATTCCCAGGAAGCGGAAATCCGCCACCCTCTCCACAGTCTCCTCTGATAATTAATGGTACCATGTCCGTTTTATTCTTCCTGAAGTCTATTATTATTTCCTTTGTCTTTAAGGTGTTGAGGAGCAGGTTATTTTCTCCACACCACGCTGTCAGCTGCTCCGCCTCATCCCAGTAGGCGTGCCCCCCGGAGATGAGTCCCACCACCGTAGTGTCATCCGCAAATTTGACAATGGTGTTGCTGTGGTGGGCACGTGCAGTCATGTGTGTAGATGGTGTAGAGCAGGGGGCTCAGTACGCAGCCCTGTGGTGAGCCGGTACTGAGGCTGAGGGCCGTGGATGTGTGATGGCCCACTCTGACTCTCTGGCTGCGACCCGACAGGAAGCTATTTATCCACATGCAGGTGGAGTGTGGAAGTCCCAAGTCCCCCAGTTTGTCCACCAGTTTGTGGGGAAGGATGGTATTAAAAGCAGAGCTGTAGTCCACAAAGAGCATCCGCACGTAGCTCCCCCGCTGCTCCAGGTGGGACAATGCAGCATGGAGAGCTGTGGCTACAGCGTCCTCTGTAGGAAGGAATTGTAAGATGGTTAATTTTGCTCTGTTCTCTTTGTTTAGATTCAGTGGTCAGAGCCATGGCTGATTGGGCTGCTAACTTTCCACATCCTCTGCTTTGCACTAACTCTGATCACAGTGAGATTCTACAGGCTGCAGATTGCCCATTTCCTTTTCATGAGTAAGTCATTTTTTGTTTGGTGATTAAAAATAATTTAATGGCCTTTGAGTATTCAGTCATACAACACTGGCCCTGTGGCCCAACCTGTACAATATGCCTCATTTATGCTAGTCTCATTTGCCTGTATTTAGCCCATGTTCTTTTAAATCTTTCCTACCCATGTACCTGTCCAAATGTCTTTTAAAGATTGTTTTTGTACTTCTCTGGCAGCTTGTTCCATATACCCACCACACTGCATGTGAAATGGTTGCCTCTTGTCAAATCTTTCCCCTCTTAAATAAAACCCATGCCCTCTAGTTCTTGATTCTGGGGAAAAGATTCTGTATATTTACCTCATCTTTTTCCTCTCATGATTTTATACACCTTATAATCACGCCTCAGCTTTCTGCACTCCAAGGATAACAACTTAGTCTGCCCGACCTCTCTCAATAGCTCAGGACCTCGAGTCCAGACGATATTAGAAGTGTAAGCCAACATCTGCAGCTCCTCCCCTCCCAGTAGGCGGGGCTGTGTGAGGATGCTGTTCATTGACCAGTTCAGCTTTCAATACGATAGTCCCCATCAGACTGGCTGAGAAGCTGCTGAAACTGAGGCTTAACACTCCCCATGTGCGCCTGGGTCCTGGACTTTCACACTGCCAGGCCCCAGGTGGTCAAGATGGGAAGACATGCATCCAACCCCCTCACCCTGAACACGGGATCCCACCAGGGTTGCGTCCTTACCCCCTACTGTACTCCCTGTACACACATGCCCGTGTGGCCAGGTTCAGCTCCAACTCCATCATCAAATTGCTGATGACACTGTGGTGGTGGGCCTGATCTCCGATAACGATGAGAAGGTCTACCGGGAGGAGGTGGCTGATCTGGCACTCCGGTGTCAGGACAACAGCCTCCTCTTGAATGTCACAAAAACTAAGGAGCTGATTGTGGACTTTAGAATGGTACAACATCTGAGGGGGTACACGCCACTGGAGATTAATGGGACTACTGTGGATAGGGTGAGCTGCTTTAAATACCTGGTCCACATCACAGAGTATCTGACATGGACAACACACACTGCCGCACTGGTGAGTAATGCAAGGCAGCGCCTTTACCACCTCAGGCAGCTGAGGAAATTCAGAGTCTCTCTGAGGATCCTTCAGTGTTTCTACTCTGGGGCTGTAGAAAGCATCTTGTCCGGCAACATCACAAACTGGTATGGGAACAGCTCTGCCCAGGACAGGAAGGCTCTGCAGAGAATAGTGCGTTCGGCCGAATGCACTATGGGAACTACACTCGCCCCCCTGCAGGACCAATACACCAAGAGGTGCAAATCCAGAGCCAGCAACATTATGGGGGTCCCCTACCACCCCAGCAACGGACTGTTTCAACTGCTACGGTCAGGCAAACGCCTCTGCTGTCATGCTGTGAAAACAGAGAGGATGAGAGGGAGTTTCTTCCCACAGGCCATCAGGACTGTAAACTCTTATCTCACCAGAGACTAATTTAATGTACTAATTTACTGTTGTGTCTCTTGTAAAAAAATATTTTCTAACATGTAAATACTGATTCTGTTCTATTCTGTTCTGTAGTTTTTGCACAATCCGCAGGCATTGCTACTTTCATTTCACTGCACATCTTGCATGTGTATGTGACAAATAAAGTTGTCTTGGCTTGACGACTTGATATTCTTCTAAATCTTCTCGACACCCTTTCCAACTTAAAGGCATCTTTCCTCTAGCGGGGTAACCAAAAATAAACACAATACTCTATACATCAACATTCTTTTGTGATTATGATCCAAATCTTAATGCCATTTTATCAACCCAAATGCATGCAATATCATGTTCCTCCCACACCCTTCAGGTGCAGTCAAGCTGGTTGAAACTATAAATTTATAATTTAAAAAAAAAACTGATTCTCAAAATCTAAAACAATAAGAGAAATTGTTAGAAATCCTCAGCAAGCCAGGCCATACCAGTAGCAAGAGAAAGAGTTAACAATTCAGGTGGAAGAACTGAAGAGGGGACCATAGACATTAATAAAACTGGAGGTGGTGGGGATCTAAAACTGGTCTAATTGTGGGAATAAAGTGTAACAAGGTTATCTGGTCAATGAATGAATGTGAGCAGTTAGTAAAAACATAGACAAAAATATCAGTGGATAGCTCGTTTCCTATGATGGCAATAGAGAGATCAGGAAAGGGGAGAGGTGTCAGAAATGGTACAAATTAATTTGAGGGCAGCGTGGGAGTTCATAGCGAAGCTGATGAAATGGACAAATTGATGCAGGAGCCAGCATCAATGCAGTCATCGGTGTAAGGGAGAAAACTTTAGGGGTAGTGCCAGAGTAGGTTTGAAATCAGTGGGCTAAGAAGCTGGGTTTGGAACAAGGGGGTATTATAGAGCATACAATATGGCTACCTGTGCCCTATTGGGTTCTTCCTGAACTGTTTATTGAGCTTGCTTTTCTTCAGGAAAAAGATAAGCACGAGGTGACTCCAAGAATAGTGGAAAATCTTAATTCAATCAGTGAGAGCACTTTGATTGTTTTTACAGATGGATCTAAAGATCCAGTTAGTGGGAGAGCTGGGTTTGGAGTGTATGTGAGCAGCTTGGGTTGAAGATTGGCCGGCGCATTTCTGATGGAAGCTCGTTCTCATGACTGAATTAATGGCAATTCACATGGGCTCTATGGTGGATTGAGGAAGCCAGTTTTAGTGAAGTCATTATCTGTTCTGATTCTGCAGCTGCTCTTGAAACTTTAAGAGTAGGGAAATCTAAAGCTCGTCCTGACATTATAAATGAAATCATGAGTGTGTTTTCTAGAATTGGGTCTGCGTGTAACATCACTTTTTGCTGGGTTCCGGGCATGCTGGGTGAGGGGAATGAGCAGGTGGACCTCATAGCAAAGGAGAGGTTTAAGAAGAGAAATAGATAATGGGGAGATTGGAACTGAGAGAATAATTAAAGAGGGCTTAACAAAAGAAGGCAGAGAGGATGGGAAATGGAAGTCAGGGGTAGACACTACTTTTCTATACATCTGAAGTTAGGAGTAGGTTTGAAACAAAGAATATTCCACATAACCAACAAAAGGGCAGGTGTAGTTAAGGAATGTGAGTGTTCATGACAATAGGTGCAGGAGTAGGCCATTTGGCCCTTCAAGCCAGCATCGCCATTCAATGTGATCATGGCTGATCATCCCCAATCAGTACCCCATTCCTGCCTTCTCCCCGTATCATAGAAACATAATCATGGCGTAGTTAAGGAATGCAAGTGTTCATGGCTATATCTTTGATTTGTAGAAAGTGGGAGGGATTAAAAGAGAAGTTGTTCAAGGCAAGCACAAGTTCTGGCAAGTGGAGGAGAATGTTAGTGGAGAGAACCTGGATGGATCTATGTTCTTGGAGGAAATGAAGTGCTCTTAAGAACTTCATGTTGGGGAATGGAAGTGTATGTGGACTGGATAACCATGGTGAAGATGAGGTGGTGCAGCCAGGGAAATGTTAAAATCTTGCAGGAAATAAGGGGGAAGGGGGCGATAAGATATCATCAAGGAAGGCACAATGGCGCTGTAGTAGAGATATGCCTCACAGCACTTGAGACCTGGGTTCGATCCTGACTGTGGGGACTGTCTGAACAGAGTTTGTACGTTCTGCCTCTAAATGTGTGGGTTTTCTCCAGGTGCTACGGTTTCCTTCCACAATCCAATGATGTGCAGTTTTATAGGTTAATTGGCTTCTGTAAATTACCCCTAGTATGTTGGATAAAACTAATGAGCGGGTGAACAATGGTCCCCATCTTTATTACAGCTTTCACCAAATGCTGCAGGAAATCAGCGGGTCAGGTAGCATGGATGCTGCCTGACCCACTGGGTTCCTTCATCACTTTGTGTTCTGATCAAGATTTCAATCTGCAGTTTTATTTCAGTATTGAACATAGAATACAAGAATAGCCCCATAACGTCTGTTGAACAAAATGCTAAGACCAAGTCTTTTCTGCCTGCACATAATCCATCTCCTTCCATTCCCTGCACATTTATATGCCTATCCAAAAATCTCTTCAATGCCTCTATTGTATCTGCAGCACCCACCACCCCAGGCGCTGCTTTTCAGACACTCGCCACTTTCTGTGTTATGAATTTGGCACGCACATCTTTAAACTTTGCCCCTCTCACCTTAAAGCTATACTCTCTGGTATTTGATTTTCTATCCTAGGCAAAAAGGTTCTGCCTGTCGACCCTATCTCTGCCTTGCGTAATTTTATGTTCTTATCTCGGGTCTCCCCGCAACTTCCAGCGTTACTGAGAAAACAGTCCAAATCTGTCCAACCTCTCCCTGTAGCTAATACCTCCTTATTGCAGGCATCATTCTGGTAACCGTTCTCTGCACCCTTTTCAACACGTGCATATCCTTCCTGTAATACCACAAATTCAGATGAACGAAAGTCCTATAAAGCTGCATCATGACTTCCTGACTCTTACACTCAATGCCACAACCCAGGAAAGCAAAAATGAAATCAACCATGCCATATGCCTTCTCTACTTGCATTGCTGCTCCCAAGGAGTTATTGATGTGGACCCCAAGATCTCTCCAAGCAACATCCTAAAGAACCTCTTCTCCATCCTCTCCAATGCCTTCACATTCTCCTTATGATGTGGTGGAGAACTGCACACAATATTTTATATGTGGCTAACTTAAAGTTTTACACAGCAGCACCATGATTTCCTGACTTTTATTCTCATCATCCCCACTGATGAAGGCAAGTATGCCATTTCCCCCCTACTACTTCTGTTGCTGATTTCAAGAAGCTATGTAATTGCACCCCAAAATCCCTCTGTCCTTTTACATTTGACCTCCCAAAGTGCAACACCTCACACTTGTCCCGAATAAACTCTATCTGCCATTTCTTGTCCCACATTCCTAACTGATCTGTGTCAAACTTGTTACAAATTGGTCTTTATTCACAACTCTGCCAATTTTTTGTGTTACCTGCAAATTTTATGTGACCTGTTGGAAAAAGTGATAGGAATGCATCGAAAGCAAACGAAGATTGCAGTATGGTTATTGACACTAGAGGTCAGTGTGGTTCTTTATATAAATATTCTAAAACTATCCCAGTACAAATTGAAGATCCAACTAGTCTTTTAATTATTGAAAGGTTGTTACAAGATGGATTTCATCTTCAATTTTTCACATTTTACATTTTTCATCAAACTGAACCACAATCTCTTGTCTTTAATTCACATGTATATTGCAATATCTTATTTAACCAAATCTAATACCATAGAAACAAATCATTGTGCAACCAGTCAATGCAGGAATTTGTGCTCATCTTCAGCCATTTTCTACCTGAATTATCAAAGTCCATCTCTTTCTCCCGTTGTTTGGAAGAAATGGAGCTAGTGTCATATGAAGATGTATGGAAGATTGATCTACCAAACAAGTCAAGACTGAAACAGAAACTTCAGCTGAAACAGTCCAACTGCCCTATGAGTGTTCTGTATATGTTCATCACCAGTAGTATACATCTTACTCTGCCGCTTGACTACAATTTAAACTGGTTTATGTCCCTCAACTCCTTGCTTGTTCATGTGACTATCTAAATGCCTCCAAAACATTTCTATTCTATCCACTTCCCCATGCAGCATGTTTTGGGCACTTTCCTCCCTCTGCCTAAAAAAACTTGCCATGTAAATCTTTCATCTTTCCCCCCCGTCACCTTAAAGCTATGCCCTTTAGTATTTATCATTTACAGCCGTGGCTAAACACACTATCCACCGCACCTGTGCCTCATAATTTTAGATACTTCTATCAGGATTTCCCTCAGCCTTTGACTCTCTAATCCAGGTTTGTCTAACTTCTAATCATTAGTAGCATCCAGGCAACATCCTAGACAACCTCTTCTCCATCATCTCCAAAGTCTTCATGTCACCCCCTTGTGATGTGATAACCAGAGCTGCAAATAAAACTCTACATATGGCTTACTTAAAGTTTTACACAACTGCAACATGATTTCCTGAAGTTGCATCCCGACTGAAGATGGCCAGTATGCCTTATTTACCACCATATGTTTTGTTTACCACCCTAACTACTTCTGTTGCTGATTTCAAGGAGCTGTATAATTGTACCCCAAAATCCCTCTGTCCTCTTACATTTGACCTCCCAAATTTCAGCACCTCATAATTGTCCTGAATAAACTCCATCTGCCATCTGTCGGCTCATAGTCTCAATTGATCTGTATTCTGCTGTATCCTTTGATAACCGTGCTCTCTATCCACCAATCTATCCAGCCAATTTTTGTGTCATCTTCAAATTTACCCATCAGCCCACCTACATTTTATCCATATTATTTAGGTACATCACAAACAGCAGAAGTCCCAGCTTTGATCCGGATAAAACACACTTTAATCAGAATAACGCCCCTCATTATTAACCTCCTCTTTGGCCAAGCCAATTTTGAATTTAATCTACCAAGTCTCCAAGAATCTCATGTCTTAATTTTTCTGGATCAGCCTACCATGAAGGAACTTGTCAAATGTCCATGTATTCAGTATTCACTGTCTACCCTCATCAATCATCTCTGTCAACTCTACAGAATAAAACCTCATCAACTTATTCACCTCTTAAATTTGTAAGATATGACCACCCCAAATTGAATATTCCCAATAAATTTGCTTTTCTGGATGTGAATAGATTCAGTAATAATGTTCTCTAATAATTCTCCTACTACTGATGTCAGGTTCACCAACTTATAATTCCCTGGTTTGTCTTAACTTCCCTTATTAAATAGATGATACAATGCGAAAACAGGCCCTTTGACCCACCGAGTCCGCACCAACCCCGTGCACTAACACTATCCTACACACACTTGGGACAATTTACAATTTTACCAAACCGATTAGCCTGCAAACCTGTACGTCTTTTGAGTGTGGGGGGGAAACAGGAGGAATGCGGAAAATCCACCACGGTCATGGGAAGAACGTACAAACGGCACAGACGGCACCCGTCGTCAGGATTGAACCGGGTCTCTGGAGCTGTAAGGCAGCAACTCTACCCCTGCGCCTGAGTGCCGCTTTCTGTAAAAATTCCCAGGTCTTGTCATTTGCCAAAAATAAATACACTTCTGCCACTAGTGTCACCATATTCATTAACTTATCTTTGCTTTCAGATTTACTTGTCATAATTAGTGCCTCCACTTACAGACCTGCTGCACTGACTCCTACCCCCTCTGCCACTTTAGCTTAAACCCATATGTGTAGCGAACATACCTGTGAGGATATTGGTTCCCCTCCAAATAAGATGCAACCTGTTCCTCTTGTACAGGTCTCTCCTACCCTGGAAGGAAGTCCCAATGATCCATATATCTGAAACCTTCCTTCCTGTACCAACTCATTAGCCATGTATTGAATCATGTATCTTTCTACTTTTTGCCTTAGATGCAGGCACATATAGAATTGCATTTGCAGTAAAACATCAATGTTATCCTAATTCACAATTTTCAATGGTCCAAATGTAACTATTATAGCGGGAACTCGCAGGAGTCCTGCCAAAAACTAAGCGGACACAAGTTGTGTGCTTGAGACGTGTTTTAATCGGCAAGATACAGCTCCTTACTCCTCAAATGGACACGGGCGTTGCCCGACCTTAAATACCCCTAAGGTTCTACCCCGTGATCTGCGCCTCCCACACTGAGACAACTAACTCCTCCCTCCAGAGCCGAGGGTTCACTCTGCTCGTGGCCTACCACCAGATGCCGCCACATGACCCCCCAGAACCAGAGGCAGCGAAAAAGGACGCCGAACGAAGTGGCCAGATCGCGTAGATACGTCCCTCGCACAGGGGACTTGCCCAGTCCGGAATAATTAAAGGTGACCCCGGATGGCGGGCGCCCGCGACGGGGCGGTTGAGCCATCTGTACTGGCTTGCTCAGGTCCAGATGGGCTGGCTTTAAACGAGCCACGGATACAGTTTCCTGCCAGCCCCCCATGTCCAAGACGAACGTTGTGTACCCGTGCCATAGCACCCGAAAGGGACCTTCATAAGGACGCTGCAAGGGCGACCAGTGGGCATCACGGCGCAGAGAGACATACAGGCAGTCCACCAGCGCTGGTCGCACATGGGATGGGGCCACCCCATGACGAGACGTCGGGATGGGAGCCAGGACACCAACCCTCTCCCGCAAATGCACCAATACAGATACTGCAGACAATACTGCAGACGGCGGTTCCCAGGACCCATAAGCGGCCGGGACAAACTCCCCGGGGACAGTGAGCAGAGTGCCATACATTAGTTCTGCCGAGGACAATGACAAATCCTCCTTGGGGGCAGTTCGAATCCCCAACAGGACTCATGGCAACTCGTCCATCCACTCGGGGCCCGTGAGGCAAGTTTTCAGGGTGTCCTTCAGATGGTGGTAGAACCGCTCCACCAACCCATTCGACTGGGGATGGCACGCTGTCGAATGGTGGAGCTGCGTCCCCAGCAGGTGGGCCATCGTGGACCACAGTTCAGAAGTGAACTGGGCACCCCGGTCCGATGTGATGTCCAGAGGAACCCCGAAGGAATCCACCCAATTAGCCACGAGGGCACGAGCGCACGACCGGGCGGAAGTGTCCATTAGCGGAATGGCCTCCGGCCGCCACCGTGAGCAGGTGCGAAACACCCCGGAACGAAGACAGCAGCCCCACGATGTCCACGTGCACGTGGTCGAACTGCTGGCATGGCACTGTAAAATCCTAAACCGGCGGCCGGACGTGTTGATGTATCTTCGATTTTTGGCACGGAATGCTTCCGCAGCCCATGCCATATAAACCTCGCGGCCACCATGGCAACTGTGGCCTGGATAGACGGGTGAGCTAGCCCGTGGACACGTCGCATGGGATGGAAGTACCCGAGGGTCCCAACCGCACATCCTCCAGCACCAAACACGAGATCGGGGCGCGGTACGCCAGCATCTCTTCGTCCGCCAGCTGCGCCGCAGCCACGGCAGAGTTGTCTATTCCGGAGGCTGGGTTGAGTACGGCTGCGATCGCAGGGCAGGACAAGGCGTCTGCAACTAGGTTTACCGGCGATGTGTCGGACGTCTGTCGTAAACTCTGAAATAGACGTTAGCTGGCGCTGCTGACGGGCGGACCAAGGATCTGAGACCTTGACAATTGCGAAGGTGAGGGGCTTATGGTCTGGGAAGGCTATAAATTCCCAGCCATCCAGGAATAACCGGAAATACCACAACGCAAGGTGCAATGCGAGCAACTCCTGGTCGAAAGCATTGTAGCGCTGTTCTGCAGGCTTGAGCTGGCGGCTAAAAAAGGCGAGAGGCTGCCATTTGCCATTGACTGACTGCTTTAGAACGCTGCCGACTGCATAGTCCGAGGCATCCAAGGTAAGGAGCGTAGGGCCGTCGGCCCGCAGACGCCCGAGCCAATGCTTCCTTTGTCCCTGCAAACGCCGCCACGGCGATGGCGTCCCATTGCACCTCCCGCCTCTTGCCCGTCAACAACTGAAAGAGTGGCCGCATAACTTTAGCCAACGCCGGCACGAACTGATGGTAGAACGGTACCATGCCCACGAAACCCTGGAGGCCCTGCACTGTTGAAGGCCACGGAAACTGGCAGATCGCCTCAACCCAGTGCGGTAAATCTGCGCCCAGCTATGGCTGGGCCACGTCCGCAACAATGAATGGCCAGGTGAAGTGGCACACACCAGAGATGATCGGGATAGTGTGGACGCCATAGGTGCGGATTCCACTGCCGTTCGCAGTGGTTAAGGGCGGGACCCGCTTACCAGCATGCCTGTCCACTCCGGAGGGGGGCAAAACGCTGACCTCACCCCGTTGTCCAACAAGAACCTGAGCCCTGAGCGCCAGTCCCAGACATACAGGCGATGGATCCTGCCGGCCACCGCAGTGACTATCTGGCGTTTTCCGGAAACTAACATGGCTGGTGGCATTGGCGGGCGCTGAACCCCAGCGTTGGTGGTAAAAATACCACATCCTTTTTCCTGGATCGTGCTCAGCCATCTTTTCCTGTGCCACTTGTCTGGTCTGTGGCTCTTGTGGGCTTAGGCCTCTTGTGGGCGTGGGCTTGGGTCGTTGGGCCTTCCAGGGCACTGAATCGATCCGGTCCAGCGATTCCATAGATTCCAGCGCACCCACTTGCTGCTGGTCGGACAGCCACATCTCATCGGCACATGCGCTAATCTGATCGGATCTTCGAAGCACGCCCCCGAGAGCTGCCGGCGGATTTCTCGCGGCAACTGCTGCAGGTAGGTAAATTCAAACAGCGGGCAGGTGGGGTGGAAGATTGCAACCTTCACGTGGTCCGCCCTGTTTCGACTAATGCAATCAACTCAACGTGCACAAACGGAAGATCAAATGGAACAAGTTGTCCAACAACTTTAGGCTGTGCACGCCACACGAAAGAAGAAGAAGAAGAAGAAGTAGAAGCGGGAAGGGCTGGTGGTCTCGCTTATGAGGGCCGAGGGCTTCCGGTTGCTGAGCCCGCCCATGTTGAGGACCCGACAGGCGCACTCCGTACGACTCGGCCCGTAGATCCTGTGTACTTACCCGCCGCCGGCGGATTATTGAGGTAAGGAACGACTCAACCGGCCGTCTGCTGATCCAGAGTGCTTACCACCTAGTGGTAATGGGTCCCGTCGGCCATTACGCTGCGGATGTAGATTTGGGACTCTGCCTGTCGGAACCAAACTCCCGGCTGCGAGGTCCAAAATGTAGGCAGCTGATCTGGGAGACCATGTTGAATACGGCCTCGTAGGCGGCAGCGGCAGAATGTATCTTCCCTTCCAGGATTACACTCCTGAACGTTGGGTTCACCAGTATAGCGGGGACTCGCAGGAGTCCTGCAAAAACTAAGCGGACACAAGCTGTGTGCTTAAAACATGTTTTAATCGGTAAGATACAGCACCCTACTCCTCAAATGGGCACGGGTGTTGCCCGACCTTAAATACCCCTATGGGTCAACCCCGTGACCTGCGCCTCCCACACCGAGACACCTAACTCCTCCCTCCAGAACCGAGGGTTCCCTCTGTCCGTGGCCTACCACCAGGTGCCGCCACACTATGCTGTATGTGACTAATTCTCATACAAATTAAAGGTGACTATTGTATTGGTTTAGGTGAATAGTATTTGCCTTTTTCCAAAACGTGAAATTAGATTAACAAGATAGAAATGTGACATCTGGTAGGACTTTAAAGTTAATTTTTTTTTAAAGAAAATAAAATTGTTGGATTCTTCTGTATTCAAGCTAGAAATTCATACCTGTTGCTCGACGAGCTTTCTTAGTCCTCAGTGTTTATCCTCGAATTGATGTTCAGCTGACACAGTCAACATCATTTATTTTTTAGCTTAACAGATAAAAAAAATAGTGAAAGGTATTTGTATCTTCGAAGGCGAATATCACATTGTGAATAGAATATGAATGCATCTATTAAGAGAGTTCTGTATGATTTGATGCAAGATCACAGGAGATCAGCACGTAAACATCAGTACTGAGATAAGGGCATAATAGAAGCAGAATTAGGCCATTCGGCCTATCAAGTCGACTCCGCCATTCAATCATGGCTGATCTATCTCTCCCTTCTAATCCCATTCTCCTGCCTTCTCATCATAAACCCCTGACACCTGTACTAATCAAGAATCTATCTATCACTGCTTTAAAAATATCCATTGACTTGGCCTCCACAGCCTTCTGTGGTAAATAATTCATGGATTCACCACCCTCTGACCAAAGAAATTCCTACTCATTTCCTTCTTAAAGGTACATCCTTTAATTTGAGGTGATCGCTATGAGATCCCGAGTTCCACAGCTCAAATGGATGTATGGATGCAAATTTTCTCAGTGTTGTATTTTGGATGTAAATCAGGGCCAAAATCTTATAAGCCAAATTATCCAATTTGCTTTCACTTTTTCCTTTGAGGAGGAAACAATCCAATATACCAGAATTAGATGTATTCTGCTCGACTGCATGCAACGTATTTCAAAAAATTGTCTGAATCCGGTTCTGATGGGAAAGAGAAATTTGTTTACTTTCTAATTGTTGAAAGCATCCGGCATGAAATTGAGCGGTCATTCTTTTCTCAGTGCCAATCAATAGTAGAAAGCTGCAGATAATTTGCTTTTGACTTGGCACTTACTCAGGCTTAGTTTGCTGTCTTTGGATTGTTTAAAGATTCTTTAAAACTGTGACAAACCCCAAAACTGTTTAAAACAATCTGTGAATGTTGGGATGTAAATAAATCTGGACAAATTGGTCAAGAATTGAAATGAAATCAATTTTATCTTAATAGTTAAAATGTTCATATATTTTTAACATGCATCACATTATTTTCTATTACAGTCGTGTTAGTGTACTGCGCAGAGTACATCAATGAAATAGCAGCAATGAACTGGAGGTAAAAACCATGGAAACATTTATAAAGTTATATATTATATAAACTGCATAAGCAACATCCTTTGTCACTAATTTAAATCATTTTTCATAAATAATTAAAAAGTTGATAATTGCTTGGCATGTTATTGAATAATACAATGTTTTAAGTTATTGCTTGATTCTCTCAGCTCGTGTTGAGTCTAGTTTCATGGTTGTATAATTTAAACCTCTTGTAAAAAGAATATCAACCTTATTTAATCCATCTTGTCAGAGAATAAACAGAAGTGCAGGATTTAAAGGCATTGAGATCAAACCACATTTTGACATTAAAGTACTCTCTGATTGTACTTTCCCATTTGGTAGAAATCTACCAGCCACTATGCACATTGATTTAGGGAATAGGGAAAATGCTGTTCAAAATGCAAGGATAATAATACAAATGTAGTAACTAAATCACACACTTAAAGTAAATTTTGCAAGGATGTGTGTAGATTTAGCACAATTGAGAAGATAATGGCACGTGGACTTTACTATCAGTGATTCTGTGGTGGCACATTTTCATTATTTAAAACATTGCACTTTGGGAGGAAACTAGTTGATGTTGAGAAGCAAATGGATTTTGAAAGTTCCGGTAAATTACATTAAAAGTAGCACTGCATATATGAAACAAAAGACCAGAATTGAGATTTGAAACAGAGATAATGTCGTCATTGCGACCTAGAACAGATTAGGTGTTTAAATGTGAATTGAGTTAAGGGACTAGGGCAGTCTGCTTATTTCTTATTTATGATAAGAAAATCTAGATAATTTCTAATTATTATTTTCAAATGTCCTTTCTAATTATTATTTTTTCTATGAACAAATATAAATATTCAGCTTTTGAGTACATGTTGATTTACATATAATCTTGAAGTGTTTTTGAAGAAGAAAAATTGCTGGACATTTCACATTTATTTTCTTTAGCTCAAACTCGCTCTGACTATTAAGGCCGAAGCTCAATTTGTTTCTTTTCTTACAGGTTATTTTCTATGTTTCAATACTTTGATTCCAATGGGATGTTCATTTCTCTCGTCTTTTCAACTCCACTTCTAATAAACACAATGATCATTGTGGTATGTGTTCACTTATTTTTGTTTCCAATTGTCCAATATTTGAAAGATGTTTCCAGCAATTTCATAACCTTCTATTTTTTGTTTGTTTATAGATCATGTGGGTACATAGAACATTGGCGGAGATGACAGAACTGAAGGCCCTGAAGCAGAAAAAGAAAGCAAACCGTGAACAGGGAAAAAAAACATCATAAGTTAATTTTTTTGTAATTTGGGGTTTCCAGGCCTCTTCAAACCAACTAGAATTTTATTTTGGGAATTGGAGAAAATGAATATAAATACAAATTGGGGAGACGTTAGAACTGAATAAATAGGAGTGGGATCTTCAGCCGCTTGTATATATTCCATTGTTCTGTAGGATCACGACTGATCTCACAGTCCAGGTGTTATATAAATATAAGTCATTGTAAAATCATTAAAATAGATTTTAATATTAGTCTTGGACCTTGAATTAATAATATTTTGAACCTTTCACCAGTGGTGAAATAATAAGTGTCATGGCTGATGATCTTTGTTATCCAATTGAAGCTGGGATATTTACACAGAACTGAAGGGCCCTTGATTTGATCTAAAATTTTAGATTGTGAGAGCAGTGCCTTTGCAGGTCAAAGCTGTCACCATATTGGCAATGAGGTAGCTCTTACCCCAACTTGTTGAAAAGAGCACTTGGTCTTTTATAAGAGTTTTGGCAATGCATAGTTCGAAGGTAATCCTGGGAAGTAGCACTATAGATTTCTCATTTTCTACTCATTGGTTGTCCATAATCATTTTAACTGAAACTTGTATTTTATTAAATAACTTTTGAACAATGTTTGATTTGAGTCAAGAAAATATTTTTATAATTCTATAAAATGCCATTGGTGGACTTTGCATTGGCATTAAGGGTGCAAACAAAGGCTTAGAGCTGTCTTACAAAAATTTAAGAGAACATCAGCTGTATTTTGGCAGCCATCACTTTTGGATCGGGTTCAAGGCTAGGTCATGGAGTTCCAGAAAATAATATAAACAATAGGGAATTAATATTTTCTGCCTTGAGCAGATTTTTTGAGAACAAAGGATGATCTGTCTTCACTGGATGTATAGAACCATCTTTTGCAAAAGTAACAAACTGGGATGTTAGTGAGATGATGTATGAGTTACAGGCTCAGCCTTGCCAGAAAGCATCATTGGTTGGTCTCCCTGATTTGGTACATTGGTAATTGAACCGCATTTTTTAAAGGATTTCACTGGATGAAAAAAAATTAAGAGTGTATCTGATGGGGGGAACGCTTGGCATCATCCAGTCGTTATCTTGGGAACATTGAGCAGATGTAGCCAGGGACAGATAGTATAGGCTGGCAGAGTAACCAAGTGAGAGATACCAATGTAGTTGAAGGTCGTGTGGCGTGAAGTATGTGTGTCTGGATCGGCATCGCTAGGGATGACATTGTAGATAATTGATTTTCATACGATGCACAACAGATAATTTATACATACATATCTAAAACTCTGATCTTGTGTTCCTCCGGTTTGTGCGATTTTTCTATTTGCGCAAAAACGGTACACGATAGCGTTACAATTTTTCGGCACCTTACTCACCATTCTCCTGTGCTCAAGCGCGATAAGTTTTCTTCCAATCGATGGTATGTTGTAAAAGTTATTAAGGTTTGAAAACCTTAAAAACTGCGCATGCGCAGATTGGTCTCCTTTCCTGTCAATCGCCGCCATGCAGATTGGTCTCCTGTCAGTCAGGAAGGGACGGTGACGCCTCATCCTGCAACATCGCCGTACTGATTGGCCGAGTCCGCTGTCAGTCGGCTGGAGGTCGTAACTGGCGCCACGGTGAAGTAGTGCCCGCGGCACCACCCTGGTGGGGAGGGTGGTGCCGCGGGGCAAGCCCGGGACTGGACTGGGACTGGGCCCGGACCAGTAGCCAAGGACGAGCCCGGGGACTGGACCTGGGCTGGAGCCGAACCGAGCCTGGGACTGGAGCTGGAGGGCTGAGCCCAGGGTTTGGGATGGGGACCGAGAAAGAAGCCGTGGCCTGGGATGGAACCAAGGACGAACCGGGGCCAGGGACAAGCCCTCCTTCCCACTCTCTCACTCCCTCCATCCACTCCCTCCCACTCTCTCTCTCCCACTCTCCCTCCCTCCCACTCTTTCTCTCCCTCCCTACCTCCCTCTCTCCGTACCCCCCTCGCTCCCTCCCTCCATCTCCTTCCCTCCCTCTCTCTCTCCCATCCCATTCTCTCCATCCCTCCCCCTTTCCCAGGTGAAAGAAGGAGTGTCAAGAGGAGGGGGAGTGCTGGGTGAGGGGGAATGGAGATGGATAGGAGTCGGAAGAGAGATGGCGAGGTAATGGAAATATTAAATACAAAGTTATTAACTTTAACTTAACTTCTGCCGTTAGTGCGGGACCATCGGCCGATCATGCGCAGTTGGGGGCTATGGCTTAGTTGTGGAATATTGCGTTGGGGGACCAGGCCTCCCATGTGATAAAGGGACCCAACACGTCCCACTTAGTCTAGTATAACATAAAGACAAAATAGTCTGGAATCTAGAACAAACACAGAATGCTTGAAGAACAGTTGGTCAAGCAGCATCTATAGTGGAAAAATAGCTAATTTTTACCAGTTTTTGCAACAAAATGTACTCTATCTTCAAAGGTTTCAAAGGTCGTTTATTGTCACGTCCCAATTAAGGTACAGTGATATGCAAATTACCCTACAGCCATACTTTAAAAAAGCAACAAGACACACAACTACATAAAAGTTAATATAGACATCCACCACAGTGAATTCCCCACACTCCTCACTGTGATGGAAGTCCAAACTTCTTCCTCTTTTTGTTGTCATCTTCTTTCTTGTTTTGAGTAAAATATGTTCAGAAATACCTAAGTACTGACTTTGGAGTGAGTGGGTTAATTGGCGCAAAGCCAATAGTGGAGAAGAAAATCAGTTCAGAATTTCCATGTGAGTGACGTCTGCAACTGGATGCTGCCAATGGGAAACTACCAGTAACCAACCCTTTGGAGAATACCAGATCATTAAAATGTCAGTAATAGACGGCAAAAAAGCATACATTTTCATTCACATTCAGAATCCAGACTTGCAAACAGAGTTGACCACCTCATCTATTCTCTCTGGGTATTCTTTGTCTCAATGCCTGGTTGTTTTCCAGGTCCAGGCACTGGAGATCATGTGCTGAGATCGTTCTTCCCCAAGCCATCACATCAACTTTGCAGCAGAATCTTTTGTTCAGATGGGGAACCTGAACTGATTAGAACCTTAATTTTGGACTAATTGTATTGGACTTCATTGTACATTTTATATGCTTGAGAGGCTTCACTTCAAAGTACTTTTTTTCTTCAAAAGTTGAGGAGAGAGTTGGTGAGAGATCACTTTTGAGAGGAGAGAAAATTAAAAAGAGACTTTGTTTCAAGTGAAGGTAGGACATTTGAAAAGCAGGCATTTAATTAACTGAGGAAGAGACATGGCAGTCAATAAATGGCAGGGAAGGTTCAGCGGAACGGCCTTGTTGAAAGAAGCTGTTGAGGTGAAGTGCTGGGTTGAAGGAAAGTGCAGCACTGAAAGTTGTTCAAGAGGCTTTGGCAACAGAGCTGAGAAAACAATAGCAGATTAAGGTATTTGTTTAAGAAGGAACTGCAGATGCTGGAAAATCGAAGGTAGACATAAATGCTGGAGAAACTCAACGGGTGAGGCAGCATCTATGGAGCGAAGGAAATAGGCAACGTTTCGGGTCGAGACTTCTTCAGACTGAAGAAGGGTCTCGACCCGAAATGTTGCTTATTTCCTTCACTCCATAGATGCTGCCTCACCCACTGAGTTTCTCCAGCATTTTTGTCTACCGCAGGTTAAGGTATGGTCTGTTCTGGGTAATTATTCCCAGCTCTTTGGTATCATAGAGATGGCAGATGGGATAGTGCAATGCTCCTGCAGGATGTTAGAAGTCGGGCATTTCCAGTGCGCCCTGAGAACTACACGTGCAGTAAGTGCGTTAAGGTGCAGCTCCTTAAAGACCATGTTAAGGAACTGAAACTCTATAATCTGGGAGTGCCATTGAGAGGAGTTACAGTAAGGTGGTCAAGCTAAGGTACAGGCACAAAGTAGATGGGTGACCACGAGGAACAGTAGTTGGCAGGAAGTGTAGGAATCCCCTGTTGCCGTTCCCTACAACAACAGGTATGATCCTTTGCATACTGTTGTGGAGGAGGACCAGTCGGGAGAGCAGCATCAACAGCAGTAGTCCAGCCTGCAGTGTTGGGCCTGGCTCTGAGGCACAGCAGGGAAGTGAAAAGTCAGACAGAACCATAGTGATAGGAGACTCATTAGTTAGGGGTACGGACAGGCAACAACAGCCGTGTCACCAGACCGTGCGGTGGGTGCAGAAGGGCTCATTGGTGAACCTTGCGAATAGGGAATGGGATCGGGACCCAGGGCTCTAATGGCCGGGGTGACGTGGGATCTCGGGATGAATCTGCAGGTCATTCCACTATCTCTGAAATGCGTTGTAAGGGGGTCTTTTAAACGAGGATTTGCTGTATAGTCTGCGAAATATTTAGGAGAGAAGATTAAGAGCATAGTTGAAAAGGGAAGCAGCCTTTTAAAGATGCCCAGTAAATTAGAGAAAGCTTGACAGGAAGTTCAGAGTTCCAGAGGGTAACAAAGAGGAAAATTAAACAACATGGTGGGAGGAGAGGTTGTGGGGTGTTGCGTGGGGCCAGGCAGAGGTGAAACACAAAAACTTAAACTATGAGCTAGCAGAGATAGAATTAGACAAGGTCAAGTAGGGATTTCAATGTTTAGAAGTAAACAAATAACTTTTGTGACAGAGACACCACCTGAAAGAGTACTTGCCACTCGCAATGCCACCTGTGGTCACACAGGCAATTTAAACTGATCTATCCTAATTGTGTCTGGATTATTGGACACACGCCGTTCTTTTTTGGATCACTGCTCAAAATTTGCAATAATCTACAATTTGAGAGGAGAAGGGAAAATCGGAAGTGACAGTAATGCAGTTGAACAAAGGGGACAATGTAGCCATGTGGGAGGAGCAGGCTAAAGTTGACTGGAAAAATACCCTAGCAGGGAGGACAGTGAAACAACAATGGCAGGTTTTTCTGGAAATAATACAGAAGGTGCAGGATCGGATCATTCCAAAGAGGAAGAAAGATTCCAGGGGGAGTAAGGGGCGACCGTGACTGACAAGGAAAGTCAAGGACCGTATAAAAAGAAAACTGGAGTATAATATAGCAAAGATGAGCGGGAAGGCCGAGGATTGGGAGACTTTTAAAGAGTAGCAAAAGATAACTAAAAAGGCAATATGGGGAGAAAAGATGAGGTGCGAAGGTAAGCTAGCCAAGAAAATAAAGGAGGATAGTAAAAGCTTCTTTAGGTATGTGAAGAAGAAAAAAATAGTTAAGACTTGAAGACTGGAAAAGGTGAATTTATTATAACCATATAACAATTACAGCACGAAAACAGGCCATCTCGACCCTTCTAGTCCGTGCCGAACACGTATTCTCCCCTAGTCCCATATACCTGCGCTCAGACCATAACCCTCCATTCCTTTCCCGTCCATATAACTATCCAATTTATTTTTAAATGATAAAAACGAACCTGCCTCCACCACCTTCACTGGAAGCTCATTCCACACAGCCACCACTCTCTGAGTAAAGAAGTTCCCCCTCATGTTACCCCTAAACTTCTGTCCCTTAATTCTCAAGTCATGTCCCCTTGTTTGAAACTTCCCTACTCTCAGTGGGAAAAGCTTATCCACGTCAACTCTGTCTATCCCTCTCATCGTTTTAAAGACCTCTATCAAGTCCCCCCTTAACCTTCTGCGCTCCAAAGAATATAGCCCTAACTTGTTCAACCTCTCTCTGTAACTTAGTTGCTGAAACCCAGGCAACATTCTAGTAAATCTCCTCTGTACTCTCTCTATTTTGTTGACATCCTTCCTATCATTAGGCGACCAAAATTGTACCCCATACTCCAGAATTGGCCTCACCAATGCCTTGTACAATTTTAACATTACATCCCAACTTCTATACTCAATGCTCTGATTTATAAAGGCCAGCACACCAAAAGCTTTCTTTACCACCCTATCTACATCAGATTCCACTTTCAGGGAACTGTGCACAGTTATTCCCAGATCCCTCTGTTCACCTGCATTCTTCAATTCCCTACCATTTACCATGTACGTCCTATTTTGATTTGTCCTGCCAAGATGTAGCACCTCACACTTATCAGCATTAAACTCCATCTGCCATCTTTCAGTCCACTCTTCCAACTGGCATAAATCTCTCTGTAGACTTTGAAAATCTACTTCATTATCCACAACCCCACCTATCTTAGTATCATCTGCATACTTACTAATCCAATTTACCACACCATCATCCAGATAATTGATGTACATGACAAACAACAGTGGACCCAACACAGATCCCTGTGGCACCCCACTAGTCAATGGCCTCCAACCTGACAAACAACCATCCACCATTACTCTCTGGCATCTCCCATTCAGCCACTGTTGAATCCATCTTGCTACTCCACCATTAATACCCAACCATTGAACCTTCTTAACCAACCTTCCATGAGGAACCTTGTCAAAGGCCTTACTGAAGTCCATATATACAACATCCACTGCTTTACCCTCATCAATTTCCCGAGTAACCTCTTCAAAAAATTCAAGAAGATTAGTCAAACATGACCTTCCAGGCACAAATCCATGTTGACTGTTCCTAATCAGACCCTGTTTATCCAGATGCTTATATATATTATCTCTAAGTATCCTTTCCATTAATTTGCCCACCACTGACGTCAAACTAACAGGTCTATAATTGCTAGGTTTACTCTTAGACCCCTTTTTAAACAATGGGGAACAAGGAAATGGCAGACGAGTTGAACAAGTACTTTGGATCCGGCTTCACTAAGGAAGACAGAAACAATTTCCCTTATGTACTAGTGGCCAGGTGATCTAGGGTGACGGAAGAACTGAAGGAAATTCACATTAGGCAAGAAATGATGTTGGGTAGACTGATGGGACTGATAAATTCCCAGGGCCTGATGGTCTGCTTCCCAGGGTACTTAAGGAAGTGGCTCTAGAAATCGTGGACGCATTGTTGATTATTTTCCAATGTTCTCTTGATTCAGGATCAGTTCCTGTCGATTGGAGATACTATTCCCACTTTTTAAGAAAGGCGGGAGAGGGAAAGGGAATTATAGACCAGTTAGCCTGACATCGGTGGTGGGGAAGATGCTGGAGGCAATTATAAAATCTGAAATAGCAGCACATTTGGATAGCAGTAACAGGATCGATCAGATTCAGCATGGATTTACGAAGGGGAAATCATGCTTGACTAATCTTCTGGAATTTTTTGAGGATGTGACTAGGAAAATGGACAAGGGAGAGCCAGTGGATGTAGTGTACCTGGACTTTCAGAAAGCATTTGATAAGGTCCCACATAGGAGATTAGTGGGAAAAATTAGACCACATGGTATTGGGGGTAGGGTACTGACATGGATAGAAAATTGGTTGGCAGACAAGAAACAAAGCGTAGGAATTAACGGGTCCCTTTCAGAATGGCAGGCAGTGAATAGTGGGGTACCGCAAGGCTCGGTGCTGGGACCCCAGCTATTTACAAGAGCTAGAAAAATCCTACGAAACTTGGGACAAAGCAGGTTACCATTATGCACTCATGCTTTCCCACTTATTCACTATTTCTATTTCATTTGAACCTAGCCCTATTCTATTATCTATTGGACCTAGTATATTATATTCCCTAACCTACTATTTATTATTCTAGGATCGACATTAAATCTCCTTCTTCATCTTCACACAGTGTTACTATGTATATCTGGTGACAGGAAATCATATGAATTTCCAGCTGGATTCAGTCCAGATTCCCCTAAAGGCGTGACTGTAATTTAAAGCAAACCGTGATAAATGTTCCAATTTAACCAAATTCAGTCTCAGCCTTCAATTTACCATTTAAATTTCAATGCCCATTTCTTCTTCTTCATTCCACAGCATTGTAGCCAATAATACAATTCCTTTCCAATTCCTGTGGAATTCCCAGCTGTTCAAATTTAAACAATCAATTTCTTATACTAATAATTTCATGCTAAGTCCAATCAAAAATGCCAAATCCAGGGACAATTTATTTTCACCTTGATAATATTAGCCTCTTTACCATCAAGGGTTAAACAATTCAAATACATCGGGCAAATACACATCGGCTCTACTATCCAAGTTTTCCAAGTAAAACAATCCACGTTTTCCCCCTTGCATTTAACCAAGTCTCTCCTCCATTTTCTCTTAAGGGCCTGTCCCACTTGGCCGTCATTTGCGCCTCATTTACGCGTCATCTGTAAAATAGGTTGATGCTTCGTGATGCGTGACGTTGCGCGCAAATCACCGGTCATCACGCGTCAGCACAGCCGTCTGGTGCGCGTGACGTCAATAGAATACCCTGCAGCGCACGGCAGGACGTTGACGCAAGGACGTAAGGATGTTGATGCACGGTGAAGTAACCATGCGTCACCACGCGATACATGTGAGACATCAGGACGCCAGCGTACGACGCCAATGCTTCAGCATGCATACCCAATGCGTCAGCGTGCGTACGCGATACGTCACACAGGTGGCGCGCAAGGATTTAGTTCCTGTATACAATTCTGGAGTGTCGCGCGATACCATGCGCCACCGCATACGATTCCACGCCTCACCATGCGCAACACATGCGCACCCCGAGCGTCACGACGCATCAACCTAATTTACATATATCGTGTAAATGAGACGCAAATGACGGCAAAGTTGAACAGGCCCTTTATTTATGTATGACTAGTTATGCTAATTCTCCACTATGTTGGTTCTTTATTCTATTAGCTCTTATTATGTTAGTTTTTACTATGTTGGCTTTGTTCTCCGTCTAGGGGTTCCCGCTTTTATTCTTTGGCTTTGTTGTCTTTTATTTTATTGGCTTCGTTGTCTAGGGGTTCTCTCTCCTATAGTACTCAACTAATCAATGATGTCTTAATTCGGTCTCTAAAGGGAAGTCCTGTTGCTCACAGTTCTTCTTTTGACCATATCCAATTATATTCCAATTCCAATTGCCATTTTAAGTTCCACATTTAATTCCAATTGTAATCCCGATTTTAATTCAACTTTCATATTCCCTAAATAATTCCATATTACCAGATCTTCCCAATTTCTATCCTTCTTGATGCCCTTTGAACTATCCTTTCCATCTTTGCCTTTCTGAGGACGACATAACAACAATGTCAGTTAATCACCAAACTCCAATTAGTCCTAAATCAGATTCCACAAGTACATTCCAAATCTAAAAAATCTTTAAAGTCCCTCCAATTCATTACCACCCAATTTCGAGACCGGATCCAAAATTTATAAATTTATTTCTAAACCCCATAACTTGGATGCAATTCAGGTGTTCTGCCCCAAGCCACAGAGAAATATTTTATTCAAAATTAATCCTTTATAGTGAGGTCTGTTACAGAAGTCATTATCAGGCATTTATGTTATTTCCTTCAAAGGCGTTTAAAGTGTCCTTCATTCTCCTTCCTTTTATTCTTCCAGTACTTTGGTGATCTGAATTTAGACACTGGGGTAGGTCCTTTCTTTCTTCTTCTGAATGATGGTGTCTGTTGCTAGGGAGTGGGGATACTGAGGCTCTAATTGCTGGCATTTCCATGTGTCTTAAAGGGGCAGCACAGTTAATTATTCCTGCTGGTCACTTTTTTCCTGGGGATCTACATTACCTTCCGTTGTCTTCCTCCCATTCTTAGGGGTCTGTATATTCTTTTTATCTCACTCCCCAGATAGTCTCTTGTTGACACACTGTCCTGCAGGCACAAAACTCAGAAATACAATAGTGCAACATCTTCTTTTCCCCACTCCCATTTCTCCTGTACAGTAAGTTTGTTTCTTCTCTCCCTAGTGCCATTTCCATTCCTCAGTTATTACCTTTTCCCACAATAGCTACTATGTTATTTTTGCCATTCTCCCTCCTTCAGTGAGAATTCCCTGAGAGTCAGATTCGATGTATCTTTCCCGGTTAGGAAGGGGTGATGTTACAGTACTTTTTCGTAGGCCAGAGGACGCCTTTAATTTTTATCGGATGGTATAGTTGCTCACTGCCAGGTCCGAGCCACCGAAATGGGTCGGACTGGTGGTCTGTCTCTTCCCCTTGGTCTCCCTGATTCCTCTGCCAGTGTCACCATCCTCTACCTTCAGGGTTACCAGGTCCTCGGTTTTCTTGACCCCGTGGCCTCCTTCTCTGTCCCCTTCCTCCTCGATGATACACCCTCGTGGGACACGGCCGACTCCAGTGCCCAAGTCTTCCACAGCTAAAGCATTGATCGGGCCGGATTGCTCTACAACCTTGCCAACCAAACCAAAGAAAGGATGGATCGGTAAATGGGAGGTCTATCCAAGCCTTGAGGTCTTCTTCCTCTTTAACCCCACTCATTCTTATCTCCTTTATTTGGACCTCTAACCTCCGTGCTGCCGTTAGACTAGGCTGCCTCGATGTTTGATTGTCTGTGGTCTGAGGAACATTTACACCTGATGCAAGCATTTCCCTGCACACACACTACACTATCTACGGGGATTTCTTCCAAAATTGTCTTCTGTGGTGACCCGTTCCGATGCCATAATCCTATTCAGGTCCGGATCAATCCACCCATACTCCCCCATTATCTCACCCCCTGAAAGGCTATTTGTTTTATCTTGGTACCTCAAGAAGGATTCCTTTATTCTTTCACTACTGGAATTCCTAATCAATTTCGGCACCCATGTCAACAAAGTATTTTTCCTAGCTCCTGGGTTTCCCTTACTATTATCTTCCACCCAGGCTGCGCACGGTTTCTCTGATTTGGAAACATGATAGTTTTCTGGTGGACATTGTGACTTTATATCTGGCTCTATATCTACTCTGAAAAACTCTGCTCAGTTTGGCATATTATTCCCTTCAAGGGGTATAAGCCCTTTCTCATCCTTACCCGATTTACCCGATTTAATTTCCGTTGGCATCTTCCCTTTAAGAGCCGTCTCAGCAGTCTCCCTTCTGAAAGACGGCACTCTCCTGCTCCTGCTCTTGCTGTCGGTTTATTAATTTTCCTTGTTCCCATTCTGGAATGTCCTGAGAAGGAGCAGGTATATTATCTTCTCCTATGTCCAAATTACAAGCCGCCATTCTTAGGATGGACAGTAAAACCATTTATTTATTTATTTTTATTTTAGTGAAGAAGGCTTTCCATATCTGAATTAACTTGTTTGCTTATTCACTATTCCCATAATCTCTAATGATTCTTTCTACATAATTTATCCCGATCAAAGACTTTACTCCACCCAATCATCAAAGCTTATCTTTTAAAAGTGTGTTTAATTTCCCCGATAATCCCATCAGTCTCTTTGCTTCATGTGGAAGCTCCCTGCAAATTATCACTATCGGGTTGTCCAATATGTTTGATCGATCCTTCTCAGAGACATTCCCCATCTCGGAACAATGGACAAAACACAAATTGCAAAAAAAAGATTCCAGAGACTAACACCTCTTTCTCCCACTACTTCTCCTTGACTCCAAGGTCAATGGAATCTCTCTCTCACAATGGGTAATGATCTTCCCGATTTACACCCGCTCCAGACAGCCTCCCAATCACTCCTATTTAATTATTCAAACCACTTGCTCTATTTAGTCTCTCCCAACTCTCTTATCAGTTAAATCATAATCGCTGCGTTCAATTCCGAATTTTAAACAAAGGGTCTAACTCCCACTCACAGTCTCTCATGCAGCAGCTTCTCACAGCAGTTTTGTATTTGTTTAATTAACTTTAAGGCGGCACAAACAAATAAACTCAAACCATGCCAACAAGACTATAACTAAGAATGAAAATATTCCCCCGATTATTAATAACCCAAAACACACTCCGATATAAACTATAATCAGACAATAAATCCCACTTTAATCAATCCTCCTCGTGGCGCAATCAATCAGCGAGATGACTCCTCCCCTCGACGCAGCGATCGAAGGAGTACAACCCCTGATCGAACCACCCTGATTCGGATATACAAAATAATCTTAATCAAATGCGAATGTCTAAATTAAACACTACGGATATCTAACTAAACCACACTCTCACTTCAAGTTTTAATTCTGTAAACACTCACACAAGCAGCAACACAATGACAGCAGTCCGCGGACTATTAAACACGTTCTAAATCTTTTAATTACTCTAGATTTATTTACATACAGAAAAATTTACAAAATCCGGATAACAATACGAAAAACTATTTTTACAATTTACAAAATTATTTAAAGCACTAGCGCACAAGTCACGAACACTCTCTCTCGAAGCCGTGTGTCATGGCGGTATCACGCAGTGATCCTCCCCCTCTGATACCGAAGATTTTCCCCTTCCCAGTTTATTCTTTGCTGAGGGGTACTATTTCCTTAAATGATTACTCTTCATAACGAATGCTATTATCCCTCTGCTATGACTGGACTTTTATAGGGGGACCTCTATCCCTCCTCTCTAGGTTCGACAGAATTAGGGGTACCCTTCGCTATTTGGGTTGCTTTTCCTCAAGTAGGGAGGCTCCCATCTCTCAGGTACTCTTCGCTCTGAGGGGTACTAATCAGCAATCGACTAGAGGGTTACTACATGCACCAACTTCGAAGTTCTATATACAGGAATTCGAATCCCACCTTATGCAGAACTTCAATATGAAATCCTTTATTTGGAAATTTCGCTGCAAATTTAGAACACTTGAACTAGAACTAATTTTTAATGCGTATCTTATTACTAGGCGGCCTCTCGAATCAGCTAAAATTGCCCAATTTGAATTCTCTTGAACAAACAAGAGTATTCTGGCCAATCTATACCCAGTTTATCCAAGCTTGGTACCTTTTCGAAGCTCCTCGTCCGTCACACAGGACTCAGATACTTACACGCAGACACACCCTCTTCTGAGTACCGGGGATCCAGCACCTTGCTGCTTCGCAATGTGAATTATCTATGCCATTTTTCAAAGCGCAGCTTTTCAATCCACGCTCCTGACAGCGATCCGTTCAACAATAAGACCTGTCTTGAATACCCCACTTAATTCGGATACCAGGTCTACCCTTGGGCCACCCCTCACCCAATGAAGCGCGCTATGCTCTCGTTAAAGGTAGCTGCAGTCTGCCCAACTATGACCAATTTAGGCCTCTAACCAAGGACCGGTCCTTCAACCCAGCCCCACCAGGGCCTCTAACCCTATCCTGGTTTTATGGGCCTCCAACCCAAAGGTGTGCTAATCACTCCCCCATGCCTGCTAGACTCTGTTCTAATGATCTCGTTTAGACCCTTTCCCAAGCCCGCGAAAGATCGATCTGCCCCGACTCACGAAGTGCCGAAAATGAGTGCAAAATTAGGTCAAGTAAGTAAGAGTATGCCATGCACAAGAAATGATAGGGCACAAGGAAATATTGGGGATAAGTTCATAAATCCCTAGAAATGGCAGCACAGGTAAATAAGGTGGTGAGAAAATACAGGCCTGTGCTTGCCTTCAGCTTTTGATTTATTGAAATATACCTCATGGAAACAGGCCCTTTGAGCATCAATCACCCCTTCACGTTAGACATATATTATCCACAGTGGATAATATAACAGCCCTCTCCACCGTCTCCTTGATCCACACATCGGTCAGTGTCCCTTGTTTCACTCGGCCACCGCTCAGGCTTGGCACCACATTGTACCAGCCGATCTTGCAGCATCCAGAGCGCTTTTGATGGTACAGGAAGAAAGACCCTAGTCTGCTTACTGGCCTTTTGTTCCTATCTTCCGCCGCCATCTTGAATTTTTTCACCCTCCTCTCCAGCCCTTGAGGACAAGTAGGACAGGGCCTGCAGTCTTGCCTCTTGGGGATGTGTTTCCTGTCTCCACAGCGGGTGAGCCAGGCCTGATGCCAGGAGAAACGGACAGCCCCACTGACTGCCGTTTACAAAGTACAATAGTCAGCATGGAAATGGATGGCCAAAAGGCCTGTTGTTGTGCTGTACAACTATATAACTTTGGTGGAGTTGGCATTCTCCCACCCACCCAGCAACTCCACTTTGATTGTTTTACCGACACAAAGCAGTGATTAATATAGCAAATTAACCAACGACACATCTTAGGGATAGGGGTGGAAACCCACTTACCCAACAGAAATCCCCATGGTTGCAATCAACACCTGAGGTAAGAATTGAACCTGGGTTCTGAAAACTTACAAGACAACAGCTGTAGTCCAAAACAACTGTTTCACCACATGGCCACCCAGTATTATTGATTGACTTGCAACTCTTCCTTCCATCAAAATCAATGGAAAAAATCTCCTTGCCACTCAAATCTGACACCACATCTTTGGCCAAGTTTACTTTGTCAAAAAAAGATTATTAATTCAAATGATCAGAGTTTGGCAATGTTTACATTTCTACAGAAGCCTCATTTTTGCAATCGGTTTTAGGGAAGTATCAGGACAAGCAGCAACATAGAAACATAGAAAATAGGTGCAGGAGTAGGCCATTCGGCCCTTCGAGCCTGCACCGCCATTCAATATGATCATGGCTGATCATCCAACTCAGTATCCTGTACCTGCCTTCTCTCCATACCCCCTGATCCCAAGGGCCACATCTAACTCCCTCTTAAATATAGCCAATGAACTGGCCTCAACTACCTTCTGTGGCAGAGAGTTCCAGAGATTCACCACTCTCTGTGTGAAAAACGTTTTTCTTATCTCGGTCCTAAAGGATTTCCCCTTTATCCTTAAACTGTGACCTCTTGTCCTGGACTTCCCCAACATCGGGAACAATCTTCCTACATCTAGCCTGTCCAACCCCTTAAGAATTTTGTAAAATTGTGACATTTTCTCTGTCATCAAATCTGCTGAATACAGGTCTAGGCAGGGGGGGGGGGGGAGATTAATTTGAATTAAACGTTTTCTTTCTGTTGTGCATAATAGATTGCTTCATATTATTCATGTTTATAATTCTTGCTATATGTTTCAAGCAGACTGTTACAAAGGGAGCACAGATCTCTACTCTAACTGAGGCCAATGATAAGCATCACCAGAGGCTGCCACATTCTCTGCCAATTCACTATGACTCAATATTTTTATTCATCTAAAGAAACTCCATCATCTTCAAATCCAAGGTCATTTCTGTACAGATGGGAGACCATTTCCTCAGGCATTGAACATATGTGCCATTTGGGATTCCTACTAAATCTGGTTATTTTTAGATCTCATCTTGAATTCTATTGTACCTGGCTTGATCCAGATCTAATCTAATTTGGTGTTGTTGTGGTACGTCTGATTTACATTGGGAAAAAATAGGCTTTTCCAAATAGGGCATTAAAGCTAGCTGTTTATAGTGAAATGAAAGTGTTTATTTAGAACAGGTTCTTGAAAAGTACATTCGCTAAATTATTTAAGCTGACTGATTTACAGTTAAACATGTCACAATTCTGATATTGGATTATGGCGAAACAAAGATATTCCGCTTTGATAAATATATCTTAAATGTTTTTTTAGCAATGGAAGAGAGAAGTTGATTTCATATCTCACCTCTCTCACTCTCAGAGAATGCCCCTTTTTGCACCTTTTGAATTGCTCTTAGCTTTGACGCTCAGTCACTTTTTAAACATGGGAAATTTAGTTGTTGAAGCGAGATTCCACAATACAGATATCAGAACTTGTCAGCCTATATTAAATGCTCAAGTGTCTTAAACACTCAATGGTGTTAAGTGATAATGCTCTAACTCATAAATGAATGTGATAACAACTACAAACTATACTGAAAGTTGATTCTAATATCTTATGTTTGTTGCGTTTTTATCCAAGCACGAGATGTTGGTACTGTTGGGAAGACCAAATTTATTTTGAAAAGAAAATGTGCATATGCATGTTCAACTGCTGATATGGTTCCTGCCACAGAGCTACTATCTAAGGGGTTCATGGACTGTAATGCAGCCAAGAATAGTGCGCACTTTAAAAGGGAATGGACAAGGAGGTTGTTTGATTTTCTCACTGTCTTTATACATCAGAGAGATGATGAGAGTGGGAAGTGCTGCACATGTTGTACATAAGGCACATCGCAGGCAGGACTCTCCAAAGAAAGTCAACTACTTTGTCATGAAGCCAACATTTGTAAGTGTGTTGTAGATGCCCTTATCCAGGAAGTAGGAGACTATTTTATCCCACTTCTGACGTGTGCCTTGTACTGTAGATGGTGGATTGAGAAGTAAACAAATAAAACACTCCACATAATACTCTCTCTTTGCCCATGGAGCAACAATATCTTTCTGTTGAGGCCAATTAGTGGTGATCTTGAGGCTGCTAAATGTGGTGGATTTGAGTTTGTTAGTGGTATGGCTGGATTCTTTCTTATGACAAACAATGACTATCTCCAAAATATGTGGTGCAAATATAACTGCCATTTTTTAGCACAAACCCAAATAATGTCCAGGTCATTATATATCCAGTTGTAGACTGCTTCATTGAGAAGAAGTGGATAAACTGAATATTACTATCATCTATGAACAACTCCACTTTGGATTTTATAACTGAAAGAAAGTCATTGCTGAAGCAGCTAAAGGTGGTTGGGCCCAGGACAAGACCTTGAGTAACATCTGCAGGGAATGTCTGGGCTGAGGGAATTGGCCTCAGCCAGCTGCCTTTGTCATCTGAACCAGGTATTTTGCAGCATTGCATCCATTCATCAGGCCCCTCTCCTGCTGTTAATCTTAATGGACTTTTCCATTCAGTATGTCATAATGAACATGAAGATCTTTCCCCTCCTCTCTGCCCAGAACGACGTCAGAAAGCTTGTCCTTTTCCCAACTCCACCATATCTTCCAGCAAGCTTTCCACAGCTTTGGAATTATTGACTGACGGTGCGAATAGACACGGTGAATGGGTGCAGATATGGTTTCAATTAGCTCCAAGTTCATAAACAATATAGTTGAATCTATTAATGCAGTACTGATGGTACTATGTGGATAGCACACCTACAAAAATCTCATGCTGCAGAAAGTCGGGAAAGAATGAGTTAATTCTGCATTTTTATTCCAGCCCACAGTGTCCAGCACAACTAAAAGATTCCTCTTGATATTTTAATAAGATAGTTCTATTTACAATGTTTTAGTTAATATTGAACTAATTTTCAAAACCTAAGATGTTTCAAGGACCAGATGTCTATTAAAGTTATTTTAGTATTTCACATTATCTGAACAATATTTTGTCTCCAATTTTGTTGTATTTTTGTAATATTTAACTTAGGTCAGGTGGCATATCTCATTCATCAGATTAAGGTAAGATATTAGTTTTAGTTTTAACAGAACAGCATGGAAACAGGCCCTTCAGATGATGTCACGCCAAACATTGATCACTCGTTCACACAAGTTGTCTGTTATCCCGCTCTCACATGAACATTTCTCATTCTGCAGGAGGAAACCAGAGCACCCAGAGGAAACCCATGCGGTCACAGGGAGAACGAGCAAACTCCACACAGACAGTACCCAAGCTCAGGATCAAACTCAGCTATCTGGCATTGTGAGGCCTCAGTGTTTATAAACCCACGTTGGTGCCTCTTAAGTTTATCCAAGTTTCTCTCTTTATTACCCTCACACATGCAGTTTAGTTTGTTGTCACGTGTACCGAGGTACAGTGAAAAGCATTTGTTGCATGCTAACTAGAAACATGAACTGCAGGAATCAAACTATGGTGAGTATGTTGGGCATTGACCAACAAAGTGGACAAACTCCAACTCCTGTGCCAAACAAACAAGGACTTCTATCGAGCCGTTGCCCTGTGCTTCACCGACACCAGGCTGTGTGAGTTGACCCTGGACAATGCACTGCAACTGGCTGGCTTTCAACTACATAGAGTGGACCGTGAAACAGAGGCAGCAGGGAAATCAAGAGGCTGTGGAATATGCTTCTATACTAACCAGGACGGGTGCAGCAATATCACTGCACTGTCTAACTTCTGTTCTCCAAATCTAGAATCCTTCTTTATAAACAGCAAACCCTTTTATTCTCAGAGGGATGTTACCTCTTTTATTCTTGCAGTTTACATGCACCCCCCCCAAGCCTGCATACGTGAGGCACAAACGCAATTCGCTGACCAGGTAATGAGGGTAGAGATTGATTTCCCGGACTCCATGGTCATTGTTTTGGGGGACTTTAACAAGGCTAACCTCAGCCGAGACCTTCCAAAGCACAGACTTCATGTCACCTGCCCCACCAGAAGGGAGAGAACGCTCGATCACTGTTACACTTCAATCAAGAACGCATATCGCTCTGTTCCCCGGGCGGCTCTGGGTCTCTCTGATCATTGTTTAGTTCACTTTATTCTGACCTACAGACAGAAACTAAAATCTGCTAACCTGTGGTCAGAACAATGAAAAGGTGGACAAGCGAGGGCATTGAAAACCTACAGTCCTGCTTTGACTGCACTGAGTGGAATATGTTCAGGGAAGCAACCACAAGCCTCGATGAGTATACAGACATTGTGACATCATACGTCAGCTTTTGTGAGGCCAGTTGCATTCCCACTAGGACCCGGATCTGGTTCAACAATGACAAGCCCTGGTTTACAGCAGAACTCAGACAGCTCCTCCAGTCTAAAGATGAGGCCTACAGGAGCGGGGATGCAGACCTCTACAGGCAGGCCAACCAGTCCCTGCAAACCTGTGCTGTCCCTGCCTGCTTCAAAGTCTCCACTATTGTCCCTGTACCCAGAAAGACAAGGATTACTGGTCTTAATGACTACAGGCCTGTCGCACTGACATCTGTAGAAATGAAGACCCTAGAAAGACTTGTGCTGGCCAAGCTGAAAAATATCACGAACTGCTGGACCCTCTGCAGTTTGCTAACCGGGCCAATAGATTGGTGGATGATGCAGTTAACCTAGGCCAGCACTTCATCCTCCAGCACCTAGATCACCAGGGTCCTAGGCAAGGATTTTGTTTGTTGATTTTAGCTCTGCATTCAACACCATTGTGCCAGAGCTACTACACTCCAAACTTTCTGAGTTGACTGTGCTTGAACCCCTCTGTCAGTGGATCACCAACTTCCTGACAGACAGGAAGCAGCATGTGAGGCTAGGAAAGCACATCTCGGACCCGCAGACCCTCAGCATAGGAGCACCGCAAGGCTGCGTACTCTCTCCTTTATTCGCTCTTCACCAACCACTGTACCTCCACTGACTCCTCTGTCAAGCTTCTCAAGTTTGCAGATGACACAACCCTGATTGGACTGACCCAGGATGGGGAGCAATCTGCCTACAGACAGGAAGTGTCACAGCTGGCGTTCTGGTGCTGCAGCAACAACCTAGAGCTCAATGGAATTCATTGTAGACTTTAGGAGAGCTCCCCTCCCCTCCCCTCACTCACCGCCACAGTCACATCTGTGGAGTCATTTAAGTTCCTTGGAACCATCATCTCCAAGGACCTGAAATGGGAGGCCAGCATCGCTCCACAATCAAAAAGGCCCGACAGAGGATGTACTTCCTACGGCAGCTGAGGAAGTGCAATCTGCCACAGGCAATGATGGTCCAATTCTATACTGCCATTGTAGAGTCTGTCCTCACCTTCTCCATCATGGTTTGGTTTGGCTCAGCCGCCAAGCACGACATCCGGAGGCTGCAGCGCATCGTTCGATCAGCTGAGAAGGTTGTTCCCCCCCCCCCCATTGACGAGCTGTACACTGTAAGGGCCAGGAAACGAGCGGGTAAGATCATCTCTGACCCCTCTCACCCTGGCCTCAAACTCTTTGAAGCACTTCCCTCTGGAAGGCGAGTCCGGACTGTCAAAGCTGCCACAGCCAGATATAAGAACTGCTTTTTTTCCATGAGTAGTAGCTCTACTCAATAACCAAAAGTCTGTAGCCTCATTTTGCTCTGGTATTTCATTTCATTCACATATTTAAACTATAATGTGCTATTATTAATGTTTAATGTTTTATGTGTCATTCTTAATTGTTACTGTAAGTCGTGTTACTTGCAGGCGGAGCACCAAGGAAAATTCCTCGTATGTGTACATACTTGGCCAATAAACTTATTCATTCATTCATTCATTCTGGACAGCTGTGCATCAAATATCTTACATATTTAAGGGTTAATAATGTAACTTCCTTCTATCTTCAGTAAGAGACGTTCCAGAATGAAGAAGGAAGCATTGTTGTGCCATAGGCCGAAGAATCATCATTCAATAGTTTTCAAAGTCCAAGTATTTTCTGTGAAAAATGCTTGTTGAAATAAATGGGTGATTGGGGAGGCAGCAAGACTAATGGATTAATTTAAAGCTTTAATTTTAGTTAACCAGTTTATTGTCATGTGTACCGATGTGATAAGCTTTTTGTTGTGTGCTATCCAGTCAGTGGAAAGACTCTACATGATTACAATCAATATTTAGTGCAAGATAATGTCCAGTAAAGTCTGATTAAAGATAGTCTGAGGGCCTCCAATAAGGTAGATGGTAGCTCAGGACCGTTATCTCGTGATAGGACAGTTCAGTTGCCTAATAACAGCTGGAAAGAAACTGTCCTTGAATCCGGAGATAAGCATTTTCACACTTCTGTACCTCTGGCCTGAGGGGAGAAGAGGAAGTGTCTGGGGTGAAACTTGTCCTTTATTACGCTGATGGCCTTGCCGAGGCAACATGAAGTGTAGATGGAGTGAACAAACATATGAGTCTATTAACTAACGTGGAGAGATGAACAATTTTTTAAAGTTTCAATGAATGCACAAAAAAAGAATCTGCAAATCTTGTTTGAGAGAAGGATAAATACATAAACTGCTAGTGGAACTCTGCGGGTCAGGCATCATCTGGAGAAGGAAAGGATAGCTGATGTTTCAGATAAACCTTTCTTCAGACTGATTGTAGCAGGGGAGAGAAAGCTGTAAGAGAGGTGGGGGTGGGTCAAAACCTGGCAAGTGAGAGGTGAGTGTGAAGGAGGGGGGGGGGGGTGTTGGTTGTCAGATAGATGGAGATAGTGACAAAGGCAAGTGGTGAAAAGGAGGCAAAAGGGTGTCAGATATGGAGAGGGGAGAAGAATTGAAACGTAATTTAATGTACAGTAATTGTAATGCCAGAAGGAGGGATAAGAGTTGAAGGGAACAGGGTGAGGGAAATGGAGGACTCTGAATGGGAGGTAAGTGTAGAAAGGAGAAAAGAAGCAAGGCAACTGGGTGGGGTTGGGAGATGTAGGGGGCATGGGAATAAAAAGGTAGGGAGAGTATTACTTGGTTGGATAATTCGTGTTCATACCATTAAGTTGTGAGCTTCTTAAGCAGAATATTAGGTATATCACATTGCTGATTTCAAACTGTTCTACATGTTTTAGTTCCAACTTTCTAAGCAAGTCAGTAACATTGATTCTTTGCACAACCCAGACAACTCAGATTGCAAGTTAATCATTTACAAAGGACTTTATTCCTAATGCAAGTTCAGGAAAAGCTACAAGGCTGTTTCTCTCCCTCCTATTGGAAAATCTGACCACGCTGCCATTTTCCTGCTGCCGGAGTATGAACAACGGCAAGTACGGGAAGCTGCAGTGACGAGGGACGTAAAGCAGTGGTCTGACCATTCAGAGGACATGCTGCAAGATGCACTGAGCGATGTTGACTGGAATATGTTCCAAGCAAGTTCCAGAGTTCACGGAAGCGGTCATGGACTTCATTGCAACAATAGCCGATAACATCGTGCCCACAGCAAGGGTTAGCATCTTTCCTAATCAATAACCCTGGGTGGACAGGTCTATTCACGTTGCTTTGAATGCTCGCACCGCTGCTTACAACTCCGGCCTGGCATCCGGCAATATGGACAACTACAAGGCAGAGTCCTACTGACTGCGAAGGGAGGTGACGGACCCAAAAAGGAGGTACAGGGACAGGATAGAGCAGCAGGACACCAGACGCCTTTGGCAGGGGCTACGGACTATAACTAACTACCGGAGCAGCCCCCCTCAATCGGAAGTGCCGGCACCTCCCTAGCTGATGACCTGAACTCCTTCTATGCACGATTCGAAACAGGCAACATCACCCCTAGCTCGCCGGCTAACAACAACGAGGCTGGAGGGAGGTCCACCGCTGGGGATGTGAACATACTCGGTGTCCGAGCGCGACGTGAGGAGGGCTCTGACACATGTGAACACGAGGAAAGCTGTAGGCCAAGATGATATATATCTGGGCGAGTACTAAAGCCTTGTGCTACTCAGCTTGCTTCAGTGTTCACCATAATATTCCCTGGCCAAGTCCGTGGTCCCTGCCTGCTTCAAATGATCCACCATTATTCCGGTGCCAAAGAATGCCTCTCCAGAGCCAGCTTGAATGACTACCAACTGGTGGCCCTCACCTCGGTAGTCATGAAATGCTTCGAGAGGCTGATTAAGAACCACATCTGCACCTTCCTCCCTCACAACATGGACCCGCTGCAGTTCGCATACCATCCGAACAGATCCACGAATGATGCGGTCTCCCAGGTTCTGCGCACCAATCTCTCTCACCTTGACAGCCAGAAGGGGGGGGCTATGTGAGGATGCTGTTCATTGACTTCAGCTCAGCTTTCAATACAATAGTCCCCACCAGACTGGCTGAGAAGCTGCTGAAACTGGGGTGTGCCTGGGTCCTGGACTTTCTCACCGCCAGGCACCAGGTAGTCAAGATGGGGAGACATACATCCAACCCCCTCACCATGAACACAGGAACCCCCAGGGTTGCGTGCTCAGCCCCCTACTGTAGTCCCTGTACACACACGACTGTGTGGCCAGGTTCAGCTCCAACTCCATCATCAAGTTTGCTGATGACACTGTGGTGGTGGGTCTGATCTCCGATAATGATGAGAAGGCCTACCGGGAGGAGGTGGCGGATCTGGCACTCTGGTGTCAGGACAATAGCCTCCTCTTGAATGTCACAAAAACTAAGGAGCCGATTGTGGACTTTAGAAGGGCACAACATCCGAGGACGTACACGCCACTGGAGATTAATGGGACTTCTGTGGATAGGGTGAGCTGCTTTAAATACCTGGGAGTCCTCATCATAGAGGATCTGACATGGACAACACTCACTGCCGCACTGGTGAGTAAGGCAAGGCAGCGCCTTTACCACCTCAGGCAGCTGAGGAAATTCAGAGTCTCTCTGAGGATCCTTCAGTGCTTCTACTCTGGGGCTGTTGAAAGCATCTTGTCCGGCAACATCACAAACTGGTTTGGGAACATCTCTGCCCAGGACAGGAAGACCCATTTCACTGCATATCTTGTATGTGTATGTGATAAATAAAGTTGACTTGACTTGATTTGACTGAGGTGTGATCTTAGAGAGCTATGAGTAGATAGGAGGATGCATATAGTCTTTTTTTCCTGGATAGGGTAATCAAATGCTTGAGGGCATTGGTTTAAGGTGAGAGGGGAAAGATTTAATAGGAGCCTGAACAGCAACTTTGTCACTCAGATGGTGGGCTTGAAAGCTCGGGCATCCAGACTTAAGTTTTAGTTAACTAAACTAGATTTAAGTTGAATTTTATTATTCTTACATTCTGGGAATTTGAATAATTTAAGCATTACATTTGGAATAGAAACTGTTGATTTGGTTTTGTTCAGAAACCTGAAAGTAATTCCTCCATGCAATCCTTTGAGCAGCAAGTGCAATTACTCTCTCGCATACATTTAAAGGTCAAAACAATCAGAGGATTCTGATTAGTATTTAAAGCAATGTAGTAACCGGATGAATGAAGGAGAGAACAACTTGGAGGTTTTCATGGCCTAATAAGTTTAACTCGTGAACAAGTAAATAAGTTGGCATCAATAGATGCAGAACATTGTAGATCACTGCCATGAACAGAGCACAGAGAGGCAGAAACTTTGAGAACAGCAATATTACGATGAAGTGTGAACCTACTGGATGTCCTCTGGTTCTCTATGCCCCTACTCTGGGTAAAAGACTTTGAGCATTCACTCCATCATGATTGTATACACCTCTATAATATCCTCACGATTGTATACACCTCTATAATATCACCCCTCAGCCTCCTGCGCTCCAACAAATAAAGTCCTAGCCTGCTCAACCTCTCCGTATAGCTAGGGGTTTCAAGTCCTGGCAATAGATTGGGGAGTGATGTGAAAAATCAGCAAAAAGAAACAAAGTAGGATAAGAAATGAAAAATAAGCATCAAAATTGTGCTGAAGTTCATGCTTAAGATTTTGTTGCCTTTCCAGTGAAGAAAATGTGCTCAAGCTTAGTGTGGACTCCATTAAAACAGAAACAGCTGAAGGTTTGTTGAGAAATATGAGGTGACTTGCAGAGGATTATTGATTGGTTGTGTGAACAAAACTTCTGCTAAATACAATTTAAAGTACAGGGAAATCAGAGATTATCCTCTTTAGATTCAAGGGAAAAAAAGTGAATTTTCTCAATGGTGAGAAACTAGGAACTAAGAAAGTCCAAACAAATTTAGGAGAGATTACTGTATATAGAAATCAATGAGAGCCAGTCAATGATGAACGATGTCTTCAAAACTTGAATTTAATATTGGACCTTATCACAAGCAGAATATGATATCAGGGCAACAGTGATAGAGATTAACGGGTCCAGAATGGCAGGCAGTGTCTAGTGGGGGACCGCAAGGCTCGGTGCTGGGACCGCAGCTATTTACAATATACATCAATGATTTGGATGAAGGGATTCAAAGTAACATTAGTTCAAAGTAACAAAGTAACAAGTTCGCTGACGACACCACTGTTGTGGGACATATCACTGATGGGGATGAGTCAGAGTACAGAAGAGAGATTGAGCAACTGTCCATATGGTGCCAGCGCAATAACCTGGCCCTCAACACCAGCAAAACCAAGGAACCGATTGTGGACTTTGGAAGGAGTAGGAGGGGGACCCACAACCCCATTTATATCAACGGGTCGATGGTTGAAAGGGTCAAGAACTTCAAATTCCTGGGCGTGCACATCTCTGAAGATCTTTCCTGGTCCGAGAACACTAACGCAATTATCAAAAAAGCTCATCAGCGCCTCTACTTCCTGAGATGATTACGGAGAGTCGGTTTGTCAAGGAAGACTCTCTAACTTCTACAGGTGCACAGTAGAGAGCATGCTGACCAGTTGCATCGTGGCTTGGTTCGGCAATTTGAGCGCCCTGGAGAGGAAAAGACTACAAAAAGTAGTAAACACTGCCCAGTCCATCATCGGCTCTGACCTTCCTTCCATCGAGGGGATTTATCGCAGTCGCTGCCTCAAAAAGGCTGGCAGTATCATCAAAGACCCACACCATCCTGGCCACACACTCATCTCCCTGCTATCTTCAGGTAGAAGGTACAGGAGCCTGAAGACTGCAACAACCAGGTTAAGGAATAGCTACTTCACTACAGCCATCAGGCTATTAAACCTGGCTCGGACAAAACTCTGATTATTAATAACCATTTTCTGCTATTTGCACTTTATCAGTTTATTTATTTATGTGTGTATATATTTATATCATGGTATATGGACACATTTATCTGTTTTGTAGTAAATGTCTACTATTTTCTGTGTGCATAAGCAAAGCAAGAATTTCATTGTCCTATACAGGGACACATGACAATAAACTCACTTGAACTTGAACATTAGCAAATTTGCAGATGACAAAGTTGGGTGGCAGTGTGAACTGTGAGGATGATGCTATGAGGATGCAGGGTGACTTGGACAGGTTGGGGGAGTGGGCTGATGAAGTTTAAAGCAGATAAATGTGAGGTTATCCACTTTGGTAGCAAAAACAGGAAGGCATATTACTATCTAAATGGCATCAAGTTGGGAAAAGGGGAAGTACAACAGGATCTGGGGGTCCTTGTACATCAGTCTATGAAAATAAGCATGCAGGTACAGCAGGCAGTGAAGAAAGGGAATGGCATGTTGGCCTTTATTACAAGAGGTATTGATTTATTGGAGCAAAGAGGTCCTTCTGCAGTTGTACAGAGCCCTAGTGAGACCACACCTGGAGTATTGTGTGCAGTTTTGGTCCCCTAATTTGAGGAAGGACATTCTTGCTATTGAGGGAGTGCAGTTTAGGTTTACAAGGTTAATTCCCAGGATGGCGGGACTGTCATATGCTGAGAGAATGGAGCGGCTGGGCTTGTACACGATGGAGTTTAGAAGGATGAGAGGGTATCTCATCGAAACATATAAGATTGTTAAGGGCGTGGACACGCTAGAGGCAGGAAACATGTTCCCGATGTTGGGGGAGTCCAGAACCAGGGGCCACAATTTAAGAATAAGGAGCAAGCCATTTAGAACGGAGACGAGGAAACACTTTTTCTCACAGAGAGTGGTGAGTCTGTGGAATTATCTGCCTCAGAGGGCAGTGGAGGCAGGTTCTCTGGATGCTTTCAAGAGAGAGCTAGATAGGGCTCTTAAAAATAACGGAGTCAGGGGATATGGGGAGAAGGCAGGAACGGGGTACTGATTGGGGATGATCAGCCATGATCACATTGAATGGCGGTGCTGGCTCGAAGGGCCAAATGGCTTATTCCTGCACCTATTGTCTATTGTCTATTGATAGATCCCCTAATTAATACTGGATCTAAAATAGCTAAATGTTGAGGTTTGGTACATAGATTAGGATTTGGTACATAGATTAGAATTTAAAAGAGAGTTAAGGGCCTGTCCCACTTAGGCGACTTTTTAGGCGAGTGCAGGAGACTCTGCGCTCGCCTCATGATCGTCACATGGTCGCCACATGTTTGCTGGTGGTCTCTGATGAGCCTCCATCATGGTCACAAGAAGTTTGCGCATTCTAGGAACTAGTCACGGCCTCAGTATGGTCGCAGTATGTTGACATTTTTTCTGCGACCAAATATTGGTCGCCATGGAGAAAATCGATTTGTAGTCGTAGGTGCAGTGGTAGTGGGGTTGCCATGTAGTTGTAGGTGGTTGAGGTAACCGTAGGTAGTTTTAGGTAATCTCCTTTGCTGACTGGGCATTTTCATTGGCTCATTGCGGGAAAAAAACGTAAGCACGAGTTTTCAGAACCAAGGAAAACCGACCGGTAATGTTAAATGCCCACCAAACTTCAAAGTATCAATCAAAGGTATTTTATTAGTCACATTCACATACACCTATGTGTAGTGAAGTGAAATGCTTTTTGCCATTTTGCAGCACACAAAAAAAGAATACAGACATAACACCAATGAGAGTCTTAAACACATAGAACATACCCCCACAATGGCTCCCACCATGAGGGAAGGCACAAAGTCCAGTCCCCAACCCCAGTTCACCCATAGTCGGGCCCATTGAGGCCTCCACAGTTGCCTCTACGGAGGCCCGATGTTCCTGGCCGTTCTCGCCGGGTGATGTTGCTCCGGCGTCGGGAGAGTCCTCCCAGTGGCCTGGGAACCCTGGAACGGCCGCTTCCGCACTGGAGGCCGCGGCTTCCAAAGCCGACAAGGCCGCGCCGGTTGGAGCTCCACAACTGGCAATCTCGTCGCGAGATCCCAGGCTCCCGGTGTAAAGTCAGCGCCGCCGCCCGCAGCTGGCCGTTCCTCAGACCCGCAGCTCCGCAATGTTCTTCCCGGCAGTCTCAGCTCACCGGAGCTCCAGCGCGGCGACCCAGGCAAGGCATCGCCCGCTCCGCGATAGCGCTCCAGCGCTGTGCCGCTGCCGAAAGCCATGGTTCTTGGTGGTCCCCGACAGGAAACGCCGCTCCAGGCCTGCTGGTAGGCTGCGAGGACGGGTCGAAGCTGCAGCCCGGAGAAAAGCCGCCTCTCCGACCAGGTAGGGACCCTGAAAGGTAGTTTCCCCCTTCCCCCCCCCCCCCCCCCCCCCCCCAACCCCCACATTAAAAAAGTCTAGACCTCCAACAAAACACTTTAACTAACTTAAAATAAAAATAAAAAGATGAAGAGACAGACAGCTGCTGGCTGGGCAGCCGTGCACAGGACAGCGCCCCCTTTAGACACAGCTGTGTATCTCTGGCTTATTAAAAGTTGTCTGGCTTCTTAAAAGTGTCTCTACTCCTTCTCCCCCACCTTCTCCCCCTCCTTCTCTCCCCCCGTTCTCCCCCCCCCTCTTCTCCCCCCTTCTCCCCTCCCCCCCTTCCCGCTCTTTTAAAGGCCTTACCGTACACTGTCTTAACCTTCTTGTTCATCGCGGTGTGTGTGTGTGTATCACCTTGGCTTTGCACCGTGTGAATTTCAGACAGCGCTCCCCCGCTTTCCCTGGCCCCCGCCTTTGCGATATGTGTGTGTGTATTCCACTCTTGACACTCGCCGTTCCACTTCCCGGTTTTTCAGCGAGTGCTGCGAGCTTGACACTCGCCGGCAGTCCGCTGAAAAATCACCTAAGTGGGATAGGCCCTTCTTCACTTTAGATAGAGCCTAGGGGCTAGCGGAACCAAGGGATATGGGGAGAAGGCAGGCACAGGTACTGATTGTGGATGATCAGCCATGGTCACAATGAATGGCGGTGCTGGCTTGAAGTGTCAAATGGCCACCTCCTGCACCTATTTTCTATGTTTCTATGTTTCTATGTGTAGGAAGGAACTGCGGATGCTGGTTTAAACTGAAGATTGACACAAACTACTGGAGTAACTCAGCGGAACTGGCAGCATCTCTGGAGCAGAGTCAGTGACGTTTTGGGTCGAACAAGGGTCTCTAGTTTTCTTTAACACCTAGAATCTATGCAGCAGTGATTGCTTATTCCAGTTACCAAAACATGAGTGGTGTGCTGGAATACTTCAGAGGGCTGTTTAGAGTCACCCACTTTTATGATCATCTATGAATGTTATGCTCATCGTCATGGATGATGGCTTTTTAATCCCATCTCTATTTACTTAATAGGCTATTGCATTTTCCAACTACATTGAAATCACATCTGCAGTATATTTGATGGTAATTTCTCAGTGTCTGTATATGTTCTGAGAACAGGAACAGGGCGATCAAAAGCTGCCATAGCCAGATGGGGCTATGAAACTGGCCAAACCACCTGTGAATGTGGAGAAGAGGACCATACAATGCAGCACTGCCTTGTCTGCCCCCTACTACCCAACCAGTGCAGCTCAAAGGATCTTGCAGTGTTCAACAAAAACGCAAAGGACTGTGTAAAGGAATGGGAAACTGTCATATAGTCAACCAGCTTCAAAGACACGAAAAGAAGAAGAAGTGTCTGTATATACAGCTATGGGTTCAAATTCAACTCTTGGTGCATAAGCACGTCGCAAAGGGAACTGTACAATGCTGAAACCTGAGGGGCAATTTCCTCATACAGACAGTGGTGGGAATATCAAATGAGCTGCCAGAGGAAATTGTGGAGATGAGTACAGTGGCTACATTAAAAGGAGTTTTGGTCAGGTAAATGGATAGGAAAAGTGGAGAGGGATGTGGCCAGATGAAGCCAAGTGCGACAAGCTCATTATAAAGTGTTCAAGAAGGAACTGCAGATGCTGGAAGATCGAAGGTACACAAAAATGCTGGAGAAACTCAGCGGGTGCAGCAGCATCTATGGAGCGAAGGAAATAGGTGACGTTTCAGGCTGAAACCCTTCTTGGTTGGCATGGTTGATTTGGGACATAAGGCCTGTTTCCATGCTGTATGATTCCATGGCTCTCTGACTCTAATGCAGTGTTGGTGGTGCAGTCATAACAAAATAAATCAGCCAAGGTCTCATCTTTTCTGAAGATGTTAATGAAATATTCAAGGATATAATTTTTAAATGTCATTTTTTAAATTTTAATTTTTGGGTGCGAGGGGTGAACGGTGGTGCAACGGTAGAGTTGCTGCCCTATGATAATATTGGCCAAGTAAAACATGTCACAAAATGGAGAGTCTCTGTATTTGCAAAGCCTGCTTGTCCTCTTTCTATGAAAGGTTGCAGGGCCATGAGTCATGACTCCAATGTGTCTGGACCCTGGGAGGAAGTTGAGGGTAAGGTGAGGCCCAGATGTCCTTCCCATTGTTAATATGTATCAGGGTTTTACAGAAAGAGCTGAGCAAGATTGCAAATGCATGATTAGGATTGGTCATGGGATGGGGTGTTATAAAGTATTGTTAATTATGTTGCAGAGTGTTTGTGCTGTTATCTTGTGATTGGTTAAAGTATGGAGCCTTGTTCAAATTGTTTATACTACCTCGGGAAATGTTTCTTTATTTGGGTAAACTGTCTTCCAACTAGATTCTTCTGTGGAAACAATGTAATGGGGTAATTTGTGATTGGGTTCGGAAACTTGTCAATAAATGTATTATATGATCTATATTTGTGATTGGCATGGAGGGGTTGCGCCCCCCACCCCCAAATAGTTTAGAGCCACGGGTCCGATATCCTATAAAAGGGGGGACACCAAATGGATCGGGGTCGATCTGGGAATACACTTGGGGCTGTGTGACTGTCTGGAGGTGTCTATTCGCACGAGGCTGAAGGGCTTGGACGAGTAGTGACATGGATCAGACCCACGGTGTAGGTTATGTATCGTATAGGAAGTTTGTTTGTGTTAGTGAGAATAAAGAATTAGTTGATCCAGTGCTTGACTCAGTGTTTTACTGAACTAGACTAAGTGGGTAAGCTGAGAGAGCATAATTACACCTACACCGTCATCAACCCGGTTTGATCCTTCCATTTCTTCCATTTAAGAATGACGAAGGCCACTGTGCTCTTCGGGACTTGCAATGCTGCAGAAATTGTTTTATACCCTTCCCCCGATATGTGTCCCAAAACAATCGTGTCTCAGAGATCTACGGACAATTCCTTCGTCTTCATGGCTTGGATTTTGCTCTGACATGCACTGTCAACTGTGGGACCTTATATAGACAGGTGTGTGCCTTCCAAATCATGTCCAATCAATTTAATTTACCACTGGTGGACTCCAATCAAGTTGTAGAAACATCTCAAGGATAATCAATGGATACAGAATGAACCTAAACTCAATTTTGAGTGGCATAGCAAAGGGTCTGAATACTTATGTAAATGTGATATTTTGGTTATTTATTTTTAATTACTTTGCAAAAATTTCTTAACACCTGTTTTCGCTTTTCATTCTGGGGTATTGTGTGTAGATGGATGATTTTAAAAAAAAGGGATTTAATCAATTTTTTAATTATTCGGGAACGTAACAAAATGTGGAAAAAGTGAAGGCACTGTAGGTTAACTGGCTTTAGTACAAATTGTAAATTGTCCCAAGTGTGCACGATAGTACTAATGTACAGGGTTCACTGAGCAGGGAGTCGGTGGGCTGAAGGGCCTGTTTCCATTCTGATTCTCTAAAGTAAACTGAACTAAACTAAATGTCCCCCACGTCTTCTCCATCTTAATCTGCCAAAATTTCACTGACACGTGCCATCATAATGCTGCTGGAGGAAGTTTGCAGTGTACGTTGCAGTAATGAGTATATTTTAAAGTATTTTATTGGTTGCAATGTCTCTTGAGACATTCCAGCATTGTTAAAGCATGTTGTATCAATACATTTTGTAATTTTATGTCCTGGCATCTAGCGTAATTCCCCAAGGTGCTACACTTTGTAGTAAAAACTTAGATCATTCCTTAAAATTATACACTGAACCAAATTACTACCTCATGTGTCTTATTCCCTACACAAGACCCAGTCTACATTTAATAGTTGCTGCCAAATCTGTATTGAAATGGATTAGCGAATTGCTTCAACACTACCAGCTCCATTGGAGAAGATGGGTACAATGTGTAGGAAAGAACTGCAGATGCTGGTTTACATTGAAGGTAAACAAAAAATGCTGGAGTAACTCAGTGGGTCAGGCAGCATCTCTGGAGAAAAGGGATAGATGATGTTTCGGGGTGAGACCCTTCTTCAGACTCACGAATCTGAAGAGGGGTCTTGACCCGAAACGTCACCTATTCCTTTTCTCCAGAGACGCTGCCTGACCTGCAGAGTTACTCCAGCATTTTGAGTCCATCAGAGAATGGCAATAAATGCACTCACCAATGTTACTCACATGATTAAAACAAATATTTATAAAAAGTAATCATGTGACTGACATTGGCATGGCTGCAATAAATGCCCATCTCTGGTCATCTCCCGATGGACAAATGGAGAATAAATTAGACTATCAATCCATTAAGAGACATCTGTAATAATTCATTAGTTCATGTCATAGGAGCAGAATTAGGCCATTCGGCCCATCAAGTCTACTCCGCCATTCAAAGGTCAAAGGTTATTTATTAGTCACATACACCTAGGTGTAGTGAAATGCTTCTTGCCAGTGCAGCACATGAAGAAAGAATACAGACATAACATTAATAAGAGATTAAACATAAAGAACATCCCCCCACAATGGCTCCCACCATGAGGGAAGGCACAAAGTCCAGTACCCAACCCCAGTTCACCCATAGTCGGGCCCATTGAGGCCTCCACAGTTGCCTCTACGGAGGCCCGATGTTCCTGGCCGTTCTCGCCGGGTGATGTTGCTCCGGCGTCGGGAGAATCCTCGCAGCGGCTTGGGACACCTGGAACGGCCGCTTCCGTACTGGAGGCCGCGGCTTCCGAAGCCAACAAGGCCGCGCCGGTTGGAGCTCCACAACTGGCGATCTCATCTAGAGATCCCAGGCTCCCGATGTACAGTTCAGCGCCGCCGCCCGCAGCTGGCCGCTCCTTAAACCCGCAGCTCCGTGATGTTTTCCTCAGCGGTCTTCAGCTCACCGGAGCTCCAGCGCGGCGACCCAGGCAAGGCATCGCCTGCTCCACGATAGCGCTCCAGCGCTGTGCCGCTGCCGAAGCCGTGGTTCTGGACAGTGCCCGACAGGAAACGCCACTCCAGGCCCGCTGGTAGGCCGCGAGGACGGGTCGAAGCTGCAGCCCGGAGAAAAGCTGCCTCTCCGACCAGGTAGCGACCCTGAAAGGTAGTTTCCCCCTTCCCCCACCCCCCACATAAAAAAGTCTAGAACTCCAGAAACAAAAACACTTTAACTAACTAAAAATAAAAAAAAGATGAAAAGACAGACAGCTGCTGGCTGGGCAGCCGCGCACAGGTCAGCGCCCCCTGGATTATCATGGATAATCTACATTTCCCTCTCAAACACATTCTCCTGCCTTCGCCCCATAATTTTTCTAATATAAGCAACAAGCAGTGTTTCTGTTGTTCAAATTGATCAGGATATGTGATTAGTTTATTCCGTTTGTAATTTGCAACATCTAACCCTTTAAAATCACAAAATTGCCATGATTACCTGACTGCTACTACATAGCCAGCACATTCATTGCAAAATCGTTTGCTGCTGGTGGCTGCAGTGAAGGATTCTGCCTCAATCAAAACATAATTCTTCCGGTGGTGCCATGCTGGACTAGCAGTCGCAACTTTTAGCGTCGCTGCTGAAAATTCGCGATTTTTGCGTTAAAATCGAGTTTGGAGGTCGGGACCGATTCAAAAAACTTACCGGAGCCCCGGGACGTCACGCTGATGACGTCATCAGTAAGCGCTGTGATTTAAATGGAGGATAAAGGCTTTTAAATGAAAAAAACGTCTCCAGCTCAGAGCCCTCAGAGAACAATCTCAAAACAACTGCTGAAAACCCAGAAACCTGAAGAACAGACCTCTGAAGTGGATTCTGGAATGGCTACAAGATCCAAGACTGAGATGGTTACTAAGGAGAAAAATGAAATGGAGGAGATAAAGAACTCGGTAAGAGAACTGAGAAAGGATATTGAGGCTGGAAACTCAAAAATTATGGAAAATATTAATGTTAAATTGATGGAAAATATGTCGAACATCAATGCTGGTAATCAAAAAGTTATTGAGTGCATTGGCATTATACAAAAACGAATTGAGGATGTGCAAGAAGAGCTAACGGGGAGAATTAATAAAGGGGAAGAAGAGTCTACGAGGAAGTTTGAGGCTGTGCATGTAACTGTTTCTTCACATGTAACTGCAATGAAAGACATGGAAACAGTTGTTGAACAAATGGCTGAAGATATGCAGGGAATGAAGCTAGAACTAGACAGCCTCAAGAGTCAATTGGCGAAAGTCTCGGATAAATGTCTTGATCTCGAAGCTCGCTCAAGACGCCAAAATATACGAATACTGGGAGTAACGGAGGGAGCAGAGGGGAACAACGCCCGTGAGATCACTGCCAACTTAATCAAACATGTACTCAATTTACCTGTGGAACCGGAAATTGAAGTGGCACATCGAATACCCAGATTTAAGCCAAGATCACAAGCAGATCCAGCCCACCCACGACAGATCATAGTTAAACTTCGGGACATTTCAGCACTTGAAGAGCTGATGAAAAAAATCAAATACGGAGTGAAGATGACGTTTGGAAACGACTCTATCAAACTCCTCCGGGATTATCCCTATGAGATCGTGCAAAAGAGAAGAAAGTTCTCACAGACAAGACAGATTCCTCATGGAGTTAAAGATGTCAGATGTGGCATTTTTTATCCGGCCAGGATGCGCATTACTTTCAAGGGAAAAGAGAAAACTTTCACTAATTCGGACGCATCTTATAAATATGCCCAAGAGATTGTGGCAGAAACAGAAGATTAATCAAGGCAGCGGGACGATATGGACAAATTCTTTCCTTTTATTACTTCACAGAGAATACCCGAAGATAAGGGAAGAAACACTATTTTCTAAAAGTTTAAAATGGAAGTGCATTTCCACGTGCGCTGGTCTAGACACCTTATCTCCTTTGGACGCTTTGGAATACAACTCAAGGACATTCTTTGTTCAAAATGAAGGATAGACTGATAAACAACACAGAGACGAACAGGAGAGCCGAATGTGGAAAACATCACAAGGACAAATGGCGGTTTAAGATCTTAAAATAGCTTTACAAAATATAGAGAATTAAAAATAATTAACAATACTAATATAGAAATAGAAATGGAAACTAACTTGAACTATATAATGGGCAAAATGTAATAATGTGTTAAAAAGACTGACTATCTCGTATATAGAGCGAGACAGTTAAGCAGGGATAAAGAAATAATAAATAACAAATTTTAGAACTAACGTAGATAATACTGAAAGTTTAAGTGCTATGTAGTTCGTGTGGGGAAGGGAGGAGACTCAGGCACCTGGCATAATTCCAGGAGCCTGATTCTGGTTAACCCTTTCAGCCAACAGCTTACTATTATCAAAGGTGTAAATAATTATAAATAATTAGTAGATAAAAGTGTTAGATATATAAATTTCACAGTAGCTGAACACACGATCTCATAAGTCTGAATGAAATATATATATATATATATATATATATATATATATATATATAGTGTAATTGGGTGAAATATAACTGATTTTGAAATGGTACCTCCCTCCTAGGTTTAGAGTAATAAAGGGAGCGGAGCTAATTGTACAACATCAACTTCGGAAGTCGAATAGATGTTGAATTCCACAGTCGCGTGGGACACGCACTACAGTGTCGAATACTCCAGACACTGTAATTTTACTTGTTCAATTTTTTTTTTTATCACAATATGTCACAACTATGTGGGGTTTTTTCCAAGGACAATCGCAAAAGGGATCCACCAAGGAAGTCAGTAATATAAACGCCCCCCAAATATCCAGAGTCCTGAGGTATGGATGCACCGTAATAAATAAGGGTATTAAAATCAGCGAAAATGCAAGACGATAAACAAAAGAAAATGGGAGGAATCACACTGTGTAGCTGGAATATAAGGGGTATTAATGAACGAATTAAAAGGGGCAAGATACTAGCTCAGTTGAAATCATACAACACGGACATTACTTTTCTACAAGAAACGCAACTTAAACATCAAGATCAGATGAGATTGAGGGCGAATTGGATAGGGCAAACATTTCACTCCTCACATACTTCGAAATCCAGAGGCACCGCAATTATTATTCGCAAAGGAATACCATTCAAATCAAAGAACATTATATCAGATAAGGAAGGGAGATATCTTATAGTTACAGGAGAGATCCATGCTACGCCAATCACTTTGGTAAATATATATGCGCCCAATTTTAATAATCCTCAATTTTTCAATAAAATCCTGAATACAATCGCAGAATTTAACTACCAAAATGTTATAATTGGAGAAGACTTCAACTGTGTTTTAGACCCGTATTTAGATAAATCGATGCAAAAACAAAGAGGTAATATGAAATCTAAAACTAGTGAACTCTTAAATACATATATAAAAAATACAAATATAGCAGACGTTTGGAGGATCGCGAATCCGACTGGAAGGGAATACTCGTTTTATTCAATGGTACACAAAACATATTCACGTATAGATTATTGGTAGTGGATACAAAACTAATCCCTTATACTATGAACCCTAAATATCACACCAATACGATTTCAGATCACTCCCCGCTAACTTTGGTTTTAAAATTAGAAGGAATGTCTACGAACAAATCGTTCTGGAGGTTTAACTCGCAAATTCTGAAAGACCCACAAGGGAGTATATATCTAAAAAAACAGATGGACCTATTTTTTGAGACAAATGATACACCAGATATATCGCCCACTTTACTATGGGAATCCTTCAAAGCATTTATTAGAGGAGTCATTATCTCGTATCAAGCTTTTCAAAACAAAAAGAATAAGAATGAACAAAGACAATTAGAAGAACAAATCAGACAACTAGATATAGATAATGCTAAAGATTCAACTATGGATAAACATAATAATATTTTAATACTGAAAGTTAAGCTAAATAAATTATTGTCAAAGAAAGTTATAAGACTATTCCAAATTACAAAACAAGAACATTTCGAATTTGGGGATAAACCCCATAAACTTTTGGCACGCCAACTGAAAATCAGATAGAGGGGAATTATTAACACTACCTAATGATATCAATAAAAGATTTGCTCAATTTTACCAGAATTTATACACATCCAAAACGTTAATAGACAATAATAAAGTTTCAGAATTTCTGGACAATTGTAACCTTCCAAAACTAGAACTGAAGAAACAAGAGGAAATGGGAGCACAAATTACATCTAAGGAAACAGAAGACACAATAAGCACACTTAAGAATGGAAAAACACCAGGACCAGACGGATTCAGTAATGAATTTTATAAATGTTTTTACGACATAGTTACACCACGTTTACAGAAAATGTATACATACGCTTTTAAAGAACAAATCTTACCTGAAACACTAGCAGAATCAACGATCACATTAATACTTAAAAAAGATAAAGATATAGAAGAACCAGGCTCATATAGAGCTATTGCTTTGTTAAATACGGATCAAAAAATATTAGCAAAAACACTAGCTAGAAGACTAAGTCAATATGTTAGTAAACTAATAAACGAGGATCAAACGGGATTTATACCTAAGAGACATTCATTTAATAACCTGAGACGTCTGCCTAACATAATGCATTCACACAAACCTCAAGAACAAGAGTTATCTATCATTTCATTGGACGCAGAAAAAGCGTTTGATCAAGTAGTATGGGATTATATGATTAAAGTATTGCAAAAATTTCAAATGGGAGAGAACTTCATCGCATGGATAAAATTATTATATAACAAACCCACGGCTAGAATATTAACTAATAATATACTATCTACGAAATTCCAATTATCAAGGGGCAATAGACAAGGATGTTCATTATCACCGCTGTTATTTGCTCTGGTAATTGAACCTTTAGCTGAAAAAATCAGAACACACCCGGATATTTACGGTTATAATACAAAATATTCAAATAACAAAATATCCTTATACGCAGACGATGTATTACTGTATATCACAAAATCCCAAATCAGTATACCAAACATATTAAATCTAACTGAGGACTTTGGATCTTTCTCAGGATACAGAATAAACTGGAACAAAAGTGAAATTATGTCGATAAAACCGAAAGACTCAACACATCTCTTGAAATTCCCCTTTAAAATAGCCACAGAAAAATTCAAATATTTGGGAATTGAAATTACTAGAAACTATCACGCTATGTTTAATGCCAATTATAGTCCCTTACTTAAGAAACTAAATAATCTAATCAAATTCTGGAAAACACTCCCGATGTTTTTAATAGGTCGAATAAATACTATAAAAATGATTTTTTTACCACAAATCCTATATTTATTTCAATCAATACCTATATATTTTCCAAAAAAGCTTTTCAAAAAATTGGACTCAGACATCACAAATTTTATATGGGATTATAAATCCCACAGAATACAAAGAGCACACTTTAGTAAACAAAAGAGATGGGTGGTCTAGCGCTCCCTAACTTTATGTACTATAATTGGGCGGTAAATATTTAAAATATGATTCATAATGAATCTGAATAAGAAAAATTATAATAAAAATCCAATGATACATAGCACAATTAGAACTTGGAAACAAATAAAACAGAAACTAAAATTAAGAAATCTATCTCTTTTAATGCCAATAGTCAATAATCCGTCGTTTAAACCTTCAATTATAGATAATTCATTTACACAATGGGAAAGAATGGGAATCAAAACGCTCGGAGACTTGTATGAATTGGGAAAATTATTATCATTTCAACAATTACAACTGAAATACAATTTGAAAAATAATCAATATTTTAAATATCTTAAAATCCGTGACTATCTGAAAAAATACACAAAAGACTATCATATGCCTCCAGACTTACTGGATGAAGCAATGAAGACAAAGACTGAATCAGCAAATCTAATATCATACTTATACAACATTATTTTAAATATCGAAATACCTACAACTGATGGTATTAGAAGAGACTGGGAACAAGAACTAGCTATAAAATTTTCAAAAGAGAGCTGGGATAAACACTTACTATATGTGCATAAATGCTCGATCAACGTACGACATACTGTAATTCAATTCAAAACATTACATAGACTATATTATTCAAAAACCAAATAAATAAACTTTTCCCCAATGTCTCACCCACTTGTGATAAATGTCAGTCACAAGAAGCTACCATAGCGCACTCTTTTGTTTTTTGTATAAAAATCCAAAAATTCTGGAAAGAAATATTTGAAATCTTCACAAAATTAATTAAAATAAAACTTGTACCAAAAGCAGAATGGATCATTTTTGGAATATCGGAAGGTAACCCCGAACTAAATGTGTTTCTAAAGAACTTACTTAATTACGGGCTAATAATGGGAAAAAAGCTTATACTCAAATTCTGGAAAAACGCTCCAATACCAACAATAAAAATGTGGATTTCAAACATGTTTGAAACACTACACCTGGAAGAGATGAGACTCCTCCTAGCAGGCAAAGCAGACCACTTCCAAAAGACGTGGTCTGCATTTATGGAACTATTACAAGCATAAGGTGCAATAGTAATTTAAAATATAAATGGTATCAGGATCTGGTAACGGGGGGTAAAAAAACACGGTTGGTATATCCTTTTTTGCGGAGTTTTGTGTTATAATAGAGCGATTGTTTCTCCTTTTTTTTCTTTCCTTTCTAGGGTCTATTTCCTTTCTTTACTTCCTTCTCTAACTTCTTTTCTAATGGGCTTTCTTTTCCCAACACTTTCCTGCACCTTCATGACTCTTGCTCACTTTCCTTACTTCTTTTATTTCTACCTTTTTTAAAGCTCGAAAAATGAAGTGGTACAACAAATGTAATAAGATATATGTGTTGTGTATTACTGTAATTTACTGTACTTCTAATAAAAAAAAATTAAAAAAAACAAAAAAATAAAATAATTCATTTCCAAATATGTATTTCCTCTGCAACTATATTTTCTATTGTACCTTTACATATTTGTGGCCGCAGAATACACAAAAATCTTGCCAGCCAAGTAATTGCTGATAGTATCTTGTTGTCTTCTCAATTCAAACAACAAATGTTCCTGGTAAAACAGTAAGTCTCTATGTAACTAATTACATGGGATTCTGGGGCCTACTTCAGCAGCAATTTAATTGGTGTCCAGATCTGTTTTTTCAGACAGTCTATTGGCAGTCTGTACCCTCCTCTATTCCCGCGCAGTATAATTCAGATTTCTCAGCAAGTAAACCAATATTATAAAACTCTGGATGTTTGCTTGTGAGAAATCTTGTTATCAAACTTTAACTTATTCTTTGATTCACATCTCCTCGAAAACCCGACGCGGTAACGGTGACATTTTTACATATTCCGGAAGAGATTTACCTCATGATTTCAAAAATCCCCTCATCTGAAAATTTGGTTAATCATTTATTTAGTTATTTCTTCAAATTCTTAAACAATCTGAATCTAAAGCTAACTGAAGTTGAAGCTAACCGGCTGATGACGTCACGATGCTCGCGGCGAGCTGCGCAGATTTTTCAAGGCACTCTTATGTGCCACCCCCCCAAAACTCACACTCCGATGGCCAACCCGAGAGATCCTGATGAGCACCCAGGTGCGGCTGGCTGTAGTGCCCCACCCCGCCCACAGCCCAGCAGCCCCCCGGCTCTAAATTGACAACCGGAGAGACTGAGAAATACTGAGGAGCAGTGCTGCCAGCCGTAGCATCCCTCCCCGCCCACAGCCCTCACCCGAGCACCCCAGTGTGGCCGGTCCAGCAGCCCTCCTATCCTGCTCCTGCCCCCACCCCCTCTGCTATCCACGTTGATTCCGGTTTCCAGAGAGATGCAGAGAGTTGGGCCCTGTTCTAGAGCTCTCTCTCCCTCTCCCCGGGCTCTCTCCACTTTTCGCAGCTCGCTCGATCGCTTGGCTCCCCTCCCCCTCTCAGCGCCCTCCTCTTCTCCCCCTCCTCCTCACCACCCATCTCCCCCCTCCCCTCTGCTCCCTCCCCCCTCCTCTATACCGCCTCCTCTCTGCCCACTCTCTCCCCTCTCTCTCCCCCTCCTCTCCCTCCCCCCTCTCTCCCCACTCCCTCCCTCTGACCTCCACTCTCCACCCTCCTCACTCTCCACCCCCTCTACCCCCCCTCCCCCTCCCTTCCCCCGCACGCCTCACTCATCCCTCTCTCCCCCCTCCTCTCTCTCCCCCTTCCCCCTCTCTCCCCCTCCTCTCTCTCCCCTCCTCTCTCTACCCCCTCCCCCCTCTCCCCTCCACCCCTCTGCCATCCCTTCACCTCACCCCTCTCTCCCCTCCTCCACCTCCATCTCCCTCCCTTTCATTTCCCTACTCTATCCCACTCCCCCTCTCTTCCCCCTACTCTCTCTCCCCCCTCCCCCTCTGCCCCACCCTCCACCTCCCACCCTCTCCCCTCCCTCTCTCCTCTCCCCTTCTCCCCTCCCCCTCCACCTCCCCCATTCCCCCCTTCTCCTCCCACTCCCCTCTCCCCAACTCCCCATTCTCTACCCCCCTCTCTCTCCCCCTTTCCCCCCCTCTCACCCCACTCCCCCACCCCCTCCCCCTCTATCCCCCCTCCTCTCTCTCCTCCTCCCCCCTCTGCCCCCACCCCTCCCCCTCCCTTTGCCCCCATCTCCCCCCACCTCCCCCTCTCTCCCCCTCCAACTCCATTTCCCTCTCCTCCCTTCCCCCTACTCTCTCCCACTACCCCCCTCTCTCCCCTCTCCTATCTCTCCCTCCTTCCACCCCGTCTCTCCCCCTCCTCTCTCTCCCTCTCCCCCCTCTGCCTCCCTCTCACCTCCCCCTCTCCCCTCCCCCTCACCCCTCCCCCTCTCCCCCCCACCACTGCTACTACATAGAAACATAGAAATTAGGTGCAGGAGTAGGCCATTCGGCCCTTCGAGCCTGCACCGCCATTCAATATGATCATGGCTGATCATCCAACTCAGTATCCCGTACCTGCCTTCTCTCCATACCCTCTGATCCCCTTGGCCACAAGGGCCACATCTAACTCCCTCTTAAATATAGCCAATGAACTGGCCTTAACTACCTTCTGTGGCAGAGAATTCCAGAGATTCACCACTCTCTGTGTGGAAAATGTTTTCCTCATCTTGGTCCTAAAAGATTTCTCCCTTATCCTTAAACTGTGACCCCTTGTTCTGGACTTCCCCAACATCGGGAACAATCTTCCTGCATCTAGCCTGTCCTGTGGATTGGAGGGCAGCTAATGTTATCCCACTTTTTAAGAAAGGCAGGAGAGTGAAAACGGGGAATTATAGACCAGTTAGCCTGACATCGGTGGTGGGGAAGATGCTGGAGTCAATTATAAAAGATGAGATAGCCGCACATTTGGATAGCAGTAACAGGATCGGTCCGAGTCAGCATGGATTTACGAAGGGGAGATCATGCTTGACTAATCTTCTGGAATTTTTTGAAGATGTAACTCAGAAAATGGACAAGGGAGAGCCAGTGGATGTAGTGTACCTGGTCTTTCAGAAAGCATTTGATAAGGTCCCTCATAGGAGATTAGTGGGCAAAATTAGGGCACATGATATTGGGGGTAGTGCTGACATGGATAGAGAAGTGTTTAAGAAGGAACTGCAGATGCTGGATTATCGAAGGTAGTTAAAAGTGCTGGAGAAACACAGTGGGTGCAGCAGCATCCATGGAGCGAAGGATAGAGAAATGGTTGGTAGATAGGAAACAAAGAATGGGGATTAATGGGTCCATTTCAGAATGGCAGGCAGTGACTAGCGGGGTACCGCAAGGCTTGGTGCTGGGACCGCAGCTATTTACAATATACATCAATGATTTGGATGAAGGGATTCAAAGTAACATTAGCAAATTTGCAGATGACGCAAAGCTGGGTGGCAGTGTGAACTGTGAGGAGGATGCTTTGAGAATGCAGGGTGACTTGGACAGGTTGGGAGAGTGGACAGATGCATGGCAGATTATGTTTAATGCGGATAAATGTATGGTTATCCACTTTGGTAGCAAAACCAGGAAGGCAGATTACTATCTAAATGGCTTCAAATTGGGAAATGGGGAAGTACAACGGGATCTGGGGTTCCTTGTACATCAGTCTATGAAAGTAAGCATGCAGGTACAGCAGGCAGTGAAGAAAGTGAATGCCATGTTGGCCTTTATAACAAGAGGAATCAAATATAGGAGCAAAGAGGTCCTTCTGTGACTGAACAGAGCCCTAGTGAGACCACACCTGGAGTATTGTGTGCAGTTTTGGTCCCCTAATTTGAGGAAGGACATTCTTGCTATTGAGGGAGTGCAGCGTAGGTTTACAAGGTTAATTCCTGGGATGGCGAGACTGTCATATTCGGAGAGAATTGAACAGCTGGGCTTATACACTCTGGAGTTTAGAAGGATGAGAGGATATCTCATTGAAACATATAAGATTGTTAAGGGCTTGGACACGCTAGAGGCAGGAAACATGTTCCCGATGTTGGGGGAGACCAGAACAAGGGGCCACAGTTTAAGAATAAGGAGTAAGCCATTTAGAACGGAGACGAAGAAACACTTTTTCTCACAGCGAGTGGTGAGTCTGTGGAATTCTCTGCCTCAGAGGGAGTGGAGGCAGGTTCTCTGGATGCTTTCAAGAGAGAGCTAGATATGGCTCTTAAAAATAGCGGAGTCAGGGGATATGGGGAGAAGGCAGGAACGGGTACTGATTGGGAGATGATCAGCCATGATACATTGAATGGCGCTGCTGGCTCGTAGGGCCAAATGGCCTACTCCTGCACCTATTGTCTATGGTCTATTGTCTATTTCCCTCCTCAGATGATGCCTGACCTATTATGTTCTTCCAGCCTCTCAAGCTGTAAGTAAGAGGGACCAGACTACCTTAGAAAATACCCACCCACCTTCCCCAACAGCCACCAGCTGCCCCATATGTGGAACAGACTGCATTATCTTCATTAACCATCTCAGATGCAACAAAACCAGACTGCAAACCAATTGGTCTCTATCCATTACTTTTTCAGCTCTATTGCCTAAGAAGAAGAAACAGTGAAACTATGGTAAACAATCTCAATCTACATTCCAGATCCCAGAGAATCCACAAGACTGTGAAGAGATCAAATGTGGCGTTTTCTGAAATGGTGCTTAGACTATTCGAACATGCTCCTAGAATTTCATGAAGAATTGAATTTCTTCATCTCAAGAATAAAATAGACAGATCTCAGCAGGTCAGGGAGCAATTAATGTGCAGAACTGGGTCTCTTTATCTAAGGCACAGCCAATAAACAGCTGTGCAATCCTTATCTATCGTATGCTTTCTGTATTCTCTGCCGAGTTGGGAAAATGGCAGAGGTGTGGTGATCATATCATAAAGTGGAAAAGCATAATAATACCTCCAAATTATTTATCACGAATTGTCCCTTATGCTACAGACAAGGAATTTCTGGACTTCCATTAATGAACTCCTTTGATTTCTTTATATAAGGTTTCAGTTTGACCATCCTACTGAATGATGTGCTTAGGACTCCCCACATTTATTTTAATTTAGTTTAGAGATACAATGTGGAAACAGGCCCTTCGGCCCGCCGAGTTCTCGCCGACCAAAACGATCACCTGTACACTATTTTTATCCTGCGCAGGCTGTTCTAGTGAATATTAACCACTCACAATGCCTGGAGTGCTCGTCTTAAGATGTTTTCATTTGATGGTTCGCTTGTACTTAACAGATATATTTCCAAACAATATAGGAACTGGGGCACTGGAAGGACACACACAGAGTTATAGGGAGACCATGCAGACTCCATGCAGATAACACTCAGAGTCAGATCTCTGGTCACTAGAGCTTTGAGGCTGCAGCTCTACGAAGATGGAACTTTTTTATATAATTGAGAGCTCACTGAGGACAAAATGCACTGGTGATACAAACCATCAGAAAGAGAATGAAACCATACCTCAGATATTCTCTTTTGGAGCAGAATACAATTGTGAAATTAACAGTCTTACTACCAATCATTATTAAGATGAGAGATTGAAATGGCATGGAGAAGAGTTTATTTATTATTTATTTCGAACAGAATAAAAAGAATAAAAAGCAAGTGTGAAACGCATACAAAAAACTAAACAAAAATATTTATAAAGTGTCATAAACAATATCTATAAATAAATGAAATCGTATGTGTCCGAAAAGGAGCAGGAATAAGCCAAAACTTATTAATTCCCACCC